>NW_027361711.1:14177500-14777500 GCF_039654945.1 Dendrobates tinctorius | reverse complement strand
TTCCGCCATGCGTTAGTATAGTCAAGCTTGCTGCTGTGTCTATGTTGATGGATGCATTATCTGGTGAATGACTCATTTGAAGCCCCTTTCCTTGGCTATTAGGACTGTGTGTGGGATTGAGTTATTTAGCCAGTACCAGCGCCAGCGCGCCATTGCTCCAGGCACACTTGCTAGCGTCAGACATCGCGCCTGCTGTTCAGCGGTGTCACTCTGCGGCACTATTCCCGCCGCGCTGTAGTAGCAACGTATTTGGGCGTCCGCGTTTGCGACGCTCGACACACGAATAGCAACGGTAGGTCTAGACGGACATAGTACCGCCATCTTGGGCTACTCCTGTGACCGCATTACCGTGTGTGTTACTCTGAGTACCTGTGACACTAACAGGCTCAGACTTATTGTGTTTCTCTCTGTGTTGCAGCTCTGTGAGTTAACAGAGATTGCCCTGTGTACTCGGGTGACGTCAAACCCTGTGCACACTACCGCCATATTACTCTGTCATCACCTAGCTGCGGTTTTTCCATCCACCGCACGGTGGACCCCGAACGGCGAACACACTTTATTTATATTTTTATTTAGTGTGTTCCGCCGTTCATAACACATAGCCTGTGAAAAGAGCTCCATGGAGTAATATGAAGTGTGGGCTGCCCCACCCTTCACTTTTAGTAGGGGTGAAGGAAACAAGGAAAGGGGTGGTTCCTGACCAGAAGCCTGCACTGACGACTCAGTGCTTGCATTTTTTTAAACTTCAGAAGAGGAGGCGATAGAGCTGGAGGCTTTTTCGGCAATGAAAGGCAAAACCAGTTCCTGATGCTCCGGCTTTAAAAGCAGTTTACCTACTCTGAGAAAATGGAGCCTTAAAGGCCTTCTTATGCCAAATGATGATGCAGGCTCAATACCTCCTGCCTTTGCTGCTATTGTGCTTTTGGCAATACCAGCATATGCACCACCACCACCATCATTATCAGCTGGCCCCCCCACACCCACGTCCGCGGCCTCTTCCACCATACGTAATAATTTTTGTGAAAATGGACTAAAAATACCAGCAGATATATGGTACTGTTTCAGAAGCGGACAGCTCTATACAGTCTAGGGATAATTGTAAATCTCCGTATATATTTCATGAGTCAGACACAGATAGTCACAGGCTCAGTATGGATTAGACAATAATATAAAAATTTGCAAAAGGGTAGAATATCACTAGATACAAGTATATATAGTATAGTTTAAACATACTGAATCTCCGTATACATTTCAGGAGGCAAACACAGATGCTCTCAGGCCCAGTATGGATCCGACAACAATATAGAAAGTTGAGAAAGGATACTATGGTGCCCCTGAGGGTACGGTCGCCACAGAGGTACTGCACCTCATCCAAAGGTGTCGTATCCCACCCTCAGGTAAGGAGGGATCACCACTCAGGACTCCTAACCCTGCACTCAAAACACACACACAAGTTAGTCAGTGCTTTCTGGGTGTACCCGGTGGGAGGATCGCCTCATCCCAGAATGACTAGGAAAGGGTGTTGGGGGTTAGTGTGGAAGGTAGGTATAGTGGGAGGAGCTTAGGTAGTGGAGTGATTGTGGGCATTCAATCAGAGAGAGCTCTGGGTGATGGGTGGAGCTAGTCTGAGGTAAATGCATCTTTCTAGAGAGTTTTCAGTCGGTGACAGGACAGAGTAAGAGCAGGATTGCTGTGAGAGGGCTGAGGGTCAGAGAAGAGAGAAAAATCTTGTCCAAGCTCCTAGACTGAAAGGAAGGGCTCCTTGGGGCATGGGAAGTGCAATAAGCCACCTGAGAAGCCTGTTTCTGGAGAAGGAAGGACCAGGCCTCGCTGGGGAAGGTGGCTCCTGAAGGTAGTGGCTGTAACTGTAAAGCGCTGTGGAATATGTTAGCGCTTAAATACAAATAAAGATTATTAGTATTATTATTATTATTATTATTATTATAGTGGCGAAATACAGGGCTCAGCTAGAAAGACGGAGGCTGAGTTAACTTTAAGTGCCTCAGTCGCAGCCGCATTCAATATTCAAAAAGGCAGCAGTTGGAATAAAGGACCCCGGAGCCTGACCCACGTCGCCCAGTGCGATCCGTGGCTGCCGGCTTGGGACACTGTTTGCGAAGGCCCACAGCAGGAAGGAAGGGAGAGATCAGCGCAGAGACACGGCCTAGAAAGGATACACAAGGAGGAGTCTTGAACAGGTGTTCCTGATCTACCTTTGAGTTTGCCGGACCCCTCCCTCGGATGACACAGTACCAATCGGGTCATCTTGTGCACAAAACCTTTGAGGAAAAACTCAGAAACTGCACCCAACTGCGTCCTTGGTGGCTTTTACAACTCGCCAGCTACACATGCTACACTCACCATCACCGTCAACGGCTCACAAACACCATCTCAACTGCCCTGGGATACAGCTTGGCACGTGGAGAGCTTCATCATCTTGTCTGCTTTAACACCGGCACAGAGGATCTGCATTGCAGCATCAGCTAACCTAGCTGAGTACCACAGGTGGCATCACGATCTCCCTTTTCCAAATTAATTATCATACCATCTTCCCCCTCATCTGAACTGTCATCTTCTTTATTGGACACGGACCAGGTCCCAATCACCACCGTGACATACTTCCCCCTTTAAAGAGCCTGAAAGGCCCAGTACTGAGTAACCCCCAGCCCTGCATGGCGTTTCATTTTAACAGCAGATAACAGGGATATATTGTATGGTTTCAACATTAAAAATCTACGTATATATTTGAGGAGGCAGACACAGACGCTGTCATGGCCAGTATGGATTCGACAACAAACTAAAAAGTAGAAAAAGGGTACAGTATCACCAGATCCAAGCTATATATAGTATAGTTTCAACATTCAAAATCTCTGTATTTATTTCAGGAGGCAGACACAGATGCTCTGAGGCCCAGTATGGATTACACAACAATATAAAAAGCGTTAAAAGGGGAATGGATCCCAAGCGTACTGCTGTATACAGTGTTGGGGTCATTTGGCGATCTACATATATTTTTCAAGAGTAACACACAGCCTCTCACAGGCTCAGTATGGATCTCACCATAATATAAAAAGAAGATCCGCAAGAAATAATCACACATGTGTGCAAATGTTCCAGGTGTCAATGATGCACTTTGAGTGGCAGGTGGAGGATGAATTTCAGGCACAAAGGGTACTGGATCAACCGATACAAGGTATATATAGTCTACTTAAAATACAAAAAAATTTCTGTATGTATTTCAGGAGGCAGACACATATGCTCACACACTCAGTATGGATTTGACAATAATGTAACAAGTTGAAAAAGGGTACAGTATGATCAGATGAAAGGTACATATAGTATAGTTTAAACATTCTAAGTCTCCGTAGACATTTCATGAGGCAGACACAGACGCTCTCAGTCCCAGTATGCATTAGCCAAGAGTATAAAAAGGTTACTGTATCACCAGATACAAGGTACATTTAGTATTGTTTAAACATTATAAATCTCCTTATTTTTTTCAGGAGGCAGACACAGACGCTCTCAGGGTCAGTATGGATTACACAATATTAAAAGCAGTAAAAGGGTAATGGATCAGAAGCGTACAGCTGCATACTGTGTTGGGGTAATTGTAAATCTCAGTAGATATTTCCAGAGTCAGAAACAGACTCTCACTGGTATGGATTAGACCACTATATAAAAAGCAGTAAATGGGTAAGGTATCACAAGCGCACAGCTGTATACAGTGTTGGGTTAATCTTAAATCTACAAATATATTTCTAGAGTTACAGACAGACGTTCACAGGCTCAGTATGGATTACACAAGAGTATAAAAACATGAAAAAGGGTAATGTTTTACAATCGGTCAGCTGCATACAGTGTTGGTGTCATTTTAAATCTCCTTATATTTTACCAGAGTAAGACACAAACTCTCACAGGCTCAGTATGGATTACACCCGAATATAAAAATGAGAAAAAGGGAAATGTATTCGAAACATACACCAGTGTACAGTGTTGGAGTACTTTGAAATCTTCATTTATATTTCAGTGTCAGTCTGTCAGTCCAGACTCTCCGCTAGAGGAAGATAGATGGATAAAAGTACAGACGTGAAGTCGAGTGATTTTAGATGTTTTTGAATTTGTAGTCACGAGAAAACCTCTCAGGAGAATTCGCAGAGGCAATGCTGACCCTCAATAACTTTAACTGTGGATACAGCTTAAACGCAAATTAGTGAAGAAAGGGTTGCTGTATCGCAGTTGCGTCGATCCCATCACCGCAACTCATCTCCATCAAATCGTGATCACAGGGAGAGCTGTAAACATGGTCCTCACTGCCCATCATGATCTGTCTGGTCATTTTGGAGTGCAAAACACACAAGCCACAGGCCGTAGGGGATTTTATTGGATTGCCATGAGAGGACACATTGAAAAATAGTGGCAGGAATGTCACTCATCTGTGACTATGAAAAATGTGAAAGGTGATCATAAAGCACGATTGCAACCGATTGGGAGTTGACGTCCATTACAAATGGTAGCCAATTGTAATCTGAAGGTAGAGGCCAGCAGGACAGGACATAGCTACATCTTATCATCATCGATCAGTACAACAAATTTGTAGTGGCCGTCCCTGTGATGGATTTAGCTGCGTAGACTACACAGCGGTGGAGCAGGGAGAGGTAAGTATTGCAAGTGCTGTGTCCCTGAGCAAGCAGGGGGGACCCACTCGTGGGCACCGGTACTGGCACAAGGCCCCTCATAGTATGCCAGTGTGTCTGACGGTGAGTAGACCCCCCACTGTCAGAGACAATTTATTGTGCTATGAGAGGCCCTGTGCCAGTGCCGTCACCAAAGGGTTGGGCCACACATCTGTTCAGGGCAACAGCACTTGCCCGGGTGCAGCAGGTGTTGACACCGGGCCTGGGGTGGGGGGGCAGCCCATTTCGGGTGGTTTAAAAAATGGCATATGTTGATGTGAAGGCTGGACTTTCAGCTGCTGCAAATGGAGGAATTGAAGAAGTCCGAGGAAGAGGAGGACAAAAGCGAGCCTTTTTTTCTGGCAACCTATGTGTTATCAGGGGAGGGTGGGACAAAATCTTTTGAAACCCATGCATGGTTCATATTAATGAAGGTTAGATCATCAACATTTTGGGTTGACAGATGGGTCCTTTTTTCTGTCAGGATTGATCCAGCAGCACTACCAGCAGGGCAAGTGAGCTCCTGTAAGGCAAATTGTGCCAATTCAGGCCATGTGTCCAGTTTTGAGGCCCAATAATCAAAGGGGAATGACCTGTAAGGGAGAACCTCGATATGGGAGGAGAAGTAGTTTGTAACCATAGTTAACAACTGCTGTATCCTGTCACTTGCAATCAATTCTGTATTTGCTGTCATGTGCGCAGGACTTGAGAAATCAGACCACAACATGGTCAGGAAACTCCTGTCTCCAACGCCCGCTCGGCTGTGTGCACCACGAACACCTCTTGCATTTTGCCCACTACGACTCGTGGGAGAACCAGCTCCGCTGCTGTGTGCTGGGAATGCCTCAAACAACCTGTTTACCAGAGTTGCTTGTTTGCTAGCCAATATTAGCTCTAGGTTCTCCTGTGGCATGATGTTGTGCAATTTGCCTTTATAGCATGGATCGAGGATGCTGGCCAACCAGTAGTCGTCATCCCTCATCATTTTGGCAATGCGGGGGTCCCTTTTTAGGATCCGCAAGGCATAGTCACACATGTGGGCCAATGTTCCAGGTGTCAATGCTGCACTGCCAGTGGTGGGTGGAGAAGCACTTTCTGGCAAATCCACATCCCTCCAGTCACGAACAAACTCTGTACCTGACCTTGGCACGCCCACATGTTCTCTTGCCCCCTGAGAAGCATCCTCCTCCCCAAAATAATCATCCCCCTCATCCTCCTCCTCATCTTCCTCTTCTTCCTCCACCTTATCCATGACAGTTCCCTGACCAGACAATGGCTGACTGTCATCAAGGCTTCCCTCCTCCTCCTCCGCCTCCTGTTGCTCCTCAGCTGCAGACGCCTGATCCTTGATGTGCGTCAAAGTTTACATGAGCAGACGCATAAGTGATATGCTCATGCTTATGATGGCGTCGTCTGCGCTTACCAGCCATGTGCATTCCTCAAAACACTGAAGGACTTTACAGAGGTCTTTCAGCTTTGACCACTGCACACCCGACAATTCCATGTCTGCCCTCAAACTGCCTGCCCGTGTATCCTCCCACAAATGCATTACAGCCTGCCTCTGTTCGCACAGCCTCTCAACCATGTGCATGGTGGAGTTCCATCTTGTAGCAACGTCTATGATTAGGCGGTGCTTGGGGAGGTTGAGTGATCGCTGCAGCTTCTGCATAAGGCTGGAGTGGTCGCTTGCGCAACGGATTCTTCGCACCTTATGGAGCAGGGCTGTTAACTCCAGATAATTATTTAGGAAGCACTGCACCACCAGGTTCAAGGTGTGAGCAAGGCAAGGTATGTGTGTGAGTTTTGAAAGGGCTATGGCAGCCACAAAATTCCGCCCATTATCACTGACTACCTTGCCTGGCTCAAGATGTAGACTGCCCAACCATGACTCAGTTTGATGATGCAAGTACTCGGCCAGTACCTCCGCGGTGTGTCTACTGTCACCCAAACACATCATTTTTAAAATAGCCTGCTGCCACTTACCACTAGCTGTTCGATAGTGGGACACCTCGTGTGCAACACTGACCCTGACAGATGTGGATGGAGTGATCATGCGACTGCGCTCTGTCGACGAGCTTTCGCTTCTGGAGGAGGAGGGTCGAATGCCTACAGCCAACTGTTTCCTATACCGTGGGCTAGGCAGCATTGTTCCAACACCGCTGTCCCCTGTGGAGCCTGCATCCATCACATTAACCCAGTGCGCAGTTATGGACACATACCGGCCCTGGCCATGCCTACTGGTCCATGTATCTGTTGTAAGGTGCACCTTTCCACTCACTGATTGTTTTAGTGCATGGACAATGCGGTCTTTCACATGCCGGTGGAGGGCAGCGATGGCTTTTCGAGAAAAGAAGTGCAGACTGGGTAGGTCATAGCGTGGGACAGCGTAGGCCATGAGCTCTCGGAAAGCTTCGCTTTCTACCAAACGGAAGGGCATCATCTCTAATGAGATCAGTTTGGCAATGTAGGCATTCAAAGCCAGTGTACGCGGATGAGAGGATGAGTGCTTTCTTGCCCTACTCAGAATGTCTGGTAGGGTGAGCTGGACTTGAGAGCTGCATATGGGGGAACTAGAATTGGACATGATGGACTGAGAAAAGGTTGGTGATGGTGAGAGTGTTGATGGCCTAGATTCAGTGTTTCCTCATGAAAATATTGTGCTTGCGTGACTGGTTTAGCCTCAACATTTCTTGATGGTGGTGTGCCTAGCGGTGGCCTTACAGTGGGGGAAGCGATGGAGCGTTGCCAGATAACTTGAGTAGGAGCAGATGCACATGTGCTACCTGAGCTTTTGTAGTCCGTCCACGCTTGCTTGTGCATGTTGGTGTCTAAGGATGCAACTGGTATTCAAATTTCTTAGATTTTACCCTCTGCTAAAGGTCCTTCGGCACTTCTTACAGATAACCTTTGCATCATCAGTAGGATTGTGTTGAAAAAAGTGCCACACTGCACTCTTCCTACTAAGGTACAAATTTTCAGGGCTTGCACGCTGTGCTAATTTGACTGTCTGGCCAAGCTGTCCTGCAACTCTTTTAGTTTTCTTGCCAAGTTTTTTGACAGCTACGGGCCTGCCGGATAACCGCTGCTGCGATGACGATGTCTGCTGTGGATCCTTCTCTTTTTCTGACCTATTGTCACCTGTACCCTCTTCCCCCAATGGATGCCAATCCGGGTCAACACCTGGGTCATCCATGACCTCGTCTTCAATGTCATCTGCACCTTCCTCTGTACCTTCCTCTGTGTCACTGTGTAAGGTGGTATAGTATGCGGGAAGGGGCACCTGAGTTTCATCAGGGTCTGATTCGGGCTCAGTAGACTGCGAGGGCAATGTAGTGCTGTGGGTGAATGTACCAGCAGATTTGTCTAGCAGTGGCTGTGTATCAGTGCACTCAATGTCAGATTCATCTTGGACTGGGGAATTCAGGATTTGACTTGATAACCCAGGAATGGTATGTGAAAAGAGCTCCATGAAGAAATCTGAAGTGTCTGCAGCAGCATCCTTCGCTTTTGGTGTGGGTGAAGGACACAATGAAAGGTGTTATTCCTGACCAGAGACCTGCACTGATGACTCTGTGCGTGCAGTTTTTGTAACTTCAGAAGAGGAGGCAATAGAGCTGGAGGCTGTTTCGGCAATGTAAGCCAAAACCTGTTCCTGATGCTCCGGCTTTAAAAGCAGTTTACCTACTCCCAGAAAAGGCAACCTTAAAGGCTTTGTTGTGCCAGACGATGACGCAGGCTCAACACCTCCTGCCTTAGCTGCTATTGTGCTTTTGCCACTACCAACATCAGTACCAGCTGCGCCCCCCGCCCTCGTCTGCAGCCTCTTCCACCATACTTCCTCATGTTTGGGAAAATGTACCAAAAATAACAGCAGAGAAATGGTACTGTATGAGTAGCGTACAGTTGTGTAAGGTGTATGCAAGAAGTGAAATCTCAGTATATATTTTGTGAGTCACAGACGCTCACCTAGTGTGTATTTCACCGTAATCCAACAAGCAGATATACGGTACTGTATCAGAGGTGTACAGCTGTATACGTTGTTGGTGAAACTGTCGATCTCCATATATGTATTTACGGAATGTCGCACACACACGCTGACTCTGTGTAGATGAGACCGTAATAAGAACACCATATATCCGATACTGTTTGAGAATCGGACTCCTCTATACGGTGTATAGAGAAATGGAAATGTCCGTATATGTATTTATGGAGTGTCACACACACACGCTGACTCTGTGTAGATGTGACAGTAATAAGAACACCAGATATCCGATACTGTTTGACAATCGGTCAATCGGTTATTTTTCCATACAAAATAACTACAACCTAAAGCAGTTTCTGGTATCACAATGGGGTGGTATATAGAACAAAAATAATAAAATTATATATATGTATATATACCTGTGTGGCTACAAATTGGAGATTCAAATTGCTAAAAAATAAGAAAAAAGAATTTTTGTAAGATAAAATATAGCTCATGGGCTATATTTTATCTTACAAAAATTCTTTTTTCTTATTTTTTAGCAATTTGAATCTCCAATTTGTAGCCACACAGGTATATATACATATATATAATTTTATTATTTTTGTTCTATATACAACCCAATTGTGATACCAGAAACTGCCTTAGGTTGTAGTTATTTTGTATGTAAAAAAATTTTTTCTCCTTTATAGGAACTGCCTCCAATGATGGTTACTCTATCTGCGGTCATTATATCATAATTTTGTTATCTTGATTGTATGTCAAAGTACTATTATTATTTGGATTTTTTTCATATTAAATACCAGTCAGCAATTTATTATTTTCCAATTTATATATCCAAGAAAATTTCTTGATTGGATGTTACCTTTATGTTTTGTTTAGATAAAATATCCTTGAAAAAGGCCAGTATGGCCGAAACGTTGGGCATTTTGTGACTGCTATTTATAATAAAAAACAACGCATTTCAAAAGAATCTTTTGAGCCTCAGGTTTATTATTATTACTATATGTATTTATGGAGTGTCACACACACATGCTGACTCTGTGTAGATGTGACAGTAATAAGAGCACCAGATATCCGACACTGTTTGACAATCGGACTGCTCAATACGGTGTATAAAGAAATGGAAATGTCCGTATATGTATTTATGGAGTGTCTCACAAACACACACACGCTGACTCTGTGTAGATGTGACAGTAATAAGAACACCAGCTAACCGATACTGTTTGATAATCGGACACCTCTATACGGTGTATGTGTGGAAAAATGTTAATCTCCGTGTATTTTTTTACGGAGTCACACACATGCAGGCTCGGACTGGCCCATAGGGTAACAGGGGAATCCCCCGGTGGGCCCCTGTGCAGATCTGGGCCCCCAACCCCCCCTGTATGGGCAGTATTTGGCATTATTCAGTTGATTCTCTCTGTAGAAAGAAATGCAGCATCTCTTCACTCATTAACCTATCTACCCAGTTTATTATTATATAGAGATATAGGTAAATTTGTGAATGGGGTTAGTGTACTATTTGTATACAGGTGAAAAGTGGGCCTCCCAGTCAATGTTACGGGTGGGCCCTTGGCACCCCAGTCTGACACTGATAGCATGTATTTGTCCGTGATACCAGCCAGTACACGGTAGTGTGTGAGGAGCGTACACCTCTATACGGTGTGTGAAAAAATGTACGCTCAGTATCTACTGTGCAGAAAAAAAGGAATAAAAGGATTTTTGCTTTTAAAAAAGGAGTCTGCACAGCAGTGTGCAAACAGCAATGCAGCTATCAGGGAGCCTTATAAGGCAGCCTAATAACCAAAAGAGCTGCTGCACACAAATATATCCTCCCCTGTCACTGCACACTATACAGTTGTGTTGTACAGTGACATTCGCTAACAGCACAAGAAATTTTTTTCTTTTTCCCTGCCTAAACACTCTCCCTATTGAGATTGATCAGCAGCAACCTCTCCCTATGCTAAGATCGGCAGAAGTAAGATGGCGGTCGGCGGTCACGGCCTTTTATAGGCACTGTGACACCACAAAAAGCCAGCCAATCACTTGCATGCCCTTCTCTAACATGGTGGGGGCCACTGCCGACGTAATCGCGTTGCCCACAGTGTGCGTCCTTCATGATTGGCTGAAAATAGGCGCTGGAAGGATTGTGGGAAACACGACTTTGGCGCTCAAGTCGGCGACCTCATGGCTGACCTCACGCTATGGTCGGGTTTCAATCGGCGAAACCCGACTTGAGCAAAAGACGGTGGATTCTGAATTTGGCCGACCCGTTTCGCTCAACTCTATTCATAAGCAGTGTTGTAAAGAAGAGCGGACCGGAACTTCCAAAACTATGTGTTGGACTGATAAACATACAGATAATGATAACTTCAGGTTACTTATAAAGTTGGTTCTACAAGCTATTTAATTTTGGGTTGTTTTTGCGTTTTCACACACTGATTCTTTATTTTGTCCTACTTTTTTGTGAATAAATAATGGCACAATGTAATTTGTTATGTGTTGTTGTTTATCTGGGTATATTTTGATTTTCTAATGATTGGAAGTGCCCTAATAAAGCTAATTCTCTGCAATAATATACATTTATTTTAGATCTGACTTGTTTTTCTTCAGTTTGACTTTTCAAAATTTTTTATCTCGCTTCATAAAATGCTTCAGAATATGTACTACTTTATACCTTATATTTATATATTTCTTTTTAAGAGAAATTGTAAAAAAAAGATGTAAGTGACTGAATAGCTGTGCCTGTTCTCTACCATTTGCTTAGCAGTAACTAAGGCCCTTCTAGCACCATACCTTTCCTGATGTTATGTTTACTTCAATATCTAATGTCAAGCAATGTCAATTAAAGGGTATCACACTCATGATGAAAATCAATTAAAGCAATAGGTATCCAATGTTTTAACATGATTTTGTTACTTTTCACCTTCTACACATTCCATTTACTCTAGAACAGTAGCAGGGCAAGGCAGTAGCTGGGCATGTCAAGTAAGTGCCGTGTCACGCCGCAGGGTCTCCAATCCAAAGGCAGAGGGGCTGTCAGCCCTATGTCTGCTCCCAGAATGCTGCGATCGTATTCGATTGCAGTATTCCGGGGGTTAGCGTGCCGGGAGCAATCTGTGACCGCTCCTGACACTTAGAGCTGGATGTCAGCTGTGAGAATTAGCTGACACCTGACTGCGATCGGCCGCATGTAAGTGAACTGTGATTACACAAGGAGAGCACTAGGACCCTGTGGTGTTTGCCTGCTGCAGCTAAGAGCAGATGCTGGCAGTGCCTGGGATGCTGTGTGTGCTGGGGGGTGGGGTCTAGTGTCTGCCGTCTAGAGCTGTAAGAGAAGCTAGGATAAGAAGAGAGACTACCCTGAGAAACACTTGTGTGCGGAGCAACTTGTGAGAAGCAAAGAAATTGAACACTGTAAGATACTGTTACTGCCAGTTTGTGCGGAGGGTGTTAACCACTTCATCTTGGGAGCCTGAGGCCTTGCTGTGGAAAAAAGACAAAGCATTCCTGAGAGCTGTATGACTAAGGAGCTCTGTGGAGTCCCTGTTGTGGTGAGCTGAGAAGCAATATTGGACAGATATTTTACACAGAACTAGGCAGATTGCTTCTAGGAGAATTTGTGAGGGCTGCAGGAAGAGAGACAGCATCTTGGGGCTACAAAACTATAACTTCCTGCTGTTTGGGCTCGGCATCAGCTGACAAGACAAGGAACCTTCTTGTGGTGTTGCAACTGAGTGGCGCCGAAGATTTGGGACTGGCTGCATCCGATGCAATCTATATGCCTGAGAGGACACTCACCTCAGGTTAAAGGTACCATAGTCATAGATACCTGGGTATCTCTAGTTAAAGCACTTAATAACCTTTGTATTATATTTATATGTATTGTTATAGTAGGTTTGTGTAGGTTATACTCAGTGTGCCATCCCAGGTTGTCCCTTGATATCACTTCTTTCGATTTACACCTGTTCTCTGAGTACCTGAATTGATCTTTTGACATGTAAATTTATTTCAAATCCCAGTGTAATACACTCTTCAGGGAACCTTGGATTGGCATAGTGATTTCAGCTGCGGCTGAGTGAGTGTATTGTATAAGGGTATTTCAATCTGCTTCCTCCACATACTAAGTTCTACTTTATCTGCTATTTGAGTAAAGACAGTTTTTGGATTTCTGCCTCAGTCTCGGTTTGTGACCTACTGGATCTTATTCAGACCTCTGGTCATTACATTTTTGACGTAGATGCAAGGATGCAGTGTTTGTCATGGATGGAGGCGAGGAAAGAAATGACCCCGCTGCACCAGCATCCCCCTCGGGGGTTGAGGATCCCCTGGCAGCCACGGCGACTCCGGGAGGGTATGTGCCTGAAGGAGCTTTACTTCAGCACATGCCAAAATATGATGGGCCCCACATGGCATTACAGGATTGGGCCGAGAGGGTCCAGAGTATTCTGTGTATGTGTAATCTGGCCCCCGCATTACTTGCCGAGCTGGCATTAAATGCATTAGAGGGCGATACTAGGTGGATGATGATGGTGCGCCCAGAATCAGAGAGGGATACGTTAGAGAAGATTTTGGAACTGTTAGAGGGGACTTTGGGAGGCTGAGCTCATGTGGCCAAGCTTCGGTCCCTATTCTTTAAATCACCCCCAAAAGGAACGTGAGTCTCTGATGCAGTACTATAATATCTTGCAAGAAATGTTGAATGTGGTGCAATGACTAGACCCAGGGCTATGGGGGCGTTCCGGGAGGTAGACCGCTTGCTCTGGGATCAATTCATCACTTGGTTAGCTAATAGACTTCTCCGAGACAAACTTATGGAGATGGCCCAGACTGTACCGGAATTATTTTTTTGGCAGATTTAACGAGCTGCGGTGGAAAGGGAGGAGGAGTCTGCCCTGGTGCCTGAAGGGTCAGTGAACATTGACAAGCTGGAGAGAAACTGGTCATCAGTGTCAGGAGGGGAAGGGCTGGTAAGCGTGGTACAAGCTCTGTGTGCCAATTTGAAGGAGCTGAAACAGGAAGTGTCTAAACTTAGAGCTGGGCCAGCCTCTAACCCTGCAGGGGAACCATCTGTCATAACCCCTGAAATGGTGGTCCAGCAAACGGCCAGGTCGCCCTCCCACAATGAGTCAAGTCCTCATCCATGAGGAGCAGTCACCTGCTGGAAGTGTGGATTATGCGTACACATCTCTCGTTACTGTCAGACGCTTGCAGCCCCAGGGGCCCCATCACCAGACTTAAACTCCCAGCTGCTGCCATGAGAGGGCTAGCAGCTATGGCCCCATCCCCGCAAAACCCTTAACAGGATGAACAAGATTTGTTTCCATGCAGTCCAGTGATGGAAGCAGAGTTTAAAGGGCGGAAGATGAGGTGCTTACTCGACATGGGATCCGAATATACTATAACGCCTTTAGAAGTGTATGAGAAATACTTCAGTCAACTAGTGGTTCCAGAAGATGGCCGAGTGATACGACTTACCGCCGCTAATAATAGCCAACTGTTAATTAAGGGGATCGTGTGGATGCAGCTGAAAATATTTGGTCAAGAGCAGAAACAGAAAGGGATAGTGCTGGTGGATCACCCCCCTAGAAGAAGGATGGAGGTGACTCTCAGAATGAATGTGCTGCGAGATTTGAACCACCAGATGTATGCCAGTGAGGTACCCGGATACTGGACTCATGCTACAAGCCATTGACCCACACAGACAATGTTACACCATCTAGAGCTGAGCTGTGACTTTCTGAATAGTGCGATCCCAGGGGGCCAGGTGGGACTGGTCTGAGTGCCATTGCGGACCCCGATCCTGCTGGCATCCAGACAAGAGGAACTCTTAATGCTGCCGGTGGGAGCTGCACAGAGATTGAATGGTCTTGAAGTGCTACTCGAGCCAGCCCAAGAGAAGTCCTCATTTGCCAAAGTACGCGTGGCCCGGTCTCTGGCGATTGTGAAGAATGGACGGGTGCCGGGCCGATGCATCAATGTTTTAGATACAGCTGTTACAATTCCGTCTGGGACCATTCTGGCTGAACTGTGCCAAAGGAGAAGGTGCTTGATAAGGCAGGATTCGAATTGCGCCCAGACCAACAGTCATCCTGGACATTGGCGGTCGAGGTAGGGTGGACTGAACCCCATACCGAAGAATGGAATGGTCATATGATCATGGAACAGATGGGAGTGGATCAGGAGAAACTGACCTCCATGCAGTTGGAGCAGTTGGAGAGAGTTTTGTGGGAGCATCAAGAGACCTTTTCGCGACATGGGGAGGACTTCAGATGTGCAATCAAATAATCCCTTTAAAAACATGAAACTTTAATAAATTGAGGTAAAAAACACCCTCCTAGAGCAATAACACAATTGACAAATTCTGTACATTAATAACCTACGCTAGCCCTACGCTAGCCTGCTATCCCTTCCTGACAGTGGTGGTTGGCAACCTAAAAGATACGATTATTTGGCGCCCCCACTCCGCGGCGGCTGTCCCAGGCTCGCCCTAAATGACCCTTATAAACTACAGGTGGGAAGCAATAAGCAAATAAAAGAGATGAAAAATATAGTGCTTAATATAATACACATTCTATTAATGTACAATATATAAAAGACAGGCTATTACATGTAAACATAGAGAAACCTCTTGTATAACCAATAGATAGTAGCAAGTCTTGTCTTTTTGGGTATTAATAGACCACAGAAAATATAGATTCCATAAGCTACCAGTAGATAGTAGCAATCTTATCTTTTTGGGTATTAGTAGACTACAGAAAACATAGATTCTAAATGCATTATCAGATAGAGCCAAAAACAATCTCTCTGCAGTAAATCAGACAAGCACAAACAAGAGGTAAAAAATAGTGTTGTTCAATAAAGCTCCTGATGTGCGTAAATAGTGGGAACCCTCACAAGTAACCCATTTTGGAAACTAGACCCCTCAATGAATGTATCTATGTTTTTGGTGAGCATCTTGAACCAAGTGCTTCAAAGAAGTTTATAACGTAGATCTGTGAAAATAAATAAATCACATTTTACCCACAAAAATGTACATTTATCCCCAATTTTTTTCATAAGAGTAACGGGAGAAAATGGACCCCATAATTTATTGTGCAATTTCTTTTGAGTATGTTGAGGACTACAGATCTGTGCATGCCTTAAAAGATTAATACCACCAGAACAGACGCCAAACGGACTCCAAAGTGGCTCCATCTATCTCATTAGGGCTCATAGAAACACCTGCAGCCTTGGGGGCTTTGTCTGAATCACATTTTTGTGGGATTTACATGTGATCCCAGCCTTATTCTAGAAGCAATCGGAAATATTATGCACCCCAAAATGTTACCAATTAGAACTTTAATTTATACCGCCAAAAGCAACGCTCACTCAGGTCTGTACTCTGTCACTGGAACTATAGGGTTCCTATATCACTGGTAGAGCAAAGATTCTGGAAAAGCGACATGGCTCAAGCCCTGTCATATTAAATCCTGTGAATTCTGCCCTCCCAAATCCTAAACTCCCCTCTTTCTGAACCCCACTGTGCCTATACCACAATAAACAACCACAAGTTTGGCATTATTGTAGTGGATAGAAGGCACTTAACAATTTATGGGGTGCGTATCTCCAGAAGCACAAGCTGGCACAATGTATGGGGGTGCTACAATAAATGAGGGCACTACATTTTATGGAGGCACAATGTATGGATGTTTCAAAATAGTCACTGCAGCCATAGATGAACTCATTGATAGGTGCAATTTCTACAAGTGAATTACTTTTGGGGTTTTTCTACTGTTCTGTCACTTTTGGGACTCCACAAATGTCGTTTGCAAACTGCTCTAGCTAAATCTATGCTCTAAAATACAAGCAGCGCTCCTTCTTTCTCAGCCCTGACGAATGACCTAACAGTAATTTCTGACAACATATGGGTCAGCACCAAGTTTGGGAGAAATTGCACAATAAATTGTGTGGTCTAGGTTCACCTATTAATCCTTCTGTACCTGAAAAATTTGCAGCAAATACAAAAATTTAATTTTTACCACTAAAATGTCATATTTCCATGTCTCAATGTTATAAAATTCTGTGAGGCACTTATGGGTTCAAAATACTCACTACACCCTTGGATGAATTCATTAAAGTGATGTCCAGCTTATAGCTTGATCTCACAGGCCTCCATAACCTGGGGTCATCACCAGACTTCAGGGTACCATGGTAACCATCATGACCCGTGATTCTCTGTGCAGGAGTCAGATGGTTACTAAGGGGGTATTGTGACCCCCTCGCAACCATTTAAATACCAATGACAGCAGTATTTAATGCGTTAATCAACCTTGATCGGCTCCAAAACCGGCAGGGGCCGATACCGCAGGGTGTGATATACAGCTGCCACCAGCGGGAATTGCCGCCGCCAGGAAGCGCTATTCTCTTATTCCTCATTGTCATTAAAAAGCAGCGTTGAGGAATAATTTTCTTAGTGACCGCCATTAAAAAGCATATAGGCAGCTGTTAAGGTGTTAAAAACCAGGGGCAAGACAGCTGGTGTTCTTATTTCAATTTAGTTTAGTTTTTAATTTACTATCAGATCCAGGATAGATACGACAAAAGGATTTTTGTTCCAACATCTTTTGATTACAGTATGTCTGATAATTTAGAAACACTCCAGCAGCTGGAGAGGTGTTACAGGGCAGTGCAGCAAGTTCTATTTTAAGTATGAGTGGATGTGATCATTGCCTTACTGTACATTACACAAGCATCTCTTGTAGTGATGTATTATCAAATTTAAATTTTTCACTTTTCTGCCATTTTTCAATATATGAAATCAGACTAAGTACACAGAGTGAGTAGGATGACGTTTACCAAGTGTGAGTGTTACCGGCATGACCTCCTATTTCTGGCAGTCCGATTGATAATTAATGGAGCAGAGGCTGAGCATGCCCACCTTCCCTCCATCCTTGGGGCTTCAAAACCCTGATCTCAGGATAGTTGGAGGTTCTAAGGCCGGGGTCACACTAACCGACGCAAAATACGGTCCATATTTTACATGCGTAAAACGGAGAAATGTTCCCTAAATAGTGCTCCGTATGTCATCCATAAGCAAGGTGTGGTCGCGTATTTTGCGCATGTAAGCATTTGTATGTAATCCGTATGTAATCCGTATGACATCCATATGGCGAGATTTTCTTCCAGGCTTGCAAAATGGACATTTAACGGTTTTGAGGCCTGATAACTATTTAAATCATTAGCCTACACCCTATTTATTGGCTCTGGAACAGGTGGCTGCCTCCATTCTGTCCATATGTGACCTTGCCTTGACTAGGTGTGTTGGTGTTGTATGTGCAACATGGCAGACTGTATGAGTTTCAACACAACTGAGCAGGTTCTCTTCAACTGGCTTTTGTCACTCCACTTTGGTCACCCCTACCCAGTGATAGTGGATCCGCGGAGGAGGAGACGCATGTGGGTCCATCCTCTTTTGAGGCAGTGACTCACAAGAGGTCATTTTCACTGCCTCTATTCTTCTCTGCGGGTCATCCGGAAAAATTTTTCCAATACTGTCGCATGAGCCTTGCAACATTTGATCTCCTCTTGGAGACAGTGCGCCCTGGGATAACCTTTCAGGACACAAGGAAGCGCAAAGCTATATCTGCAGAGGAGCGACTTCTACTCACATTATGGTATGTACTACACAACCACATTCTCTATGTTCATGATGTGTTGCCCAAAGTATGTGTATTTATATTTTTGGAATAATTTTTTGGCCCTCATCTTACTCCAGATATATTAAAAATTACATACCAGAATGTTATGTGTAATATGTACTGAATATCACATAGTTATTATGCTAGAAAAAATATGTGTGTTAATAGATATTAAACAATAAAAATTTTGGTATGTCTGTAGCTGGTCTTTTTATCATTTTTGCCTTCTAAAATATTCTATTTCTGTTGTTCTTCAGCTTCCTGTCCACTGGCCTGTCTTATGCTGCCCTCCACCATGAGTTTCTCATTGGAAGATCTACCATTTCTGGCATAGTCAGGTCGACATGTAGTGAAATATGGTCAAGACTCCATCAACTCGTCATGCCCGAGCCCAGGATGGAAGACTGGTTGAGGATCTCAAGGGACTTTGAGAAGGAATGCCAGTTTTCTAATTGTATTGGGACCCTGGATGGGAAACATATTCAGGTGCGTAAGCCGTTGAACTCTGGCTCCCAATTCTTCAATTATAAGCAATACTTTTCTGTTGTATTGTTGGCTCTGGCCGACCCTCAATACAAGTTTATAATTGTCGACATTGGGGCCTATGGAACGACGGGAAACTCTAGAGTCTTCAATACTTCCATTATGGGTTGGCGGCTACGCACCAACCAGTTAGATCTAGCCCCACCACGCTAGCTACCAGGCTCCACTAAAGAATCAGTCCCTTATGTCCTTGTGTCAGATGAGGCATTTCAGTTAATGCGCAATGTCATTAGGCCATATCCCCGGCGCAACCTGGACCACCGGCGCAGAATTTTTAACTTGTGCCTATCACGTGCTCGGCGACTGGTGGAGTATTCCTTTGGCATTCTTTGTGCCAAATGGCAGGTCCTACAGTCTGCCATTCAGCAGAGTGAACAAAATGTGAATGAAGTTATCTAAGCATGTGTCATTCTTCATAAATTCACCAGGATACATGATTGTTCCTCCTCTGCTGGTGTTGTTCGTGGGTCGGACAATGTGCATAGGGTGAGACCACATATCAATCCTCAATGTAGACCGCTCTCTGGGCTCAAAGTGCGTGATATTTTCACAAATTATTTTATGTCACCTGAGGGGGAAACTTCTTGGCAAGAGTATGCTGTGTCTATGTTATAAATGTTTGATTTCTGTCTGTGTAAATATATATATTTCAACCCCTTATGATTCTCTGACTGTTTAATTGCCTTGGTAAGTGTATGTTAGAATGCTGATAACTTTTTTCATAATTGAGACAGAGACGTAAAATGTAGTAGACAAATTTTTACCTTTGTCTTTTTTTTTTTAAACACATATTATTGCCATATGGTAAATGTGGCAATTGCCCAAAGTGGCCTTTTTGCAGATTTGCAAAATTACAAGCAAAACATTTTCAGAAAACAAAAAAAAAGCAAACAATTATGCAAGACCAATATTCCTACATTACAAATGTTGGTAGGTCGGGGGGAGGAGAAGGCGGAAGACCAGCCTGTGTTTGCTGCTGGCTACTTTGGCCAACTTGGCCATCGCCTGATGTGGGGGCATACTGTTGCCCATGATGTTGGTAGTGTACTGCCTCCTGTGATTGTGGTGGGAACTGGGCTGACTGAAATTGGAGAGGGGCCTCTTCTTGGGGCTGGTAGGCCTGTGGCTCATACCCACCAAAATAGCCATGTCGTCCTCAACCAGGTTGGGACCAGCCTCCAACACTGGGTGGGAACAAGTGGCCATATTGGTGAGGTTGGCTAGAGGCAGACATATGTGGCTGCTGTTGGCAAGGTTGGGTAGGGGGGAGGAAGGGGGTGAGGTGTAGGCCCACATATTTGAGGATCCTCAGAGCCTGCTTGAGCAAGCGTGTGTGGGGTGTCTAAGGCGCATCTGATTCCTTGGGGAAAGCTGCCACCTCTCCAGATATTCAAATAACTCATATGGGGTATTGGGGTGTGTGCTTGCATCAAGCAGGATCTGAAACATCCTCGAGTACGTAGCCTCACCTCATGGGAAAGGGCCAGAAGATAACGGGCCATCATTATTGACTCGAGCAAGGTAGTTCAGTACCCCTGTGTCAACATTGGTACGGGTATCTTGGGCAGGGATCTGGCACCTTCTTCTTCCTCACCAGGATGGTCCAGCAGGCTGTGGGGAGCCCTGTATCTGGGCAGTTGGGCTGCTGCTGATGTTGCCCTGCTCCTCCTGTATAGCGGATGGTGCTGCAGCAGATGGTCCTGCTTGTGGATGTGCTCCTGGTGGTGGGGTTTGTGGTGCAGGCGCTGGGTTTTCAGGAGAGGAAACTTCACCCATGCTTCTTGGAGGGGGAGAAGATGGGCCAGCCACCTCTTCTCCTCCAGCCACAAGATCAATGATGGGCTCTGTATCTGAGCCAGTTTCCCTTTCCATAAGGTTTGAATGAGTTCTGTTATGAAATAGAACATAGTCAAAATTCCAAACAGTTTTGTTCCTGTAAAGTATCTGTGTAATGTGGTGTGAGGTATCTACTTACCGTCTCTGATTATAATATATATATTTTCTCTTTGTGTGGCCTGCATCACCACTCCAGATACACAGGGTCACAATAGTTCAGGGGTCAAGTAACTACTCTTAACTTGATAGCCTAGGAGGATGAGGAGCATGTGGCCAGGGACAAATTATGTCAGTGTAAAACAATGGTTCAAATAAAAATCTACACACCTCATGAGGCAAAAAGGCCAAGCACAGGAAGGAAGGGGGAGGGGCTTATTCCAAATGCCTTTTTTGATGTGAGGTAATTTTAAACACTTTTTTGGTTGTACTTACTCATTTGCTGCTCCTCCTCATGTGGCCGATCACCAAAATCGTGGAACATCTGGCGACATATGCGCCTCCATGACGCCTCCTTTCTTGCCCGGTTGGCATAATGGGCATCACGTTGGTCCCAGTTTTCTGGGCGTTCCTGCACTAAGACAATAAGCATCTCCACATTGAGGCAGTAGGGTGCCATGATGCTCTACTTCCTGGATGCTTGGAGCGCTTTTTGAGCTAATTAGCATGTCTAAGCTTCCTGATGATGGATTGGCCCATTTCCTGTAACCTGTCAAAGACCTGCATATTTCTCACAAGTCACACGTGTGGTCCATGTGTAATGCGTATTTTTTGCGCACCCATAGACTTGCATTGGCGTACTACGGGCATAGTACGCTGACAATCGCAGCATGCTGCGATTGGCACGGACCGTAGAGTACGGCCGAGAAATATACGGCTGATGGGAGCTACCCCATAGAGAATCATTTGCCCGTGTGCAATGTATGGTTTTTACGCCTCTCACTCATCCGTATTTCACTCTAGTGTGACCCCGGCCTAATAGTGAAACTCCCAGTGATCATCAAGTTACCCTTGTCCCATGAATAAAGGTAGCATTTTTTGAAGGATTACCGTTTAAAAAAGCTAATTTTGCATTGTTTTGCCCTTTAAGTATCTTTTATACACTAGTGGCCCTGGCTGTGTTGGCCTCGGTAATGAAAATCTAGTCTATAGAAATAAACACTAATGTTATGGGTTTTTTTGGATGAGTGATGGAAGTAGGTTAGATTTAATCTGTTTTTAAAAGACTGTTGTGCTTTTCTACGATGATACTCATGTTAGTTATTACATCTAAATTTTCAATTATGGAGACAAGCAGAGCGATCATGTTATTCATTACCTCCATGGCAACATTACTGAAGGCAGAAATTGTGGTTTCTTGTGGTATAAATTAGGACAGGAACACAGCTGGGTGATTTCTGAAATAAGTACAGTACATGAAAATACCAAGAACCTTTCCTCTCTGTATTCTTCAAAGAATGCTGCTTTAATTTTATGGTTGTTAAACTAATTGCTTAATCTTTATCAAAGGGTCTCGTCTCAGACCTGTTGCAGAAATTTTTTTATCTTAAAATAAGTTCCAGTTAATTGCATTGTCAGCAAACACATGGAATTCTGTGAACCTCTTTAAAATGAATAGGAGAGTTGCAGAAACTTTTGCAACAAACCTCCCACTTGGGAACATACCTAAAAAGTATAAATTACCAAACTGACGAGAACAGTTGACACTCGTGCCACAACAACTTCTATTAGCAGCTCATAGTTACAACTTCACTGCCTTGCATTTTACCTAAGTACTCAGTCACTTGCCTGTTAGCACCCCCTGCACTCAGCAACTGGGGAATGAGGCTCCCAGCTATGTCACTAGCTAGATATGCACTTTGTACATAGTTTAATGCAGAAAACTGTTTGCTAAATATCTGATTATATATAAAAATATATTTTTTTACTTTTCCTTTTGTGTTAGGGTTTGTGTCTATCAATATCATCTGCTTGATCTGTTGCAATAAATGTAATTGATTCCACTGAATACCTACTTTTTTGGCTATATATACCAACTATATATGTGTGTATATATATAGATAGATACATATACAGTATGGAATGTATTCAGACCCCTTTAGATTTTTCACTCTTTGTTTCATTGGAGCCATTTGGTAAATTCAAAAAGGTTATTTTTTTTCTCTCATTAATGTATGACACAGTGACCAATGAGGCCGAGATTCCTGATATGGGGGTTTCTATTCAAAAATTTTGGTCTACTTTAATGGGGATCTTACCCTAAAAGGGGCATTGGAAAATGTGATTGTGATAAATGGGGTTGCCCAAGAGCCGGTCGCTGCATTAGGTTTCAACATTTTGCTTTAAGTGGAGAGCTACTATAATGGGTCACTAAGCTGAGAGAGAGGAAGTGGTAGAGCAGTTGTTAGTACCGGGTCCCTATAGGCGTAGAATATTAGACTTGGCCTACTCTCCTGTCTTGGGTGGACATCTGGGAGTAAACAAAACACAAGAGCAGGTCCATAGGAGGTTCGACTAGCCTGGGTGTCACAGAGAGTTGTTAACTACTGCCGTTCCTGCCCTACTTGTCAGCTTACAGATCCCGTGTTCCTTTTCCAAAGTCCCCTAGTGTTGTTGCCCATTATAGAGGACCCATTTGATGGGATTGCTATGGACCTTGTAGGGCCCCTTGTTAAGGCCACCAGAGGGCGGCAATGCATTCTAGTGGTGATGGACTATGCAACACAATACCCAGAGGCAATACCCCTTAGAAACTCCTCCGCCAGGAGCATAGCCCGAGAGTTAGCCCATATTTTTTCTCGGACAGGCCTGCCAAAGGAGATCCTGATTGACCAAAGCACACTGTTGATTTCCAAAGTGACGAGGGAGTTGTCTAAGGCTCTCCAGGTTACACAACTCCGCATGTCAGTGTACCATCCGCAGAAGGATGGCCTGGTGGAGAGGTTCAACAAAACATTGAAGTCCATTTTTAAGAAGGATGTGGAGAGAGATGGCGGAGACTGTGATTGCCTACTGCCGTACCTGTTGTTCTCTATCAGGAAAGTTTTGCAGGCCTCTACGGGGTTCTGAACATTCGAGCTGTTAATCCCTCGGGGACTTCTGCTGTAGATGTTGCAAAGGAGACCTGGAAAACAGAGGTTACACCCCACCGAAGCTTCATCAAACTTGTGGCCCAAATGCAGGACCGGATCGCAAGGGTGATGCTGATTGTGAAGGGTAGCCTCTTGCAAGCACAAGAAGCCCAGGCAAGGGTCTACAACTGACCCACGAGGCTAAGACAGTTTAGCCCTGGAGAGCAGGTGTTGGTATTGATCCCCACTGTTGAAAGTGAGTTCCTGGTGGCCAAGTAGCAAGGGCCATATGAGGTGGTCGAGAAGGTGCATTTGTATTCTTGAGGTGGTCGAGAAGTTGAGTGGCGTCAACTACATGGTCCACCAGCGAGGGAGAAGAAAGCCATACCAAGTGTACCATACCAACCTGCTCAAACTGTGGAGAGACCAGGAACCGGGGGAGGCTGTGTGCTTAGCAGCCAGTCCTGAAGCCAAGGTCAAGGATGTCACAGTGGCAGAGAAATATCAGTGATGTGCGCTGTTTCAGCGGAACCTAGACCTGTTTAAGGAGCAGACAGGCTGTGGAGCACGAAATCCAGACTGAACAGCATGGGAGTGTGAATCAAAAGCCATATCAGCTTCCCAAAGCCAACCGCGAGGTGATCTCCAAGGAGGTGAGGAGAATGTTGAGCCTGGGTGTCATCAAGGAGTTGGTCCAGCCCTGTTGTCCTTATGCCGAAGCCAAATGGAGAGTGGCACTCTTGCAACGATTACAGAAAGCTAAATGAGATGTCCAAGTCTGACACATATCCAATGCCCCGGTTGATGAGCTTATTGAGAGGCTAGGGTCATCCAGCTATATTACCACCCTGGACCAAACGAAAGGGTACTGGAAGATTCTCCTTTCCCCAAGGACTAAGGAGAAGATGGTCTTTTGTACACCTGATGGATGCTTCCAGTATAATCGGATGGCGATCGGATTACAAGGAGTCCCATCTACCTTTCAAAGGGCTATAGACTGGACACTAGGCCCTCACAAGAAGTATGCCACCACTTACTTGAACAACATCATGATCTTCAGCCCAGATTGAGAAGTCAACTGCAGAAGGCCCAGGCAGTACTGGATGCACTGAGGAAGGCAGGGTTTACCATAAACCCAAAGAAGTACACCCATGGGAAAGAAAAGGCAAACTTCTTGGGCTATATCATTGTAAGGGGTGAGATAAAGCCACAGATAGACAGAGTGGAAGGAATCCAATAGTGGCATTAGCCGGTCTCCAAAAAGCAAGCTATGGCGTTTCTGGGAATTGTGAGATTTTATCTGTGATTTATCCTGAATTTCGCCATGATAGCCTCCCCTCTGACAGTTCTTCTCAAGGACACAAAGTCATCGATGGTCAAATGGTCCTCTGAAGCTGAGATGGCATTCTAAGATTTGAAGATTGTCCTGTGCAGACAGTCAGTCTTGGTTGCGCCAGACTTCACTAAAGAGTTTGCGCTCCAGACTGATGCCTCCAAAGTCGTTTTGGGAGCTGTACTGTCCCAGGAAATAGATGGGGATGAACATCCGGTCCTATACATGAGTAGGAAACTCTCCTGTGAGAAGATCTATGCCATCATAGAAAAACAATGCTTGACCCTCAAGCGGACAATTGACACTAAGTGCTGTGAGGTGTAAGCTAAGTTGCATAATGGACAGGTTTTTATGTGGGCATCCATAGAGTGGATGGGAGGATGTACACCTTATCTTCACCTGCAGAGCTGGCACCTCGGAGTGCTGACAGGAAATGTGTGATGTCACTGTCATGTGTCCAGTCTCAGTCTCATGGGTGGAGGAGTCACATGGTCTAGGGCTTAAGTAGCTGGCCTCCAAAGGTAGGAGGGTGTCAGTGGCTGGAGAGGAACACTCCAGAGAAGTGGTTTGTGTTCGTTTATGCCTGAACCGTGGGTCTGGCTAACCCTGAGTGGGCTGGTTTCCACTAAAGAAACGGTTGTATCTAGTGTTACTATTGTGTTTTGCTGTTTTCACAGCACATGGAGTCACATGGTCTGGGGCATGGGATAAATGATTGGCCTTGGGATTATCAATTCTCAAATAAAAAAAATTGAAGCCATTCCCCGGCCTCTTGCTACGAAATAGGTAAGAGCCTTCCTCTGCATCATTGGGCAATGCCAACTATTTATACCTAATTTTGCCACGAGATAGACACCTTTCTTAAAGGGAAGAAAATCGTTCATAGTTCTGTGGAACTCTCAAGCGGAGGAAGCATTTTAGTCCATGAAGTGGGCCTTATGCAGACAGTACATTGTGCAGACAGTTTTATCGCTCAAACAGTTGCCTCTGACGTAGGACTAGGAGCGGTTGTGTCACAGGAGGAGCACTGATAGGAACATCCTGTCACATACTTGAGTAGGAAACTAAGTCTGGCCGAGAAAAATAATAGCGTAGTGGAGAAGGAGTGTTTGGCCATAAAGTGGCTGTTACGCTATTATTTACTGGGGTGACAGCTCCACCTGGTAACAGACCATTCATTTCTGGATGAGAAATGGCAAGGAGAGGAATGCTCGGGACACCAAATGGACTGGGTCAAGCTATTTGATCAAGTTGGATTTAGGAAAACCAGACATGGTCTTTAATTTCTTGAGATGTCTGTAGGAAGGTAGTGGGATGGATCGTTCCCTCCCACCCAGGGCCGGTTTTAGGCAAAGTGGGGCCCTAGGCAAAGTTTAAAATGGGGCCCCAAATGCTAACATATTGCACATCACACATTAGCATTTTGATTGTATTTACATGCGCTGAGTTCAGGCCGATAAATGATCGACAAAATTGAAGAAGTCGTTCAATACTTGTTTCCCAGCCTCTTTCCACCATCTGAGAAAGAATGATGGGGACAGAACGATCACTAATGGATCACTAAGGATGTGTGCACACATTGCGGTTTTTGCTGTGGATCCACAGCGGATTTGGTCCTGCGGATCCGCAGCGGATTTGATCCTTTGGATCCGCAGCGGATTTGGTTCTACGGATCCGCAGCAGTTTCCATGCGGTTTACAGTACCATGTAATCCTATGGAAAACCAAATCCACCGTGCACATGCTGCGGAAAATTCCGGGCAGATTTGCTGCGGTTTATTTTCCGCAGCATGTTACTTCTTTTTTGCGGAACCGCAGCTGCAGTGTACGTTCCGGGACATACAAATCAATCAATCTCTCTCATCCGCACTGCCAAACCTCACTAAAACCTGCATCAAATCCGCTGTACACATGCTAGGAATCCGCAGGAAAAATGCATGTGTTTTACCCTGCGGTTTCTGCCAAGAGATATGGATTCTCTGCAGAATAAGCCGCAGACTAATCCGCAACGTGTGCACGCACCCTAACAGATCACCATACAGTATCATGTTATCAGCAGCATCTACAGTTTACACCCCATAGTCCTCCATATAATATAATCTGCCCCATAGTCCTCCATATAGTATAATACACTCCTCAGTCCTCCATTTAGTATAATACACTCCTTATAGCCCTCCATATATTAAAATACACTGCTCAGTCCTCCATATAGTATAATACTTGAATGCTGCAGTCTTGAATGCTGCAGCCAGGATCATATTCCTCACCAATCGTTACACCGATGCCTCTACCTTGTGCCAGTCATTACACTGGCTACCCATCCACTCCAGAATTCAGTATAAACTTATTACCCTCACCCACAAAGCCCTCCATGGCTCAGCACCACCCTACATCTCCTCCCTTGTTTCAGTATACCACCCTACCCGCGCCCTCCGTTCTGCTGATGACCTGAGGTTAGTATCCTCAATAGTCAGAACCTCCCACTCCCGTCTCCAAGACTTTACACGTGCCGCGCCAATTCTTTGGAATGCACTTCCCAGGTCAATACGATTAGTCCCCAGTCCCCACAATTTTAAGCGTGTCCTGAAAACGCATTTATTTAGACTGGCCTATCGCCTCAACACATTAACCTAACCTATCCCTGTGTGGCAGAGCCAAAAATTTTACCATAACCAGGTTCCCAGCATCATGTTCCCACATGCTTTATGCATCCATTAGCCCTCTGTGTCTGTACTGTTACACACTTAACATTATGGCTGGTCCATACAATCAGGGCAACTGTTACCACCCACCTTTCGTGTCTACCTCTTTCCTCATAGACTGTAAGCTTGCGAGCAGGGCCCTCACTCCTCTTGGTATTTGTTATAATCTACTGTATGTGATTATTGTTATGCTGTAATGTCTATTGTCTGTACAAATCCCCTCTGAAATGTAAAGTGCTGCGGAATATGTCGGCGCTATAAAAATAAAATTTATTATTATTATTATAATACACTCCCCATAGTCCTCCATATAGTATAATACACTCCTCAGTCCTCCATATAGTATAATTCACTCCTCATAGCCCTCCATATATTAAAATATACTGCTCAGTCCTCTATATAGTATAATACACTCCTCATAGTTCTCCATATAGTATAATGCACTTCCCATAGCATAATGCACCCCATAGTTCTTCATATAATGTATTCCCCATAGTCCTCGATACAGTATAATGCAGTCCACATATAGTATAATGCAGCCACCCAATAGAGCATAATGCAGCCACCCCAGAGTATAATGCAGCCCTGCCATACAATATAATGTAACCCCCATACAATATAATGCAGCCCCCCTCTTATAGTATAATGCAGCCACCCCTTAGAGAATAATGCAGCTACCCCAGAGTATAATGCAGCCACTCCACAGAATATAATGTAACACCCCATAGAATATAATGCAGCCTCACCCCCATATAGTATAATGCAGCCCCTCCATAGAATATATGGCAACCCCCTCCTAGGATATAATGCAGCCCCTTATATAGTATAATGTAACCCCTCCATAGAATACAATGTAGCCCTCCTCATATAGTATAATGCAGCCCCCATCGAATATAATATAATACAGCCCCCCATAGGTTATACAGCCTAACTGCAGCAGGAAGGAAGGACTTTTGATAGCGCTCCCTCTCACATTTAGGATGAAGTAGCTGGTCACTGACAGTACTGCACATCTTTGTCACGGTCTCATGCATGGGATGGGAATCATTCTGCACCATGTAGCTCACCTTGGCCAGTATCCTCCTGTCGCCTACTTCCTGAACTGGGTCAAGGGGGCATCCCAGGACAGAGCTGGCCCTTCTAATCAGTTTGTCCAGCCTATTCCTGTCCCTGGTTGATATGCCACTACCCCAGCACGCCACACCAAAGAAGATGACTGATGCCACAACAGAGTTGTGGCATCAGTTGAAGAAGGATGCAAGGAGTGCCCCTCTAACTCCGAAGGCTCTCAGCCTTCTGAGCAGATAAAGCCTGCTTTGGCCCTTCCTGTACACTGCATCCAAGTGATGGGCCCAGTCAAGCTTATTATTGAGGATCACACCAAGGTACTTATAGGTGTCGACTATCTCAATGTCCTTTCCCTGAATGTTCACCACTACTGGTGGATTTTTGCCCTTGTGAAAGTCCACCACCAATTCCTTGGTCTTCCCGGAATTAATCCTAAGGTGGTTCCTCTGACACCACTCCACAAAAGTTTGGTTAGTATCTCTGTACTCTCTTTCATCTCCTCCTGTGATGAGGCCTACTATTGCAGAATCATCAGAATACTTCTGCAAGTAGCAGCTAGATGAGTTGCACCTAAAATCCGCAGTGTACAGTGTGAAGAGAAAAGGGGCAAGAACTGTACCTTGAGGTGCCCCTGTATTGCAGATCACTGTGTCTGACACACTGTCCCGAACCTTTACAAACTGAGGTCGGTTCGTGAGGTAGTTAAGGATCCAGGTGGAGAGTTGGAGGTCCATACCAACAAGGCCCAGCTTGTCTCTCAGTAGACCTGGCTGTATGGTGTTAAAAGCACTAGGGAAATCGAAGAACATTATTCTCAGTGTTCCCAGGTTTCTCCAGGTGAGAGAGAGTCCTATCTAGAAGGTGGATAATGGCATCATCCACACCAATGCCCGGCCTGTAGGCAAACTGGAGAGGGTCCATATCCGAGCTCACTAGAGGACGGAGACGTGTGAGAATCAATCTCTCTAATACCTTCATCAGGTGTGATGTCAATGCTACAGGTCTATAGTCATTAAGGTCTTTCGGATAAGGTTATATAACACAACCACATAGTATATAGCCCAGGACCACATGGTATGTAGCCCAGCACCACATGGTATACAGCCCAGCCCACCATGGTATACAGCCCAGCCCACCATGGTATACAGCACAGCATGGTATATAGCCCACCATGGTATAATACAGCCCACCATGGTATACAGGCTGTATTCCATGCTGGGCTGTATAATACAGCCCAGCATGGTATACAGCCCACCATGGTATAATACAGCCCAGCATGGTATATAGCCACCCCAGAATGGTATAATACAGCCCAGCATGGTCTAATACAGCCCAACATGGTATATAGCCCCCCCAGAATGGTATAATACAGCCCAGTATGGTATATAGCCCCCCAGAATGGAATACAGCCCAGCATGGTATAATACAGCCAAGCATGGTATATAGCCCCCCCAGAATTGTATAATAAAGCCCAGGATGGTATAATACAGCCCAGCATGGTATATAGCACCCCAAAATGGAATAATACAGCCCAGTATGGTATATAGCCCCCCAGCATGGTATAATACAGCCCAGCATGGTATATAGCCCCCCAAGAATGGTGTAATACAGGCTAGCATGGTATAATACAGCCCAGCATGGTATATAGCCCCCCCAGAATGGAATAATACAGCCCAGCAAGGTATAATACAGCCCAGCATGGTATATAGCCCCCCCAGAATGGTATAATACAGCCCAGCATGGTATATAGCCCCCCCCAGAATGGTATAATACAGCCCAGCATGGTATAATACAGCCCAGCATGGTATATACCCCCCAGAATGGAATAATACAGCCCAGCATGGTATATACCCCCCCAGAATGGAATAATACAGCCCAGCATGGTATAATACAGCCTAGCATGGTATATAGCCCCCCCAGAATGGTATAATACAGCCCAGCATGGTATAATACAGCCCAGCATGGTATATAGCCCCCCAGAATGGTATAATACAGCCCAGCATGGTATAATACAGCCCAGCATGGTATATAGTCCTCCCAGAGTGGTATAATACAGCCCAGCATGGTATAATACAGCCCAGCATGGTATATAGCCCCCCAGAATGGTATAATACAGCCCAGCATGGTATAATACAGCCCAGCATGGTATATAGCCCCCCAGAATGGTATAATACAGCCCAGCATGGTATAATACAGCCCAGCACGGTATATAGCCCCCCCAGAATGGTATAATACAGCCCAGCACGCTATAATACAGCCCAGCATGATATATATCCCTCCCAGAGTGGCATAATACAGCCCAGCATGGTATAATACAGCCCAGCATGGTATATAGTCCCCGCAGAATGGTATAATACAGCCCAGCATGGTATAATACAGCCCGGCATGGTATATAGCCCTCCCAGAGTGGTATAATACAGCCCAGCATGCTATAATACAGCCCAGCATGGTATATAGCCCCCCAGAATGGCATAATACAGCCCAGCATGGTATAATACAGCCCAGCATGGTATTTAGCCCCCCAGAATGGTATAATACAGCCCAGGATGGTATAATACAGCCCAGCATGATATATAGCACCCCCCCCAGAATGGTATAATACAGCCCAGCATGGTATACTACAGCCCAGCATGGTATTTTGCCCCCCCAGAATGGTATAATACAGCACAGCATGGTATACTACAGCCCAGCATGGTATATAGCCCCCCAGAATGGTATAATACGGCCCAGCAAGGTATAATACAGCCCAGCATGGTATATAGCCCCCCAGAATGGTATAATACAGCCAGCCCAGCACAGTATAATACAGCCCAGTATGGTATATAGCCCCCCAGAATGGTGTAATACAGCCCAGTATGGTATATAGCCCCCCCAGAATGGTATAATACAGCCCAGCATGGTATATGGCCCCCCAGATTGTTTTAATACAGCCCAGCATGGTATAATGCAGCCCAGCATGGTATATAGCCCCCCCCAGAATGGTATAATACAGCACAGCACGGTATAATAAAGCCCAGCATGGTATATAGCCCCCCCAGATTGGTGTAATACAGCCCAGCATGGTATATAGCCCCCTAGAATGGTATGATACAGCCCAGCATGGTATATAGTCCCCCAAGCATGGTATGATACAGCCCAGCATGGTATATATCTCCCCCAGTGTGGCCCCACAGTCCAGTACACTCACAATGATTTAAAAAAAAAAAAAAAAAAAAAAATTCTCACCTTTTTCTCGTGCCTGCGCTGCTGGCTGCTCCTGTCTCCTCCTGCTCTGTCTGGCACACAGTGAGAGCGCGATTACGTCAGCGGGAGTCGGCGCTGGGGGCATGCGGGCCCCCCTGCCTTACAGGGGCCCCATAGCGGCTGTGTGATGTGCCGCTGGCTGGGGGCCCCTGGAGGAGCGGGGGCCCTAGGCAGCTGCCTGGTCTGCCTGGCCATAACGCCGGCCCTGCTCCCACCCAGCTGTTTCAAGTGGTCCATGGCAACGATTCACATTTATTCCTGCAGGTAAGGGTCAGATGTGTCAACTGTTTTCAAGTGCAGAAGAGTTGGAGGTTCTGTGTATATCTGGCTGTGTAAGATTGAACCCAGACCAGAGCCATAGAATTGGGAAAAGCCATTACCACACCCACGATACCTACGGTGGTGCAGGCACCATTAGCAATGGACTATATTTGAAAGTTCCCGATTGCTATCTGGATGATGAAGGTTTGGAGCTTTAATTTGTAAAGTTTGGAAAATAAAGACTTTGCTTTTGAAGTTATCTGGGTCACTGCCTCACTACCATGCTGGCATGAACGCCACTGACTTACAATATATATACTGTATACACATATATATTTACATATGTATATGTATAAATGAGTACACCCTCTTTGAAAGGTGACATTTTAATTAATATCTTACTGAACACCAGAACAATTTCCAAAATTTTCTCAAGATGAAGTTTCATAGAAAATTTTAAACCTATAACATAAAAGTAAGGTTATTATTAGTGATGAGCGAATTTGTTTGGAAAACAATCCCCAAACATAAATTCGGCATAAATTCGGCCTCTCTTCTGTACTGTTCAGCCAGAGCTCACCGCAATCAGGCAGTATTAAAATTGATATGCATTGGAGATCACAGTCATATAGCTGAAAAGTTGTGGACAGCTCTCCAAGGCTGAGTTTGATCAATGGCGGTGCAAACCTGGTGGTGGCCCTACAGCGAGGCAAGCTCACACACATGCCTTGCATGGCTCACATCCTCAACCTGGTTTTACAGCGTTTTCTCTGCAACTATCCAGGCCTGGGTGAGCTGCTCCAGAAAGCTCGTAAACTGTGTGCTCATTTCCACCATTTGCACTCCTCTGGTCATCGACTTGCATCGATACAGAGGTCTTTGTCCCTGCCAGTTAACAGGTTGACATGCGATGTGCCGACATGATGGAATTCCACTCTGCACATGTTGCAGCGACTGTGGCAGGAGCAACAAGCCCAGATGCAGTATGTCATGTGGTGTAGCCTGAGCCAATGGAGTACAGATGTGGCGCATATCACATTTACAGAGTGAGCAAAGGTTAAGGACCTCTGTACCATTCTGCCCAGTTTCGAAATGGCTACTAAGATGGCTAGTGCTGACGACGCCATCATCAGCAGCATCACTATTCCAGTCACTTATATGTTGAAGCAGACTTTAAATATCCTGCGGGAGGAGATGATGGTCCCAGAAGAAGAGGAGGAAGCAGAGAAGGATGCGGAAAGGATAACATTGTCTCTAAGATCAATACTGTTGTCACACAGGCGGGTGCCAAGGGGGGAGGATTACTGCAATCAAGGGGGGCTGGTTATAACAGACAAACTGTTATCTAAGGTGCAATATCCGAGGAACAAATGGAGGAGGAAGATGTGATGGGCGAGTAATTGTCAGATGGAGGATAATCCTTCTTTCTCTGTTGTTCGTGGATGGTGGGAGGGGACGGAGGAAACAAGCCTCATTGTTACCCAGCCAACAACACAGCATGGGCTTGGACCTCATGGTAGAGCCTGACATATGAGTGCCTTCTTGCTGCACTATCTGCAACATGATCCCTGTAGAGTTATGATTAGGAATAATTATGACTACTGGCTTGCCACTCTGTTATATCCATGTTATAAAACCAAATTTTGCCAGATGCTTCCCACACTGGAAAGGGACACGTGAATGCTGGAGTCTCAAAACACGCTTTTACACAAACTTAAGGGAGCTTTTTCTCAAGACAGCAGTGAAGCACACAGTTCACATCGCAGCTCTAGACTTCCAATCTCCAGCACGTTAATTTGTCAACACCAAAACATTAGCCGCAGCAGGGGTGGAAGTGGAAAAAACAATTTCTGTGAGTCCTTTTCATTTTTTTTAGACCAAGTCTTACACGTGGTGAACAAATGGAGAGGATGGTGCAGGAGTATCTACAAATGAATATCAATACCAACAGGTGGGTTTGGACTCTTTCACATTTTGGTCTTCAAAAATGGATGAATGGTCTGAGCTCACCTCACACGTCTTGGAGGTTTTATCGTGCAAGACAGCCAGCGTTCTCGCAGAACATTTCTTTAGCGCTGCTGGTGGTGTTCTGATGTGTAAGGGCAGACTGTTGTCCCCTGATAGTGTAGACCACCTAAATTTCATCAAGATGAATAAGTCATGGATCTCCAAGGAATTTTGCATCCCAATTGCAGACTGTACAGTCTAGGTGATATTGCATTTTTTAGTGTGATGCATTATTGTCATGTAGCTGCACTCTGTGATATCTTTAGTGTGGCTTCTGTGCCTACTGTGGCTGCTGCTGCTGCTGATGTTAACACAAATTTGCGTGAATTTGAACAGTCATGGTTGGTCTACATCTGCTGGATTAGTTGTAGTGGAAGACGTGTCGGTCCCAATTATACTATTTCTATTCTCGTGACAGCTATTCCACTTCGGTGGTGTCTGCCATCATTTTTTAAAATGTGAAAACTACAGGTTGGGTGTCCATCTGCTGGATTGGGTGTAGTGGAAGACCTGTCAATCTCTATTATACTATTTCTACTCTCTTTAAATTGATGCCACTTCTCTGTTGTAAGGCCCTCATTTGTTTAAATATGAACACTCCTGGTTGGGTATCCATTTGCTGGATAGGGTTTAATTTAAGACTCATCAGTCCCTATTATACTACTGTATTTCTACTGTTGTGAAATTGATGCCATTTTTGTGGTGTGTGCTAGTAATTTTTGGAAATGTGAACACTCCTGGTTGGGTGTCCATCTGCTGGATTGGGTGTAGTGGAAGACCTGTAAGTCTCTATTATACTATTTCTACTCTCGTGAAATTGATCCCACTTCTGTGGTGTAAGACTCACATTTGTTTAAATGTGAACCCTCCTGGTTGAGTGTCCATCTGCTGGATTGGATTTAGTTGAAGACTCATTGGTCCCTATTATACTATTTCTACTGTGGTGAAATTGATGCTACATTGGTGGTGTCTGCCAATAATTTTTGGAAATGTGAACCCTCCTGGTTGAGTGTCCACCTGCTGGATTGGATTTAGTTGAAGACTCATTGGTCCCTATTATACTATTTCTACTGTGGTGAAATTGATGCTACATTGGTGGTGTCTGCCAATAATTTTTGGAAATGTGAACACTCCTGGTTGAGTGTCCATCTATTGGATTGGGTGTCGTGGAAGAACTGTCGCTCCCTATTATACTATTTCTACTCTTGTGAACTTGATGCCACTTCTGTGGTGTAAGGCCCTCATTTGTTTAAATTTGAACAATCCTGGTTGGGTGTCCATCTGCTGTATTGGGTGTAGTGGAAGATGTGTCGGTCCCTATTATACTATTTCTACTGTGGTGAAATTGATGCCACTTTGGAATTGTCTGTCAATAAATTTTGGAAATGTGAACATTCTTGGTTAGGTCCCCTTCATGCGTGTTGCCTGTAGCAGTAGGCCTCCGAGACTGTCAGGCCTCCACTTCCTTGGACTCAACTACCCATGTAACTATCCTTAAATTTTTCTGACAATAGTAGTCTACAAAACTGATATTTGTGCCACGTTAGTGTGGCTGAGCATGGAAGCAGGTAGAGGTGTTGCATGTGGTGGCAGGGCTCTCAGCACAAGAGTCATGCACCGATCCCTCACCTACCTCATCTTACTGTGACGTTCAGTTGAAAGCTGTAAATGCTGTCCCAGACTCCAATACCTCATGCCTGGCTGATTCTGCAGTTCCATGCTAAAATTTGTACTGTGGGTGAATTGAGGCAACTCTCCTGGTGTCTGTCTCTCATTTTATGTTTTTTTGGCTTTATAAGGTGTTGTGCATGTGTTTGTTTTTGCCTCCTATTGAGCGGAATAGCGTTTGGTTATGTTCGGCAAATATTCGACTAATTAATTGGCGAATATTGCAAATTCGGCAATCGTAATCTGAACTGAACATTGAAGTATTCACTCATCTCTAGTAATAATATAACTTTTATTAGAAAATCTTCAGTTTTACTAAAATTAGTTGATATAAAAGTGAATGCACTACGCATCAAAAACTACTTCACTATTTTGTATGACCTCCATGATTTTTAAGGACACCACCAAATTTTCTGGGCATGAAATGAACAAGTTAGTGACATACTGCAACATCTATCTTTTTTTCATTATTCATGAATGACCACATTTAAGAACCTGGATGCTGGATGCAGAGTGATGCTCAAAGTATATCTTCAGAATTCCCCAATTGTTCATTTGGGTTTAGATCAGGATATATACAAAATGGTTATACATATAAAATGGTCAGATATGGAAATTCAAGTGATAGTACAAAAGTTATAAGCAAATGAAGCATATTAATTACTGGTTTGATGTTCGACCATGTGTGCTGGGTCGCATGAGGGCATAGGCTGCCAGCTGGTTCCCGTTTCTCCCAACACGTTATTCAACATGGTCCCCTCCTTTTCGAAGTAAACAGCAAACATGACAAAGAGAAAGAGCACATGGCCTTACAAAAGCCTTTTAACCCCTTGGACGGATACACCATTTTCGGCTCCGGGATGGGCCTCATTGCCCCCTCACCCGGATGTTGTATCTAAAACTTCTAAAAGCTATTAAGAATAATAACTTCTCAACAGAAGATAATAGGGCAGCGGTTCTGGTACCATCGGATCCAGCAAAGCCCCCATTATACTTGGAGGCCAAACACAGCTTTGCTACCTTGCTTCTACTTCCTGCGTATTTCGCCATCCTGGGGTGCTAGAATGGATCTAGATCCTGGAAGGCGTTTAGCTCATTCCAGAGATCTCAAAAACGTAACCGGTGTGTGGGTAGGATGTACAATAAGTCCATATTTTCTTTAATTCTCCATATGAAATCCTACCTGACTGGAGGAAGTTTGAATGAAACAGTCACACTGTGTGGGCTCCACAGGTGGTCATCCTGTATGAGCCTGGATACTAGATAGTGGGGCTGGATCACTTGCTGAGCCAGGTGTCCTGTTACAGCTACATTTGCTGAAGGAGGATTGTTATCTGCCACCCAAATTCTTCACAATAATACTATGAAAAGTACTGATTTTGGGCCATTTTGAATGGAACCTGTCTCCTCTTTTCATCTTTTTTCTCCAATAGTCATCTGGACAGTGCCCAAAATATGGAAGATTTAGTTCTGGCTCCAACCCCACAACTCCTCACTTATCTAGATGCATTGAGTATATCTGAGTAATACATGTAAGACAAAGAATTTGCAAGATTTAGTGAAGGCTGCTTGTGATACATTGGGGATGATAATTATGAATCATACATAGATCATTTTAAAAAGTAATTTCTGAGGTTTGGCGTTATCGTGTATGACATACTGGGGTGTATTTACAAGCATCACCTCATGTAACAAGGAATAATGGTGTTGTGGGCATAAAAAAGTGCTGACAGTTTACCTTTAAAGGACTTAACAGACTTTTAATCAAATTGTATGAGCCCACTCACCATGAAAAAACACTTCAGTCAGATGTATATTTACTTCAATCGTTTTAGATGTACGGGCTTGCTTCTCCTTTTCTGATTAGAACATATCTATATATATAAAGCTGCGTCTATGTATGTGTGTGTGTGTATGTATCAAGCCACACCCAATCCACAGAGCCCTGCCAACTCTGCATAGCCACAGGGAAAGAGACCCTGGTCCAGGGACACCCGACAACAGTTGTGACACATAGCTTGGCCTCACATACATTGCACACACAGCTCTGCTGCAGAGACCCTCTGATCCCATGTATACACGGTTGCTATACTTCCCCCAGTGATGTGATATAAGACTCTGCTCTGTGACACGAGCTGACACTTCTACTCCAGCACCAGCACTGCCCTGCGTCTGACTCATCCTCCAAAGCACATGACTGGTCACATGGTCATGACATTATCACAGGTCATTTAGCTGCCCAGGATCTTGCATCTACCGAGAGTTCAGGAAGGGAAGAGAGGAAAAAAGCAGCAGGTGCTGGACAGTGCCATCCTCTCCGACAGCAGTGATGGCCCCTCTTCAGAGTTTCATTCTGTCTGAACTGCTCACCACCGCCAATGTGCTGATTGGGACATAAAGCCCAGAAACTCTCTGGACCCGGGATTGGATCTGTGCACCAGCTGCTGGCCTGGCAGGAAGGAGGAAAGAAGAAACCCACCACATACAGGCAGATCCCCCGCTGTCACTTGGCGCTGGAGAAGAGCAACAACATGAACACCAGCATCATGTACGTCAAACCCATGCAGAAGGCGTAAGTCACACCCGTGCAACACTACAGGTCTCCGCAGGCCTAATAGGGGTAAATGGGAATGACCTGAGAGCGGCGGAGGGCCACTGCTGACAGCATGGAGGGGATGGGGAAGTGCTAGCATGGAGGGGATGGGGAAGTGCTGGCATGGAGGGGATGGGGCTGTGCTGGCATGGAGAGGACAGGGCAGCGCAGTCTGCCATGGTCACACTGCCTGCCACTGTCTGTATATAAAAGCTGTGATGCAGAAAAATGCTGTGTATAAAGGAGGAGAGTGAGGTGCAGGAGGAGGCTGTGTAAAAAGAAGGATCATGATTAGTGTTGAGCGATACCATCTGATACCCTAAAATATCGGATCGGATGGTATCGGCCCGATACGAAAAAAGTATCGGGTATCGCCGATTCCGATACCGGAAGTCCCATTCAAGTCTATGGGACTTCCGGTATCAGAATAAGAAAAACCCTTTTCTATCCTTGTACAGCCTCTTGGGGGTGTGTACGGACCTTCCAGGGGTCTGTGCCGGCCTGCCGGGGGTCTGTGCCGACTGCCCGGGGGTCTGTGTCGACTGCCGGGGGGCTGTGCTGGCCTGCCGGGGGGCTGTACTGACTGTCCGGGGGTCTGTGCAGGCTGCGGAGGTCTGTACCGGCCTGCCGGGGGGCTGTGCCGGCCTGAAGGTGGTCTGTACCGACAGTCCGGGGGTCTGTGCAGGCTGCGGGGGTCTGTACCGGCCTGACGGGGGTCTGTACCGGCCTGCCGGGGGGCTGTGCCGGCCTGCCGGTGGTCTGTACCGACTGTCCGGGGGTCTGTGCAGGCTGCAGGGGTCTGTACAGGCATCGATGCCTGCTACCATGACGGTGATTGACACATTAGCCAATGATGGGACGGTAGTAGTCCCATCATCTGGCTAATGTGTTGAATGTAAAAAAAAATACATACTACATATACTACATGCTACATACATACTACATACATGCTACATGCATGCAACATACATACTACATACATGCTACATACATACTACATATATACTACATGCATGCAACATACATACAACATATATACTACATGCATGCAACATGCATACTACATATATACTACATGCATGCAACATACATACATACATACTGCATATATACCACATGCATGCAACATGCATATATACAACATATATACTACATGCATGCAACATGAATACTACATATACTGTATACCACATATATACTACATGCATGCAACATACATATATGCTACATATATACTACATGCATGCAACATACATATATACTACATATATACTACATGCAACATGCATACTACATATATACTGCATACATGCAACATACATACATACTACATATATACCACATGCATGCAACATGCATACTACATATACTGTATACCACATATATACTACATGCATGCAACATACATACTACATATATACCAGATATATACTACATGCATACTACATATATACCACATATATACTACATGCATACTACATATATACCACATGCATGCAACATACATATATACAACATATATACTACATGCATGCAGCATGCATATTACATATATACCACATATATACTACATGCATGCAACATACATATATGCTACATATATACTAAATGCATGCAACATACATATATACTACATATATACTACATATACTACATGCAACATGCATACTACATATATACTACATGCATGCAACATACATACTACATATATACCACATATATACTACATGCATACTACATATAGACCACATATATACTACATGCATGCAACATACATATATACTACATATATACTACATGCAACATGCATACTACATATATACTACATGCATGCAACATACATATATGCAACATATATACTACATGCATCCAACATACATATATACAACATATATACTACATGCAATATACATACTACATATATACTACATGCATGCAACATACATATATACTACATATATACTACATGCAACATACATACTATATATATATACTACATGCATGCAACATACATACATGTATGCATGCATGTAGTATATATGTAGTATGTATGTAGTATGTATGTTGCATGTAGTATATATGTAGTATATATGTATGTTGCATGCATGTAGTATATATGTGGTATATATGTAGTATGCATGTTGCATGCATGTAGTATATATGTAGTATGTATTTGCATGTAGTATATATGTAGTATATATGTATGTTGCATGCATGTAGTATATATGTGGTATATATGTAGTATGCATGTTGCATGCATGTAGTATATATATATACTACATACATGCAACATGTACAGTCATGGCCAAAAGTTTTGAGAATGACACAAATATTAATTTTTGCAAAGTCTACTTCTTCATTTTTTCTAATGGCAATTTGCATATACTCCAGAATGTTATAAAGAGTGATCAGCTTAACAGCAATTACTTGCAAAGTCAATATTTGCCTAGAAAATTAACTTTATCCCCCAAAACACATTTCAACATCATTGCAGCCCTGCCTTAAAAGGACCAGCTAACATCGTTTCAGTGATTGCTCCATTAACACAGGTGTGGGTGTTGATGAGGACAGGGCTGGAGATCAATCTGTCATGATTAAGTAAGAATGACACCACTGGACACTTTAAAAGGAGGCTGGTGCTTGGCATCATTGTTTCTCTTCTGTTAACCATGGTTATCTCTAAAGAAACACGTGCAGTCATCATTGCACTGCCCAAAAATGGCCTAACAGGGAAGAGTATCGCAGCTAGAAAGATTGCACCTCAGTCAACAATCTATCGCATCATTAAGAACTTCAAGGAGAGAGGTTCCCTTGTTGCCAAAAAGGCTCCAGGGCGCCCAAGAAAGACCAGCAAGCGCCAGAACCGTCTCTTAAAAGTGTTTCAGCTGCGGATCGGGCTACCAGCAGTGCAGAGCTTGCTCAGGAATGGCAGCAGGCAGGTGTGAGTGCATCTGCACGCACCGTGAGGCGGAGACTCTTGGAGCAAGGCCTGGTCTCAAAGAGGGCAGCAAAGAAGCCACTTCTCTCCAGAAAAAACATCATGGACAGACTAATATTCTGCAAGAGGTACAGGGAGTGGACTGCTGAGGACTGGGGTAAAGTCATTTTCTCTGATGAATCCCCTTTTCGATTGTTTGGGACATCTGGAAAACGGCTTATTCGGAGAAGACCAGGTGAGCGCTACCACCAGTCTTGTCTCATGCCAACTGTCAAGCATCCTGAAACCATTCATGTGTGGGGTGGCTTCTCAGCCAAGGGAATGGGCTCTCTCTCAGTCTTGCCTAAAAACACAGCCATGAATAAAGAATGGTACCAGAATGTCCTCCAAGAGCAACTTCTCCCAACCGTCCAAGAGCAGTTTGGTGATCAACAATGCCTTTTTCAACATGGTGGAGCACCTTGCCATAAAGCAAAGGTGAAAACTAAATGGCTCAGGGAACAAAACATAGAGATTTTGGGACCATGGCCTGGAAACTCCCCAGATCTTAATCCCATTGAGAACTTGTGGTCAATCATCAAGAGACGGGTGGACAAACAAAAACCTTCAAATTCAGACAAAATAAAAGCATTGATTTTGCAAGAATGGACTGCTATCAGTCAGGATTTGATCCAGAAGTTGATTGAGAGCATGCCAGGGAGAATTGCTGAGGTCCTGAAGAAGAAGGGTCAACACTGCAAATATTGACTTGCTGCATTAACTCATTCTAACTGTCAATATAACCTTTTGTTACTCATAATATGATTGCAATTATATTTCTGTATGTGATAAAAAACATCTGACAAACACACATAAAAACCAGAGACCAGCAGATCATGTGAAAATATAATATTTGTGTCATTCTCAAAACTTTTGGCCATGACTGTAGTATGTATGTTGCATGTAGTATATATGTAGTATATATGTATGTTGCATGCATGTAGTATATATGTGGTATATATGTAGTATGCATGTTGCATGCATGTAGTATATATGTTGTATATACATATGTTGCATGCATGTGGTATATATGTAGTATGCATGTAGTATATATGTAGTATGTATGTTGCATGCATGTAGTATATATGTAGTATGTATGTTGCATGTAGTATATATGTTGTATATATGTATGTTGCATGCATGTAGTATATATGTTGTATATATATATATGTTGCATGCATGTGGTATATATGCAGTATGCATGTAGTACCTATGTGGTTTATATGTAGTATGCATGTTGCATGCATGTGGTATATATGTAGTATGTATGTATGTTGCATGCATGTAGTATATATGTGGTATATATGTAGTATGCATGTTGCATGCATGTAGTATATATGTTGCATGCATGTAGTATATATGTGGTGTATATATATATATTATGCATGTTGCATGCATGTGGTATATATGTAGCATGTACGTATGTTGCATGCATGTAGTATATATGCAGTATGCGTGTTGCATGTAGTATATATGTAGTATATGTATGTTGCATGCATGTAGCATATACTGTATGTGGTATATATGTAGTATGCATGTTGCATGCATGTAGAATATATGTTGTATGTATGTATGTTGCATGCATGTGGTATATGTGTAGCATGTATGTAGTATGTATGTTGCATGTATGTAGCATGTATGTAGTATGTATGTAGCATGTAGTATATATGCAGTATGCGTGTTGCATGTAGTATATATGTAGTATATGTATGTTGCATGCATGTAGCATATACTGTATGTGGTATATATGTAGTATGCATGTTGCATGCATGTAGAATATATGTTGTATGTATGTATGTTGCATGCATGTAGTATATATGTAGCATGTATGTAGTATGTATGTTGCATGTATGTAGTATGTATGTAGCATGTAGTATGTATGTAGTATGTATTTTTTTTTTTTTTTACATTCAACACATTAGCCGGATGATGGGACTACTACTGTCCCATCATTGGCTAATGTGTCAATCACCGTCATGGTAGCAGGCATCGCCCGGTGGGACTTGTAGTCCCATCGGACGATGCCTGCACAGACCCCCGCAGCCTGCACAGACCCCCGGACAGTCAGCACAGACCACCGGCAGGCCGGCACAGCCCCCCGGTAGGCCGGTACAGACTCCCGGCAGTCCGCACAGACCCCCAGGCAGTCGGCACAGACCCCTGACAGGCCGGTACAGACCCCCGGGCAGGCCGGTACAGACACCCGGGCAGTCGGCACAGACCTCCCGGAAGGCCCGAACTGACGGCGCATCATGATGCGCACAGACCGCGCATCATGATGACGTCATTTCGGCAGCCAATCAGAGCCAAAACAGTGGCTCATTGCATTATGGGAACTTCCGATTCTGATATTAAAAAAATATCGGTACTCAGTATCGGAATTCCGATACAGCGAACATCGGCCGATACCCGATATTTGCAGTATCAGAATGCTCAACACTAATCATGATTTGCACAACGAATAAAGCACCTTAACTGCCGCCGTTATTTGTTATAACTAACCACAGTTAGTTACTATGCCCTGGCAACGCCAGGCTCTTCAGCTAGTTTACTATTATAGTACCTATAGCAGTAAAAGAATTCAACTATTCAATGTTTGCATTAATCTTAGCACCCACAACGTGCAATTTGTGTACAATGTACATAAAGAATCAATATATATTATGCCATACACCTTTCCATTGCTGTATCGAATTCCATAAAATGATTTATTTGAGACCGTGCAAGTGTCATCTCCATTACTGTCACACAAACCGTTATCGCTGATCAAATGTCAATTAGCTATTATGGTGAAATGAAATGTCTTATCATAAAACTGTACATCAGCTTGCTTTTAATGTGCTTAAAAGGTTCCATATGCGACAACTCCGACAGCAGCTCTGGGTTGTAATCTTTCCCAGGAGGCTGTAGTAATAAACTAAAGGCCACTTGCAATGATACGGTAATTGTTCAAGGTTCTCACGTTTTATGCATTCATTTTATTACAGTTCACATCTCCTGCAATGTTCAATAGGCAGGATTTCCCAAGCATGTCTAAGTAAAGAGTAAAGTCACATTGACAGAGAGATTTATTTGATGTAAATCTTGTGTTGCGCATTAAAGTTCAAAAATACTTTTTTGCCTCAGTAATCAGGGAGAAACATAGCAGCATATTCAGAATGAAATGGAAAGTTCAGACTAGATCAGTGGAAGGACGAGGCACCAAGGATTTCTTCATTGTAATCAGACTTAGACAGATTGAAAATGAATGTGCTCTCAACTTACATACTGAATTATAAGAAAAGCAAAAGACCTGGATTATTTTTAAAACACAAAGAAACCTGATGCATAATGGACACCAATGATAAACTGGAGGTTCTTATTCCCACAAGAAGAAATTATTCTGGGAGCATTACTGTATGTACATCAATATGGAATATGTGCATGGATAGTTTTATTATTACATCTATATATTTTTTTGGTATACAGTAATTGAAAATACAGTCAGAGGGAATCTAAGTTTTCGTACACCCTTGACAAAAATTCAGTTAGTCGTAAGGGTGCATGCACAGACTTAAGGCCCCGTCTCACATAACGAGATTTTTAGCGAGATCGCTGAAACGTCACAGGTTTTGTGACGCAACAGCGACCTTGCCAGTGATCTCGCTACGTGTGACACACTTGGAGTATTGTGTGCAATTTTGGACGCCGGTGCTCAAGATAGACATTATTGAACTTGAAAGGGTTCAAAGGCAGGCTACTAAAATGATAAATGGAGTTTTTTCACTACAATGCCCAGAAAGGTTATCAAAATTAGTTCTATTTACTCTAGAAAAGAGAAGACTTAGGGAAGACCTAATATATATGTACAAGTATATCAGAGGGCAATACAGAGATCTCTCCAATGAACTGTTTGTACTAAGGACTGTGACAAGAACAAGGGGGCATTCTCTTCGTTTGGAGGAAAGACAATTTCTGCACCAGCATAGAAGAGGGGTCTTCATGGTAAGAGCAGTGAGGCTCTGGTGTTCTCTTCCTGAGGAAGTGGTGATGGCCAACTCACTGAATGAATTTAAGAAAGAAATTGATGCTTTTCTTGTAACAGTATAGAAGGTTACGAATAACATAATATTATAGGTGGATGGTTGACCCAGCTTAGGGGAAGGAATTTTTTTCCCTATGGAGAAAATTGGCTTCTACTCTGTGAGTTTTTTTGCCTTCCCCAGGATCAACAATGCAGAACAGCTGCTCTAAAAATAGGCTGAACTAGATGCACATAAGGTCTTCCTTCAGCCTTCAAAACTATGTTACTATGGTACATAGCCTCGACCGTCCCCCCCGCTGGATATCGCTGATCGTGCTCAAAAGTCCTAGGCCATTTTTTGATCGCTGGCATCCCGCTGGCCAGCATGCATCGCTGTGTTTGACACCGACGAGCGACCTCGTTGGCGTCTCAGATCTCAGGGACGCAGGCACGAGTCATCAGAATAGCTGCTGTGTGACAAGGTCACAACGACCGCCGAGGTCGTTATACGGATCGCCGTATCGTTGCTGCATCGTTGAATAGATTTGCCTGTTTGACTGCTTACTAGCGACCATGTAGCGACGTACCAGCGATCCTTACCAAGTCGTATCGTTGTCGGGATCGCTGGAGCATCGCTATGTGTAACGGGACCCTTAGATGCTGGCATACCCTCCATATTTTCCAAGGTTAAGACATTTCAGGAAAATGCCTGAGGAGTTTTCTTCTACATTTTTGTGGCAGGTCCTCCACTGGCTTCTTTTTGTCATTTAAACTTAACCCCTTCACTCCGAAGCCTGTTTTCACCTTCCTGACAGGCCAATTTTTACAATTCTGGCCACTGTCACTTAATGAGGACATAAATCTAGAACACTTCAACAGATCCTACGGATTCTGAGAATGTTTTCTTGTGACATATTGTACTTTATGATAGTGGTAAAATTTATTTGATATGGCTTGCGTTTATTTGTTAAAAAAAGGAAATTTGGTGAAAATTTCGCAATTTTCAAAGTTCTAATTTTTATGCCCTTAAATCAAAGAGTCAAAACTAGAGTTGAGCGAAACGGGTCGAAAAAATTCAAAAGTCGCCGACTTTTGGCAAAGTCGGGTTTCATGAAACGAAACCCGACCCTAGGATGAGGTCGGCCACGAGGTCGGCGACTTACGCGCCAAAGTCGCATTTCAAAAGTTTGTTTTGCGCTCTTTTGCAGCCAATCAGGATCCACGGACACCGTGGGCAACGTGATGACCTAGGCACGGGTCACCACCATCTTTCAGAAGGGCATGCAAGTGATTGGCTTGCTTTGGTGGGCGTCACAGGGGGTATAAAAGGGCGTGCACGCCGACCGCCATCTTACTTCTGCAGATCTTAGTATAGGGAGAGGTTGCTGCTGATTCTGTAGGGAAAGTGTTAGGCAGGGAAGAAGACAAAAAAACTGCTTCTGCTGCTAGCGATTTGGCCTGCACAACACACAAGTCACTGTGTGTGCAGTGCAAGGGGAGGCTATATTGTGGTGTATCAGTGGTGTTGGTTGTTGGGCTGCCTTTTAAGGCTTCCTGACACGCTGGCATTGCTGTTTACCCACTGCTCCGCAAACTGCTTTTTTAAAAGCAATCCAATCTCCCTTATCCTCTAGTCACTTTTGTCACAGCTGTGCCATCGAGCCTGTCACATAGCGCTCAGATATCAGTGGGCCTCACACAATCCACAAGTGTCCAGTGTCCAAAAGTGTGCGCAGAGATTCAAAATCTCCATTATCCTCTCGTCACTTTGGTCACAGGCAGCTGTGCCATCGAGCCTGTCACATAGCGCTCAGATATCAGTGGGCCTCACACAATCCACAAGTGTCCAGTGTCCAAAAGTGTGCGCAGAGATTCAAAATCTCCATTATCCTCTCGTCACTTTGGTCACAGGCAGCTGTGCCATCGAGCGTGTCACATAGCGCTCAGATATCAGTGGGCCTCACACAATCCACAAGTGTCCAGTGTCCAAAAGTGTGCGCAGAGATTCAAAATCTCCATTATCCTCTCGTCACTTTGGTCACAGGCAGCTGTGCCATCGAGCGTGTCACATAGCGCTCAGATATCAGTGGGCCTCACACAATCCACAAGTGTCCAGTGTCCAAAAGTGTGCGCAGAGATTCAAAATCTCCATTATCCTCTCGTCACTTTGGTCACAGGCAGCTGTGCCATCGAGCCTGTCACATAGCGCTCAGCTATCAGTGGGCCTCACACAATCCACAAGTGTCCAGTGTCCAAAAGTGTGCGCAGAGATTCAAAATCTCCATTATCCTCTCGTCACTTTGGTCACAGGCAGCTGTGCCATCGAGCGTGTCACATAGCGCTCAGATATCAGTGGGCCTCACACAATCCACAAGTGTCCAGTGTCCAAAAGTGTGCGCAGAGATTCAAAATCTCAATTATCCTCTCGTCACTTTGGTCACAGCTGTGCTATCGAGCCTGTCACATAGCGCTCAGATATCAGTGGGCCTCACACAATCCACAAGTGTCCAGTGTCCAAAAGTGTGCGCAGAGATTCAAAATCTCCATTATCCTCTCGTCACTTTTGTCACAGGCAGCTGTGCCATCGAGCCTGTCACATAGCGCTCAGATATCAGTGGGCCTCACACAATCCACAAGTGTCCAGTGTCCAAAAGTGTGCGCAGAGATTCAAAATCTCCATTATCCTCTCGTCACTTTGGTCACAGGCAGCTGTGCCATCGAGCGTGTCACATAGAGCTCAGATATCAGTGGGCCTCACACAATCCACAAGTGTCCAGTGTCCAAAAGTGTGCGCAGAGATTCAAAATCTCCATTATCCTCTCGTCACTTTGGTCACAGGCAGCTGTGCCATCGAGCCTGTCACATAGCGCTCAGATATCAGTGGGCCTCACACAATCCACAAGTGTCCAGTGTCCAAAAGTGTGCGCAGAGATTCAAAATCTCCATTATCCTCTCGTCACTTTGGTCACAGCTGTGCCATCGAGCCTGTCACATAGCGCTCAGATATCAGTGGGCCTCACACAATCCACAAGTGTCCAGTGTCCAAAAGTGTGCGCAGAGATTCAAAATCTCCATTATCCTCTCGTCACTTTTGTCACAGGCAGCTGTGCCATCGAGCCTGTCACATAGCGCTCAGATATCAGTGGGCCTCACACAATCCACAAGTGTCCAGTGTCCAAAAGTGTGTGCAGAGATTCAAAATCTCCATTATCCTCTCGTCACTTTGGTCACAGCTGTGCCATCGAGCCTGTCACATAGCGCTCAGATATCAGTGGGCCTCACACAATCCACAAGTGTCCAGTGTCCAAAAGTGTGCGCAGAGATTCAAAATCTCCATTATCCTCTCGTCACTTTGGTCACAGGCAGCTGTGCCATCGAGCGTGTCACATAGCGCTCAGATATCAGTGGGCCTCACACAATCCACAAGTGTCCAGTGTCCAAAAGTGTGCGCAGAGATTCAAAATCTCCATTATCCTCTCGTCACTTTGGTCACAGGCAGCTGTGCCATCGAGCCTGTCACATAGCGCTCAGATATCAGTGGGCCTCACACAATCCACAAGTGTCCAGTGTCCAAAAGTGTGCGCAGAGATTCAAAATCTCCATTATCCTCTCGTCACTTTGGTCACAGGCAGCTGTGCCATCGAGCCTGTCACATAGCGCTCAGATATCAGTGGGCCTCACACAATCCAAAAGTGTCCACTGTCCACAAGTGTGTGCAGAAATTCTAAATCTCCCCTGTCCTATAGACACCTTGTACCTTGTTTTACATTACTATATAGTTTGTTGGATTTTGTCTACATTTCTACAAAAAATGAGGAAGGCTGGTGGAAGAGGCCGTGGAATTGGGCGGGGGTTGGCAGCTGGTAATGATGGTGTTGGTGGTGGATCTGATGGTAGTGGCAAGAGCAAAATAGGACCGAATGCAGGAGGTGCTGACCCTGCGTCATCGTCTGGCTACATAAGGCCTCGAACGCTTAGTTTTCTAGGAGTTGGCAAACCACTTTTAAAGGCAGAGCATCAGGAAAAAGTTTTGTCTTACATTGCTGACTCAGCCTCCAGCTCTATCGCCTCCTCTTCTTCAGTTGTAAAAAGTAAAAGCACTGAGTCATCATTGGAGGCTCATGTTCATGAACCACACCTTTCCTTGTGTCCTTCACCCCAACCAAGATTGAAGGATGACGCAGGCCATACTACTGATTACTCCATGGAGCTGTTTTCACATACCATGCCTGGATTATCAAGTGAAATGGTGAATTACCCAGGCCAAGATGAATCTGACATGGAGTGCACTGATGCACAGCCGCTGATGGATGATTCTGCTGGTACATTCACTCAGAGCACTACATTGTCCTCGCAGTGTACAGAGCCAGATTTTGACCCTGATGAGACTCAGGTGCCCCTTCCCGCACACTATACCACCATACACGGTGACACAGAGAAAGGTGCACATGACATAGAAGAGGAGGTGATGGATGACCCAGTTGTTGACACAGATTGGCATCCATTGGGGGAAGAGGGTGCTGCTTCCAATAGCTCAGTTGAGGAGAATCCACAGCAGACATCGACATCGCAACAGCTGTTATCTGGCAGGCCCGGAGCACTCCAAAGACAGGTTCCAAACATCAAAAGAGTTGCTGGACAGCTTGTCCAGAGGGTCAAAAGATCACAGCGTGCTAGGCCGCAAAATGTCTGCCAAAGTAGGAAGAGTGCAGTGTGGCACTTTTTTTAACAAAATCCTCATGATCAGGCCAAGGTTATCTGTAAGAAGTGCGCAAAGACCTTTAGCCGAGGGAAAAATCTGAAAAATTTGAATACCAGTTGCATGCTTAGACATTTAACCAGCATGCACTTGCAAGCGTGGACACAACACCAAACCTCAAGTGCCACATGTGCAACTGATCACAACGAAGGTAGTCAGCAACGCTACATTGTTTCCCCCACTGTAAGCCCACCGGTTAGCACAGCAGCAAATGTTGAGTTGTCGTTGCAAGACCACAGCAGTCAGGGAATCCCACTGTTATATCAACGAAAGACTGATTCTAGGCCATCAGAAAGAACACCAACTCCATCACCATCATCAACCCTCTCTCAGTCCGCCCTGTCCACCGCTACTTCCACCATATGCAGCTCTCAAGTCCAGCTCACCCTCCCAGACACTATGAGTAGGTCAAGAAAGTACTCAGTCTCTCATCCGCGTACACTGGGTTTGAACGCCCACATTGCCAAACTAATCTCGTTTGAGATGATGCCCTTTCGGTTGGTGGAAAGCACAGCTTTCCGCGAACTCATGGCCTATGCAGTACCACGCTATGACCTACCCAGTCGCCACTTCTTCTCTCACAAAGCCATCCCAGCCCTCCACCATCATGTGAAAGACCGCATTGTCCATGCACTCAAGCAGTCAGTGAGCGGAAAGGTGCACCTCACAACTGATGCATGGTCCAGTCGGCATGGCCAGGGCCATTACGTGTCCATCACTGCGCACTGGGTTAATGTGGTGGATGCAGGGTCCACAGGGGACAGCGGTGGTGGGACAGTGCTGCCTAGCCCACGGTATAGGAAACAGTTGGCTGTAGGCGTTCGACCCTCCTCCTCCTCCTCCTCCTCCTCCAGAAGCGAAAGCTCGTCCACAGAGCGCAGTCGTACGAGCACTCCATCTGCAGCTGCCACTGTTGCACACGATGTGTCCCCCTATCGAGCAGCTAGTGGAAAGCGTCAGCAGGCTGTGTTGCAGATGATGTGTTTGGGCGACAGACACACCGCCGAGGTGCTGGCCGAGTACTTGAAGCGACAAACTGAGTCATGGCTGGGCAGTGTACATCTTGAGGCAGGCAAGGTAGTTAGTGATAACGGCCGTAATTTTGTGGCAGCCATAGCCCTTTCAAAACTCAGCCACATACCTTGCTTGGCTCACACCTTGAACCTGGTGGTACAGTGCTTCCTCAAAAATTATCCGGAGTTAACAGCCCTGCTCCAGAAGGTGCGAAGACTGTGCGCGCACATCCGCCGGTCGCCTGTACACTCCGTTCGTATGCAGAAGCTGCAGCGATTGCTCCACCTTCCCAACCACCGCCTCATTATCGACATTGCAACAAGGTGGAACTCCACCCTGCACATGGTGGAGCGGCTGTGCGAGCAGAGGCAGGCCATAATGCATTTGTGGGAGGATACACGGCCAGGCACTTTGAGAGCAGACATGGAGTTGACAGGCGTGCAGTGGTCGAAGCTGAAAGACCTTTGTAAAGTCCTTCAGTGTTTTGAGGAATGCACACGGCTGGTAAGCGCAGACGATGCCATCCTAAGCATGAGCATCCCACTTATGCGTCTGCTCATGCAAACTTTGACGCACCTTAAGGAGCAGGCGTCTGCAGCCAATGTTGATGAGGAGGAAGAGGAGGAGGGAATCCTTGATGACATTCAGCCATTGTCTGCTCAGGGACCTCTCCTGGACGAGGTGGAGGAAGAAGAGGAGGAGGAGGATGATGGGGATGATTACTTAGGGGAGGAGGATGCATCTCGTGGGGCAAGTGAAAATGTTGGCGTGGCAAGGTCTGGTACAGGGTTTGTGCGTGACTGGAGGGATGTGGATTTGCCAGAAAGTGCTCCTCCACCCAGCACTCGCAGTGCATCATTGACACCGGGAACATTGGCCCACATGTCAGATTATGCCTTGCGGATCCTAAAAAGGGACCCCCGCATTGCCAAAATGATGAACGATGATGACTACTGGTTGGCCAGCATCCTGGATCCACGCTATAAAGGCAAATTACAAAACATCATGCCACAGGAGAACCTTGACCTAATATTGGCTAATAAACAAGCAACTCTGGTAAATCGGTTGCTTGAGGCATTCCCAGCACACAGCAGCGGTGATGGTTCTCACACGAGCCGTACGGGCCGGGGGCAGCTTGGCAGAGGTGTTCGTGGTGCACACAGCAGAAGTGGCGTTGGAGACAGGGGTTTCATGACAATGTTGTGGACTGATTTTTCAAATACCGCTCACACAACTGGCAATACTGCATCGATGGAAAGTGACAGGAGACAGCAGTTGTCAACTATGGTTACAAACTACTTTTCCTCCCATATCGATGTTCTCCCACACAGGTCATTCCCCTTTGACTATTGGGCCGCTAAACTGGACACCTGGCCTGAATTGGCCCAATATGCCTTACAGGAGCTCGCTTGCCCAGCTGCAAGTGTGCTATCGGAAAGAGTCTTCAGTGCAGCTGGATCAATCCTGACAGAAAAAAGGACCCGTCTGTCAACCCAAAATGTGGATGATCTAACCTTCATTAAAATGAACCACGCATGGGTTTCCAAGGATTTTGTCCCACCTTCCCCTGATGACACATAGGGTGACAGAAAAATGGCTTGCTTTGGTCCACCTCTTTCTGGTACTTCACCTATTTTGCCTTTTGCATCAGCTGAATGTCCAACATCAACATATGCCACTTTCTAAAACTCCCTAACTGTGCTGCCTCCCCCCCCATGGCCGGGGTCACCACCTACCGCACGACACCGTGCGAGTGCCGTTGCCCTGGACAGGTGGGTAGGCCGACTCTTGGGCGCGGGCACTGGCACAGTCGTCAGACACACCGCTGTACTATGAGGTGCCCAGTGCCAGTACCGACGCCCACGAGTGGGCCCCCCTTGCTTGGGCAGGGCCCCAGCATTTGCAATCTTTACCTCTCCCTTCTCCTCCGCTGTGTAATCTGGGCCGTCAAATCCATACTGTGCCTGACACCGTCTGAGCCTGCCTCCTGAGACATATATTTTGAATGTGTACGCTATCCATACATGTTATCCGGGGATACGGTACCCTTTCTAACCTTTGTGCAATCACGTGCAATCCATACTGTGCATAACACCGTCTGAGCCTGCCTCCTGAGACATATATTTTGAATGTGTACGCTATCCATACATGTTATCCAGGGATACGGTACCCTTTCTAACCTTTGTGCAATCACGTGCAATCCATACTGGGCCTAACACCGTCTGAGCCTGCCTCCTGAGACATATATTTTGAATGTGTACGCTATCCATACATGTTATCCGGGGATACGGTACCCTTTCTAACCTTTGTGCAATCACGTGCAATCCATACTGGGCCTAACACCGTCTGAGCCTGCCTCCTGAGACATATATTTTGAATGTGTACGCTATCCATACATGTTATCCGGGGATACAGTACCCTTTCTAACCTTTGTGCAATCACGTGCAATCCATACTGTGCCTGACACCGTCTGAGCCTGCCTCCTGAGACATATATTTTGAATGTGTACGCTATCCATACATGTTATCCAGGGATACGGTACCCTTTCTAACCTTTGTGCAATCACGTGCAATCCATACTGGGCCTGACACCGTCTGAGCCTGCCTCCTGAGACATATATTTTGAATGTGTACGCTATCCATACATGTTATCCAGGGATACGGTACCCTTTCTAACCTTTGTGCAATCACGTGCAATCCATACTGGGCCTAACACCGTCTGAGCCTGCCTCCTGAGACATATATTTTGAATGTGTACGCTATCCATACATGTTATCCAGGGATACGGTACCCTTTCTAACCTTTGTGCAATCACGTGCAATCCATACTGGGCCTGACACCGTCTGAGCCTGCCTCCTGAGACATATATTTTGAATGTGTACGCTATCCATACATGTTATCCAGGGATACGGTACCCTTTCTAACCTTTGTGCAATCACGTGCAATCCATACTGGGCCTAACACCGTCTGAGCCTGCCTCCTGAGACATATATTTTGAATGTGTACGCTATCCATACATGTTATTCGGGGATACGGTACCCTTTCTAACCTTTGTGCAATCACGTGCAATCCATACTGGGCCTAACACCGTCTGAGCCTGCCTCCTGAGACATATATTTTGAATGTGTACGCTATCCATACATGTTATCCGGGGATACGGTACCCTTTCTAACCTTTGTGCAATCACGTGCAATCCATACTGTGCCTGACACCGTCTGAGCCTGCCTCCTGAGACATATATTTTGAATGTGTACGCTATCCATACATGTTATCCAGGGATACGGTACCCTTTCTAACCTTTGTGCAATCACGTGCAATCCATACTGGGCCTAACACCGTCTGAGCCTGCCTCCTGAGACATATATTTTGAATGTGTACGCTATCCATACATGTTATCCGGGGATACGGTACCCTTTCTAACCTTTGTGCAATCACGTGCAATCCATACTGGGCCTAACACCGTCTGAGCCTGCCTCCTGAGACATATATTTTGAATGTGTACGCTATCCATACATGTTATCCAGGGATACGGTACCCTTTCTGACCTTTGTGCAATCACGTGCAATCCATACTGGGCGTGAGAACGGCTGGCGAGCTGTTAAGCAAGCTACAGCACCTGTCCAGACAAGTACAGGGATTCCCTAGCGAGGAGACTTATTTGATTGTTTTCAATGTTGGGACAGCAATTTTTGGGGAGCACTATACTCTGGAGAATGATAGATGGGGCCCACCATACACTGGAACATTCCAAAGGTGGACATCAGACTCTGGAGCAGCATTTACAGGGCCCATTATACACTAGAGCATTAGAAATGGGGCCCATTATGTTTGGAGCATCATTTGGGCCCATAAGACAGTGGAGCTTCATCCATGGGGACCAACATATACTGTAGCATTATGTGGAGCTCATCATATACTGTTTCAAACATTATATGGGACCAATGATTCTGTATGGAGAAATAGATGGGCCTCGTCATGAGATGTAAAAAGTGAGGTATTTTTCATTGTACTATACCGCTATTTATCTGCCGTATCGGAGCATGATGAGTTGTGGTATGTGTTAAAGGGGCGCTCTTTCGCCCAGGGCACATGAAAACCTGCAGCCAGCCCTCCCCCCCCACAACTTTAGCCAAATAACCCCCATTTTTCAGTGCGTAACTTGTATTATGAAGTTCATTAAGGTTGACAAGCTTAAGTAAGAAGAATTGATGCTTTTGGCATTCAAATGGGCACTGTAGGTGTGTTTCCTGTCCTCCTCTCACTGCCAACTTTTATTCCCCATTGACTTACATTGGGTTTCGTGTTTCGGGACGACCCCGACTTTTCCCTATAATCGGACGATCTTGCTCGACCCGACTTTTGGAAAAGTCGGGTTTCACGAAACGAAACGCGACCCTAAAAAACCAAAAGTCGCTCAACTCAAAATGCATAATATAATTAATAAATAACATTTCCCACATGTCTACTTTACAATAGCACAATTTTGGAAACATAATTTTTTTGTTAGGATGTTATAAGCGTTAAAAGTTGACCAGCAATTTCTCAGTTTTACAACAAAATTTGCAAAACCATTTTTTAGGAATCACATCACATTTAACCCTCAACTGGTGAGGTAGGGTTTTTGTCATGCAACTGGTGATGTGGGGTTTCCTATACCCCAGTGTTTAGAAATCTATTATTTTTACAGAAAATGCAAAGATTATGTTTGCGTTTGCCAAACGCACCGTGTGGCATTTTGGTGCGCTCGGCGTACCGTTAAAAGGGCGCATGTGCCGCCAAAAGCATACCAGCGCACGTCCTGCATGCTCAATGCTAAAGATACGGTACACAGGTCGCATTCAGCGTCATGCGCCCATAGGAGTAGCTGACCGGAGGAAGTGCGGCAGGGGACGGAGCTGCACGGCAGCCAGCGCTGCGCCTCCTAACGTAAGTGTGAAACTAGCCTTAATCGTTTTCTTATTGGCGATTGATTACACATGAGTATAACAAATTTTTGACACCCACAAGTATCGGAAAATGTAATACTTTGATGATTCAATCTGAGGGCATTATGAAACATGACTTTTAGGATAATGTAAATAGTGAGTGGTGATGTGGGGTTCAGCAAGGCCAAGATAGCACTTAGCGACAGCTATCTCTGTTATGCATGGCCACTAGAGAGAGGTCTTGACGACATCCTGTTGACAAGGAAATGGATGGAAGCTAGTGAGACACGTATCCTCATACCAGCATTTTTCAATGAATGGCAGCTGAACAAAAATTCCCTGGGGTGTGGCAAACCCCACCTCACCAGTTGAGAGTTAAAGTAACTTTAAGGGGCCTATATGAGAGAAAATACCCAAAATGACACCATTCTAAAAACTACATTCCTTCAAGAAGTTTATTAACCCTTCAGGTGCTTCACAAGAATTTTTGGAATGTGGAAGGAAAAGAAAACATTTACTTTTCTTTCATAAAAATTTCTTTTTACTTTCGTAACGGGACAAAATGGACATACATTTTGTTGTGCAATTTCTCCTGAGCATGCTGATACCCCATATGTGGGGGAAATCTACTGTTTGTGCACATGGCAGGGCTCGGAAGGGAAGGAGCGCCATTTCACTTTTTGAATGTAAAATTTGCTGGAATAATTATCGGTTGCCATGTTGTGTTTGGAGAGCCCTGGATGTGCCTAAACAGTGGAAACCCCCACAAGTGACACCATTTTCTAAACTAGGCCCATTAAGGAACTTATCTAGATGTGTATTGAGCATCTTGAACTCCGAGGTGCTTCACAGAAGTTTATAACGTAGGATAAATGTGCATCAAGCCTTTCTGCGATCTTTGGGAGGCAGAATCAAAAAATCAAGAGCATGTGAAGAATTTGTTTTATTTATTTTTTATGCCGTTCCTCGTGCGGTATAAGTGATTAGGTGACTTTATTCTTCGGGTTGGTGCGATTACAGCGATACCAGATTTATACCGGTTTTTATGTTTGACAGCTGTCTCACACTAAAAGATGCTTTTTATCTCGAAAACTAGTTTTTGCATCACCATATTTTGAGAACGATAATTCTTTTATATTTTGGTCCACAGAGTCATGTGAGGTCTTGTTTTTTGCGGGACGAGCTGACATATTTTAATTGCTTTCTATTCCGATTTTTGGGAGACAGAATGATCAAAAACCAACAATTCAGGAATTGCTTTTTGTTTTGTTTTTATTATACTGTTCCGTGTGTGGTAAAATTGGTAAAGGAACTTTATTCTTCGGGTCAGTACGATTACAGCGATACCTCATTTATATAATTTTTTTATGTTTTGGCGCTTTTACACAATAAGAATTATTTTATAGAAAACAATTATTTTTTCTTCGTTTTATTCTGAGAGCTATAACTTTTTTATTCTGCTGATGGAGCTGCATGGCAGCTTGTTTTTTTGCGGGACAAGATGACGTTTTCAGCTGTACAATTTTTATTTACATTCATCTTTTTGATCGTGTTTTATTGCACTTTTTGTTCGGCGGTATAATGATAAAGCATTGTTTTTTGCCTCGTTTTTTATTTATTTTTATGGCGTTCACTAAAGGGGTTAACTAGCGGGATAGTTTTACAGAGTGGGTCGTTACAGATGCAGCTATACTAAATATATGCACTTTTATTGTTTTTTTTATTTACATAAATAAATGTATTTATTGGGAAAATATTTATTTATTTTCTTTATTTAGGAATTTTTAAAAAAAAAAATATTTTTACTCACTATAATTTTTTTTTAACTTTTTTACATTGTCCCAGTATGGGACATCGCTATCAGATCCCTGCCCAGTTTCAGATCGGCGATCTGACAGGCAGTGAAGGAGGCTTGCCGGCGTCTGCTGAGCAGAGCAGGTGCCCGCAAGCCACCTCACTGAAGAACCCGGAAGGACTCCGCAGCCATCTTGGTGCCGGGGGTCTCCATGGAAACCACCGTAACAACGCAATAGCATCATGGGAGCGCGCAGGGAGCCCCCTTCCTGCGCAATGCTTCTCTATGCTGCTGTCACTAATGACATCGGCATCAGAGGAGTTAAATGCCCACAATCGGTGCTAGCACCAATCGTGTGTATTGCTGTGGGGTGTCAGCTGTCTCATACAGCTGGCACCCGCACGCGATCATCGCGGCGCTCAGCGTGAGGCCGCGTGATCATCCCGCCATACTAGTGCTACTGTTTGCGGGAAAGCAGTTAACGCAGAACAGTACTAGTTCGGTGCATGTTGGGAAAGAGTTAAAATAGTAAGCAGCTTCCAAGTAAATGCCCCTAGACTGGAGAAAGACATTGTGTGCACATACCTAAATTATGAAAATTGCATGTGAGTAATCATTTGATAATTGCTGAAATTGGTAAATAGAATCCAAATGTTGAAAATCAGTAAATTATACACTGATAGGAATTGTCATGGTACAATGCTTAATTTATAATTAAATCTAATTACATACAGTTCTGTGAAAAAGTGTTTGACCCTTTCCTGATTTCCTATTCTTTTGCATGCTTGTCACTCTTAAATGTTTCAGATCATCAAACAAATTTAAATATTAGACAAAGATAACACAATTAAATACAAAGTGCAGTTTTTTAAATGATGGTCTTTAATATTAAGGAAAAAGTAATTCAAACTTACAAGGCCCTGTTTGAAAAAGTGATTGCTCCCTAAACCTAATAACTGGTTGGGCCACCCTTAGCAGCAACAACTTCATTTGCGATAACTGGCAATGAGTCTTTTACAACACTCTGGAGGAATTTTGGCCCACTCATCTTTGAAGAAATGCTGTAATTCAGGTACATTACTGGGTTTCTGAGTGTGAACCGCCTTTTTAAGGTCATTCCACAGCATCTCAATCATATTAAGGTCAGGACTTTGACTTGGCCACTACAAAGTCTTAATTTTGTGTTTCTTAAGCTATTCAGAGGTGAACTTGCTGGTGTGTTTAGGATCATTGTCTTGCTGCATAACTCAAGTGTGCTTCAGATTGAGGTCACAAACAGATGGCTGGACATTCTCCTTCAAGATTTTTTTGGTAGACAGCAGAATTTATGGTTCCATTTACCACAGCAAATCTTCCAGATACTGAAGCAGCAAAACAGCCCCAGACCATCACACTACCACCCCCAAATGTTACTGTTGGTATGATGCTCCTTTTCTGAAATGCTGTGTTACTTGTAAGCTAGATTTCATGGGACATACACCTTCCAAATAGTTCAACTTTTGTCTCGTCAATTCACAGAGTGTTTTTCCAAAAGTCTTGGGGATCATCAAGATATTTTCTGTCAAAACTGAGACAAGCCTTATTAAGTTTTTCATGCTCTGCAATGGTTTTCGTCTTGGAAATCTGCCATTCAGACCAGTTTTGCCCAATCTCTTTCTTATCGTGGAGTCATGATCACTGACCTTAACTGAGGCAAGTGAGGCTTGCAATTCTTTGGATGATGTTGTGAGGTCTTTTGTGACCTCTTGGAAGAGTCATCGTTGCGCTCCTGGTGTAATTTTGGTCAGCCAGCCAGTCCTGGGAAGGATCATTGTTATGAGCTCATTTTCTGCTCCACCAGTTGAGAGTTCCCCTTCCGCTTTCCCTCTGGTGGTGACAGGAGGTAGTGAGGTTGGTTTAATTGGTAGTGATCTGCCACCTGGTGAGGAAGATAACGATTGGATCTCTGGAGTATCAGACTGGATATATGACAGTCGACGCCCTATCCTGGTGCTGGTGATTCAGTCTGCTTATCAGGTCTTGGACTCAGTTCTGTTCCAGTCTTCTCAAGTTAAGTTTGCTTTTGCTAATGTTCACACTTGCTCTTGTTGGTCATTTAGGTTTTTTTGTGTGGTCAGCCAGCCCGGCTGGGCTGTGCTGAATTTCCACTCTTATTTATCTGTATTTGCCAAATTGCCTTTTTTTTGTCCCTTATTAGATTGGCCTCTTTTTGCTCTGTCTCAGAATATTTCAGAGTGCTGATATAGTGGGAGAAGTCTAGTGACTTCAGGGTTAATTTTGCTATCAGTTGTGTTGGACATTTTTGTAGGGTTTTTGGCAGATTGCAGACAGTGTCTTTCCTTTCCTGTCCTTTCTAGTTGGTTTGGCCACATCGTTTGCTCAGCCTATTTTCCTGCCTTTGTTTGTGTTTTCATCTTGTTTCACCATCAATACATGTGGGGGCTGTCTTTCCTTTGGGGTCTGCTCTTGGGCAGTTAGTTTTCCTCTTTTCCTGCTTTAGTCTTATTTAGTTCTCCGGTTGTGATGAGGCATCTAGGACCACCGTAGGAACGCTCCACGACTGCTGCTAGTTGCGTGTTAGGATCAGGGGACTGCAGTCTGCATAGTTACCAACCTCTTTGGTTTTTCTGGGACTTAGCTTGTGTAGTTTTTTATTTCCTCCTCGGCGACCCATTCATAACAGAATCACCAGCCATACCGCAGATTCTAGGGTACTCAAAAGCAGGAAAAAAAAAGTGTCAGAATTTTTTTTTTTTTTTTCATATATGCATTTTTTCCTCTTTTTCTCTGGGGCCGTAGGAGGATTTTTTCCTTAATGGAGATTAAGCAATTGTCTGATCGTGTGGAGCAGCTCGCTGCTGAAGTGCAGGGAATTTCCGCCTATCTCGCTCAATCACATGCTGTTGAAACCAAAATCCCTACTCCTGATGTGTTTTCTGGGGATCGGTCTAAATTTTTGAATTTTAAGAATAATTGTAAATTATTTCTTGCTTTGAAGCCTAACTCATCGGGAAGCTCTGAGCAGCAGGTTAAAATTGTCATCTCCTTGCTGCGCGGCGATCCCCAGGATTGGGCGTTTTCTCTGACACCTGAAAATCCTATTCTGACTAATGTGGATGCATTTTTTTAGGCCTTGGGGTTGTTGTATGATGAATAGTGTTGAGCATTCCGATACTGCAAATATCGGGTATCGGCTGATATTCGCTGTATCGGAATTCCGATACCGAGTACCGATATTTTTTCAATATCGGATATCGGAATCGGAAGTTCCCATAATGCAAAGAGCCACTGCTGTGGCTCTGATTGGCTGCCGAAATGACGTCATCATGATGCGCAGTCTGTGTGCATCATGATGCGCCGTCAGTTCGGGCCTTCTGGGGGGGGATCTGTGCCGACTGCCCGGGGGTTCGTGCTGGCCTCCCGGTGGTCCATGCCGGCCTCCCAGTGGTCCGTGCCGGCCTCCCGGTGGTCTGTGCCGACTGCCCGGGGGTCCGTACTGGCCTTCCGGGGGTCTGTGCCGACTGCCCGGGGGTCTGTGCGGACTGCCGTGGGTCTGTACCGGCCTGCCGGAGGTCTGAGCGGCCTGCCGGTGGTCTGTACCGACTGCCGGGGGGCTGTGCCGGCCTGCCGGGGGGCTGTCCGACTGTCCGGGGGTCTGTGCAGGCTGCGGGGGTCTGTGCAGGATCGTCCGATGGGACTACAAGTCCCATCGGGCGATGCCTGCTACCATGACGGTGATTGACACATTAGCCAATGATGGGACAGTAGTAGTCCCATCATCCGGCCTATGTGTTGAATGTAAAAAAAAAAAAATACACACTACATACATACTACATGCTACATACATGCTACATACTTACTACATACATACTACATACATACTACATATATACCACATGCATGCAACATGCATACTACATATATACCACATATATACTACATACATACTACATATATACTACATGCATGCAACATACAAATATACAACATATATACTACATGCAACATACATACTCCATATATACCACATGCATGCAACAAGCAAACTACATATATACCACATATATACTACATGCATAATACATATATACCACATGCATGCAACATACAGTACATATATACTACATGCATACTACATATATACCACATATATTCTACATGCATGCAACATAAATATCAAGAAATCCCCTAATATTGGGAAGCAAATATTAGCACAACTCAACAAACAATATAAATCATCAAAATTCCCTATCTCAACTATTAAGTAAGATTCAGGGATCAAGAGAGTTTTAGCAAAAAAATTAATTTTATTATACACAAAAATATTTACAAATCTAAAACAATCACAGAGTATCAATGTTAACGCAGGCAGTAATAAGTATAGGCAATCAATAATATGTGAGATACATAAAATCGTGTGAAAGGGGAGATAATAACAAATTGTTCTCCCTTTATTTATTCAAGAATAAATCGCATCTATTTGGTACAAATGCATTCAGAAATGCTGCAGTAAGCGCTTTAATCTGGTATAAAGCAAGTGATAAAAAACATTTCTTTAGCCATAATTTGGAAATAAACCCGCAAAAAATACGGGAGAAATCTGCTGCAACAAAAGGCCAGACCGCTACTGCATGGTGTGCACTGCAAGTAACGCGATTATTATCGCATAAAAAATGTTGTGCTGGCCATTTGGGCGGATAAACACTAACACCTCAACCATAAATAATGACCAATCAGTACTGCAGACTATCATCTACCATAATATGGCAAAGAGAAATAAAATTTAAAGTGCAATACAATTATCATAGCATAGCACAACCGGGATAAACCGCTGTAAAAGCTATGAAAACAAATTATTAATTGCTAGGTAAGATGAAGTGCATATTAATGCATATTAAATCTCAACCAGAGATGAATAAAGTGCATATCAATTGTCCTGCCACTAAACAGCGGGAATTAGCCCGCTGTGATGAATAAGAAAGCAAGTACTAAATATTAGCTGTTGCATAAGATGCGTATTAAATATCTCAACCATAAGTATCAACAAACTAATACTGCTATCAAGCATATATTATAAGAGAGTGACACTTACGGTAAAAGTAACTGGGTGAAGCCTCCACTACTGCCCGCCGCCTCTACGCGCGTTACGCCTTAGCTTCCTCAGGAGGCGCATTTTACAGGAGCCCCGGAATTAATATATATAGGGTCACTGAGCAATACGCATCTTATGCAACAGCTAATATTTAGTACTTGCTTTCTTATTCATCACAGCGGGCTAATTCCCGCTGTTTAGTGGCAGGACAATTGATATGCACTTTATTCATCTCTGGTTGAGATTTAATATGCATTAATATGCACTTCATCTTACCTAGCAATTAATAATTTGTTTTCATAGCTTTTACAGCAGTTTATCCCGGTTGTGCTATGCTATGATAATTGTATTGCACTTTAAATTTTATTTCTCTTTGCCATATTATGGTAGATGATAGTCTGCAGTACTGATTGGTCATTATTTGTGGTTGAGGTGTTAGTGTTTATCCGCCCAAATGGCCAGCACAACATTTTTTATGCGATAATAATCGCGTTACTTGCAGTGCACACCATGCAGTAGCGGTCTGGCCTTTTGTTGCAGCAGATTTCTCCCGTATTTTTTGCGGGTTTATTTCCAAATTATGGCTAAAGAAATGTTTTTTTATCACTTGCTTTATACCAGATTAAAGCGCTTACTGCAGCATTTCTGAATGCATTTGTACCAAATAGATGCGATTTATTCTTGAATAAATAAAGGGAGAACAATTTGTTATTATCTCCCCTTTCACACGATTTTATGTATCTCACATATTATTGATTGCCTATACTTATTACTGCCTGCGTTAACATTGATACTCTGTGATTGTTTTAGATTTGTAAATATTTTTGTGTATAATAAAATTAATTTTTTTGCTAAAACTCTCTTGATCCCTGAATCTTACTTAATAGTTGAGATAGGGAATTTTGATGATTTATATTGTTTGTTGAGTTGTGCTAATATTTGCTTCCCAATATTAGGGGATTTCTTGATATTTATGGTATATTTTCTGTTTTACTACAGTTTAGTTCCCTATGATGGATTTCAAAGCCAGAGAAAAGGTCTGGCAGGATAAAGCATCGGATTTATTTAAACAGAGTTCAATGGCTAGTTTTAACAATACTCAACATGATGACAAGGAACTAATGATTAGATATAAAAACCTGATTAATAAAAAAACTAGGATTTGGTGGACTAAAACATCCCTAGACAATTATATTAAACAAAAAATAATCCCACGTGGCCTGCGGATACAATTGTACCCTACCTTTAGTTTGGACAATACTGAACTAATCTCCATATGGGAAAGTGTTTCCTCAGCATGCTCTATGTCCTTTATGGAGATTATTAATATAAAAAATACCTCCATCTTGGAAGAATTAGACGTTGAGTTGAATAAATTACAAGATGATCTGGCAGCTAAATTGTCTAAAGAGGTTCTGGATAAATTTTATCAGGATCTTAACCATGATATGGAAAAATGGGAACAGCAGATTAGCAAAAACAAAATGAAAAAATATCAACGTGATCTATTGGATTATGATAATAAAAAAGTCTTCCGTTGGCAAAGTAAAATCTCAGTAGATGACCAGAAGCAATCTGAGATAAGAAGTTCATCTGTGTCTTCGGTTTCTTCTATATCTAGCAATACCACTTCGATTCATGAAAGGGAGTATTATACTCCCAGACGTATTAAAACAAGATACGGTGGTAGAGGTAGAGGAATTCCAAGACATCAATCTAATTCTGGCACTGGGAGAAATGACAAGCCTAAGGTAATCAATCTATCTTCGCATATTTTATCTAATGAACAGATAGAACTGTTAGAAAAAGGTTTATCTTTTTCTCCATCTCAACAATTAGATCCTTTCACGGTCATAAAAGATGTTCATTTATTTGCGAGAAAATTGATATTAAAGAGATTCCATGAGAAAAATATCATGGCAGGGACTTTCACTTGACTCTGAAGAAGAGAAAGCTGCCCTTGAGATTCTAGAATCCTTAGCAGAAGAAAGCAATCCTGTGGAAGCGGTGAGTTCTTTTCCCGTTTCCTTATTTAATAAATCAAAAAAATTTCCAAATCTCAGTACCTGTTCAGCAGTTGAGACTTTTGTCAGATTGGTTACCCATGATCTAGAGGAACTTAAGAAAAATTATCATATTAGTCCAACCACCAAGAGTGATAGAAAAGCTATTATTGAAATGCAAGATTGGAAAGATGTAATCTTCAAAAGAGCCGACAAAGGTGGCAATTTAGTTTTGTGGCCATGTATTCTATATGAAAAACAGGCTCACACATTGTTGTCCGACACTAATTGCTATAAAAAATTGGCTTATGTTGCATGCATGTAGTATATATGTAGTATATATGTAGTATGTATGTTGCATGTAGTATATATGTATTATATATATGTTGCATGCATGTAGTATATATGTGGTATATATATAGTATGCATGTTGCATGCATGTGGTATATATGTAGTATGTATGTTGCATGCATGTAGTATGCATGTTGCATGTAGTATATATGTATGTTGCATGCATGTAGTATATATGTGGTATATATGTAGTATGCATGTTGCATGCATGTAGTATATATGTATGTTGCACGCATGTAGTATATATGTAGTATTTATGTTGCATGTAGTATATATGTAGTATATTTGTATGTTGCATGCATGTAGTATATATGTGGTATATATGTAGTATGCATGTTGCATGCATGTGGTATATATGTAGTATGTATGTATGTTGCATGCATGTAGTATGTATGTAGCATGTATGTAGTATGTATGTAGCATGTAGTATGTATGTAGCATGTATTTATTTATTTTTTGTACATTCAACACATTAGCCGGATGATGGGACTACTACTGTCCCATCATTAGCTAATGTGTCAATCACCATCATGGTAGCAGTCATCGCCTGATGGGACTTGTAGTCCCATCGGACGATCCTGCACAGACCCCCGCAGCCTGCACAGGCCCCCGCAGTCTGCACAGACCCCGGTCAGTCGGTACAGACCACCGGCAGGCCGGCACAGCCCCCCGCAGCCTGCACAGACCCCCGGGCAGTCGGTACAGACCACCGGCAGGCCGGCACAGCCCCCCGCAGCCTGCACAGACACCCGGGCAGTCGGTACAGACCACCGGCAGGCCGGCACAGCCCCCCGCGGCCTGTACAGACACCCGGGCAGTCGGTACAGACCACCGGCAGGCCGGCACAGCCCCCCGCAGCCTGTACAGACACCCGGGCAGTCGGTACAGACCACCGGCAGGCCGGCACAGACCACCGGCAGTCCGCACAGACCCCCCCGAGAGGCTGTATTAGGAGAGAAAAGGGTTTTTCTTATTCCGATACCGGAAGTCCCATAGACTTGAATGGCGATACCCGATACTTTTTTCGTATCGGGCCGATACCATCCGATACGATATTTTAGGGTATCGGATGGTATCGCTCAACACTAATGATGAACCTAATTCCGTTGATCAAGCTGAGGGAACTCTGTTGGCATTAAACTAGGGTCAGTATCCTGCAGAGTTATATTGTCAAAAATTCCGAAAGTGGGCGGTCCTTACTACATGGAATGATAGTGCATTGGCAGCCTTCTTTCGGAAAGGTTTATCAGAGACCGTAAAATATGTTATGGTGGGATTTCCTCTTCCCTCTGGTCTGGATGGCTCTATGTCATTAGCCATTCAAGTTGATCGGCATTTACGTGAATGTAAAAATACACGGGAGGCGCTGCCACCTTTTGAACAAATGTCTGAACCTATGCAATGTGATGGGGTTTTGTCTAGGGCGCAACGTCGGGAGTTTAGAAGGCGTAATAAGCTGTGTTTTTTCTGTGGAGACACCTCTAACACTATTTCTGTCTGCCCTAAATGAGAGAAAAGTTTTGCACACACATTTGCTGTGGGCAGTATACAACCTAAGTTCCTTTTGTCAATTACTCTGATCTGCTCCTTGTCCACATTTTCCACTAAGGCTTTTGTGGATTCAGGAGCAGCTCTGAATCTGATGAATTTGGACTTTGCTAAACGTTGTGGTTTGTCCATGACGCCTCTGCAGACGCCTATTCCTTTGAGGGGTATTGATGCCACTCCTTTGGCGGAGAATAAACCTCAGTTCTGGACCCAGGTGATAATGCGAGTTGCCCCAGACCACCAGGAAAATTGTAAATTTTTGGTGCTGCATAATTTGCATGATACTATTGTTCTGGGGTTCCCCTGGTTGCAAACTCATAACCCAGTTTTGGATTGGAAATCTGTGTCTGTGGTGAGTTGGGGTTGTCAGTGTGTTCTTAGGGACGCTCCTGTTTTCTCCACCTCTCCTCAGTCTCATGATATTCCTGATTATCTGCCTGAATTCTCTGATGTATTTAGTGAGAGTAAGTCTGCGTCTTTTCCCCCTCATAGGAGTTATGACTGTGCAATTGAGTTGATGCCTGGGTGTAAATTTCCCAAGGGTCGGCTTTTTAACTTACCTGTACCCGAACATGATGCTATGCGATCCTATATTAAGGAGTCGTTGGAGAAGGGTCATATTATATCATCCTCGTCACCTTTAGGTGCTGGGTTTTTTTGTGGCCAAGAAAGATGGTTCATTAAGACCGTGTATTGATTATCGTTCCCTTGACAAGATGACGGTTAAATATTAGTACCCGTTACCTCTGATGTCTGATTTATTCTCCTGAGTTAAGAGTGCCTGCTGGTTTACTAAGCTTGACCTCAGAGGGGCGTATAATCTTATTCGCATCAAGCACGGGCATGAATGGAAGACGGCGTTTAATACTCCGGAGGGACATTTTGAGTACCTGGTGATGCCTTTTGGGCTCTCCAATGCCCCTTCTGTCTTCCAGTCCTTTATGAATGATATTTTCCGAGACTTTGTGGATAAGTTTTTGATCATCTATCTGGATGATATTTTGATCTTTTCTAGTGATTGGGATTCCCATGTGGAACATGTCCGGACTGTGTTCCGGATTTTGAGGGAGAATTCCTTGTTTGTTAAGGGATCAAAATGTCTCTTTGGTGTACAGAGGATTTCATTTTTGGGATTTATATTATCTCCATCGACTATTGAAATTGACCTGACCAACGTACAGGCCATTTATGATTGGGTTCAGCCTACTTCTTTGAAGGCTCTTCAGAAGTTTTTGGGTTTTTCTAATTTCTATCGTAAATTTATAGGTAATTTTTCTAGTATTGTCAAACCACTGACTGATCTGACCAAGAAGGGAGCTGATGTGCTGAATTGGTCTCCTGAGGCTGTCTCAGCATTTCAGGAGCTTAAGCGAAGGTTTACTTCAGCTTCAGTTTTACGGCAACCTGATGTCTCACTTCCATTTCAAGTGGAGGTATACGCTTCTGAGATTGGTGCAGGAGCTGTTTTGTCCCAAAAAGACCCTGTGACTTCTAAGATGAATCCCTGTGCCTTCTTTTCTCGAAAGTTCTCCCCATCTGAACGCAACTATGACGTGGGGAATCGGGAATTGTTGGCCATGAAATGGGCATTTGAGGAGTGGAGACATTGGTTGGAGGGAGCTAGACATCAATTTGTGGTCCTCACCGATCACAAGAATCTGACTTATCTGGAGTCGGCCAAACGCTTGAATCCTAGACAGGCTAGATGGGCCTTGTTTTTCTCGCGTTTTAATTTTGTCGTCTCTTTTCTTCCGGGCACTAAGAATGTTAAGGCAGACGTGTGACCGAGCCTACTACTATCCTAGGTGAGGGGCTAGTTCTTTCTGCCATTTCGCCCGATTTGAGACGCGCCCTGGAGGAATTTCAGGAGGATAAACCTGAGCGTTGCCCTATGGGAAGATTGTATGTACCGGACCAGTGGAGAAAGAGAGTGATGTCTGAAGTCCATTGCTCCGTATTGGCTGGTCATCCAGGTATTTTTGGTACCAGAGATTTGGTAAGTCAGTCGTTTTGGTGGCCTGCCTTATCTCGTGATGTCAGGAATTTTGTACAGTCCTGTGGGACTTGTTCTCTGTCTAAACCCTGTTCTCGTTATAGTGGGTTGCTGAAGCCCCTGCCGGTGCCCAAGAGGCCATGGACCCATATCTCAATGGATTTTATTTCTGATCTTCCTGTCTCTCAGAGAATGACTGTTATCTGGGTAATTTGTGATTAGATTTTCGAAGATGGTCCATCTTGTACCACTCCCAAAGTTGCCATCTTCCGCTGAGTTGGTACCCTTGTTTTTACAACAGGTGGTTTGGTTACACGGGATTCCTGAGAACATTGTGTCCGATAGAGGGATCCAGTTTGTTTCCAGATTTTGGAAAGCCTTTTGTTCCAATCTGAGAATTCATTTATCCTTCTCCTCCGCGTTTCATCCCCAGACCAATGGGCAGACTGAGAGAACAAACCAGACCCTGGAGTCTTATTTAAGATGTTTTATATCTGCTGATCAAGATGATTGGGTCTCATTTTTGCCCTTGGCCGAATTTGCGCTGAACAATAGAGCTAGTTCTGCCACCTTGATGTCACCCTTTTTCTGTAATTTTGGGTTTCATCCTCGATTCTCTTCAGGGCAAGTGGAATCTTCGTCCTGCCCAGGGGTGGACACTGTGGTTGTGAGAATGCAGCAGATATGGGACCAAGTGGTGGATAAATTGTCACTCTCTCAGGAAAAGGCCCAGCGTTTTTCCAACCGGCATAGGACCATTGGTCCCTGGTTTAAAGTGGGTGATATGGTTTGGTTGTCGTCTAAGAATAGTCCTATGAAGGTTGTATCTCCAAAATTTAAGCCAAGATTTATTGGACCTTTTAGGATTTTGGAGATTCTTAATCCTGTTTCTTTTCGATTGGCTCTTCCAGTTACGTTCAAAATCCATAACGTATTTCACAAATCACTGTTGAAGAGGTTTGTTGAGCCAGTAGTTCCTGTGGCGGCACCTCCTGACCGACCCTGTGTTGGTTAAAGGCAATATGGAATATGAGGTAGAGGAAATATTGGATTCTCGTTTGGTTAGACGGAGACTCCAGTATTTGGTCAAATGGAAGGGTTATGGCCAGGAGGATAATTCTTGGGTCTCTGCCTCTGATATTCATGCCAATAAATTGGTTCATGCTTTTCACCGGGCCCATCCTGATCGGCCTGGTGGCATGGATGAGGGTTTGGTAACCCCTCCTCAAGGGGGGGTACTGTTATGAGCTCATTTTCTGCTCCACCAGTTGAGAGTTCCCCTTCCGTTCTCCCTCTGGTGGTGACAGGAAGTAGTGAGGTTGGTTTAATTGGTAGTGATCTGCCACCTGGTGAGGAAGATAACGATTGGATCTCTGGAGTATCAGACTGGATATAAGACAGCCGATGCCCTATCCTGGTGCTGGTGATTCAGTCTGCTTCTCAGGTCTTGGACTCAGCTCTGTTCCAGTCTTCTCAAGTTAAGTTTGTTTTTGCTAATGTTCACACTTGCTCTTGTTGGTCATTTCAGTTTTTTTTGTGTGGTCAGCCAGTCCGGCTGGGCTGTGCTGAATTTCCACTCTTATTTATCTGTATTTGCCAAATTGCCTTTTTTTCGTCCCATATTAGATTGGCCTCTTTTTGCTCTGTCTCAGAATATTCAGAGTGCTGATATAGTGGGAGAAGTCTAGTGACTTCAGGGTTAATTTTGCTATCAGTTGTGTTGGACATTTTTGTAGGGTTTTTGGCAGATTGCAGACAGTGTCTTTCCTTTCCTGTCCTTTCTAGTTAGTTTGGCCCCATCGTTTGCTCAGCCTATTTTCCTGCCTTTGTTTGTGTTTTCATCTTGTTTCACCATCAATACATGTGGGGGGCTGTCTTTCCTTTGGGGTCTGCTCTGGGGCAGTTAGTTTTCCTCTTTTCCTGCTTTAGGTTTATTTAGTTCTCCGGTTGTGACGAGGCATCTAGGACCACCGTAGGAATGCTCCACGACTGCTGCTAGTTGCGTGTTAGGATCAGGGGTCTGCAGTCTGCATAGTTACCAACCTCTTTGGTTTTCTGAGACTTAGCTTGTGTAGTTTTTTATTTCCTCCTTGGCGACCCATTCATAACAGATCACCCCTGTTCCATACTTTTGCAATTTGTGGATAATGGGTCTCATTGTGGTTCACTTGTGTCCCAAATCTTTGGAAATTACTTTATACCTTTTCAAAACTGATAGATCTCAATTACTTTGCTTCTCATTTGCTCCATAATTTTTTGGGATCGAGGCATGATATCTAGCTTTTGAGGTCTTTTGGTCTGCTTCACTTTTTAAGGCAGTTACTATTTAAGTCATTTCTTGATTGAGGACAGATGTGTCAGTAATTAGTCCTGGGAGTGGCTAGGGAATTTGAACTCAGCTTCCCAAATATGTGATAAACCACAGTTAATTTAGGTTAAATCGGAGGGGGCAATCACTTTTTTACACAAAGGTAAGCAGGCTTCCACTTATTTTTTCTTTAATAATAAAGACCTTCATTTAGAAACTACGCTTTGTGTTTAATTGTCTTATTTTAACTTTGTCTAATATTTAAATTTGTTTGCTGATCTGAAATATTTAGGTGTGACAAACATGCAAATAAAAAATAAGAAATCAAGAAGGGAAAGAAAGTCCCTCTGTCCTTGGATCGGAGACCCCGCAACATCATCGTGGGATCCTGACCATAGCCATGGTGAGCTGATGTCGTCTTGACGACATCCGGTCACCAGAGCTAGCAAAGTTGCTTGATCATACTCAGAGCATGATCTCCAAATTTGCCTGTCAATACAGCACTGACAGTTTGCATAGCATAGAGATGCTCCTGCATATAGTGCTGATCGTTTTTTTGCCTGGATTGTACTGCACTCGCTACTGCGGGGTCGCTGGTCCAGTGGTGATGTCTTATTGCCCCCCTTATGATATGCTGCATTTTCAGATTATATTGTCCACAGCGAATTAGATATCAGTGGGGGTCATACTCATTGCCACAGCATTATAGATTCATACTGCCAGGGTCTAGTGCAATATACTTTTTTTGGATTAACTCTTGTCAGTGCAGACTCCCTAGTACTCTTTACCTGCACTAATCCATTCCCCTTACAAAGGGCCTGAGTGCCTTTCACATGATAACAAATTTATTTGTTACTGATTTGTCTGTTCCAGTGGGCTCCGGGCATTCATTTATTGCCTTTTTATTATACTATCATGATTGTTCTGTTACTCTATATGTGCCTGTTTTTTGTCAATAAAATTTTGCACTGCTTTAGATAGATCTGGACTCCAGCATTCTCATGTTTCCAGCCCCAAAATCTAAGAAGCATCATTGTCAAAAGCTCCCTGTCCTCTCCAACAGCTGCAGGAACCTTTCCTTGCAACCAGAAAAAATTTAAAACCTGTTCATTTATAATGACCACGGATAAGATAAAGATCCCCAACTCACATCAGGACTACAAGATCTCAGATACTGTCAGCTGCATCACATCTAATGTGGTGTACTTAATTATTTGTACTAAATGTCCAACTGGGGGTCTGTTGAATAAAATGTGATCAAAAAGACGAATATTAATAAATATGGTACCGCTGAAAACGTCATCTTGTCCCTCAAAAAACAAGCCATCCAAGAGCCCATCAGTGGAAAAATATAAAGGTTATCACTCTCAGAATAAAGCTATGCAAAAATAATTATTTTTTCTATAAAATAGTTTTTATTGTGTAAAAGTGCCAAAACATAAAAAAATAAATTTGGTATCACTGTAGTCATACTGACCTGAAGAATAAAGCTGCCTTATAAATTTTACCACCCAGGGAATGACAAAGAAAACCCCAAAAAATCCTGAATTTGGTTTTTGTTTATTCTGTCTCTCAAAAATTGGAATAGGAAGCGATCAAAAAATGTACCAATAAAAACATCAACTCATCCAGCAAAAAACAAGCCTTCATCTGACACTGTGGGCCAAAATATGGAAAAATTATACCTATTAAAATATGGCGATACAAAAACTAGTTTTTGCAAAATAAAAAGCGTTTTTAGTGTGTGACAGCAGCCAAATATAAAAAACTGACATACATCTAGTATCGCTGTAATCGCTCCAACCTGAAGAATAAAGTCGCCATATCACTTATACTACACGAGGAACAGCATAAAAAAAATTAAAACCTATTCTTCACCTGCTGATGATTTTTTCATTCTGTCCCCCCAGAGATTGCAGTATGGCTTGGTGCTCATTTATCCTGTCCTCTGCGCTGAGCACTTACCTTGGGGTTTCCGTGTAAATCTCTGAAATACCTGATTAAGGAGGAACCCCCACAGAAGATTCCCTATAATGAGGGAGATGGAGGAACTGTGGACATTATAGGACCTGTGATCTGCCAGTGTCCTTCGGCCACAGTTTTGTGCACCTCTGAAAGGGACTCTGCTGAACAGAGGCCAGACAGAGTCCAGAGTAACTCTGCTGCCTCGTTATAATGAAGGGTTTCCTTGGGGGTTTCATCTGAAATACGTCATTTAGAGATTTAGAAGGGGAACCCCAATGTAAGTGCTCAGTGTAGAGTGCCGGTTAAACATGATCCCAAACATTAAGCAAAATGTTCCTAACAAAAGCTTCAACTCAATCCACAAAAAAAGGCAAGTCCCAACTTAGGCCCGTCATCTGTTAACTGAAATACAGGGGTTTTACATTACTGGTAGCACAAATGCTCTGGAAAAGAGAAATGGCTCCTCACCTCTCAAAAGAAATTCACCAAATTCTGCACTCCCAAATCCAAATGACCTCCTCCCTTCTCAACCACATATAGCATCCATATGTTTGGCATTTCTGAAGCAATGAGTGCCCACCAAACTTACAAGTGCATGTTTCCATGAGCTGGGCATAACGTACTGGTTCACTATAAGCTACTGGTCACTACAATGTACTGGGCACTACAGCGTACTGGTCACTACAACAGCAGCTTGCAATTTTCACTCAGCAACATTCATTGCTGCTTTTTTCTGTAAAACACTCATGGAGTCAAAATCGTCACTACATCAGTAGGTAAAATTTCCAAAATGAGGTGACTTGAGGGAGGGATTTGGCTCGTCTAGTACTTAGGGGCTCTGAATAAGAAGTCCGCAAACTATTCTAGGAAAATCTGCGCTCAAAGAAGCAAATAGTGCTCCGTCCCTCCCGTGTCTCTCCGTATGGCTAAGCGGTACTGCACAGCCACATATGGGGTATTGTCATGTTCAGTAAAAATTGTGGGACAAATTATGGTGCCACTTTTACCCACTATTTGTGTGAAAATATAAAATCTGGGGCTAAAACAAAATTTTTGAGGTAAAAATGTTATTTTTATTTCACTGCTCAATGGTATAAAATTCTGTGACACAACTGTGATGTCAATATGATCACTGAACCCCTAAATTAATTCATTGAGAGGTTTAGTTTGTAAAATAGAATCACTTATGGGGGGTTTCTGCTGTTCTGGCAACTCAGGAACTCTAACAGTGGGTCATGGCACCCGCAAACCATAATAGTAAATTTGCACTATAGTATGGCACTCCTTCTCTTCTGAGATTTGCATTGTGCCTGCAAAATATTTCTTGATTACATGCAGGGCATTGGCGCACTCAGGAAAAAATGGACCCCAGTTTGTTGTAAAAATATTTCTGCGGTGTTGCTATCAGTGCGTCAAGTGTGGGAGAAGAGGGTTGCATTGACAATCCAGCACAATGGACAGCACATTGAACACATTATATAAGTGGTCATAAACTTGTAAATAACTCATGAAAAAATAAAGTTACGTTAAAACCAAGCACACCATTGTTTTCTTGTGAAATTCTCAATAAGTTTGATGTGTCACATGACCCTGTCATGATCTGACAGTTTTAAATTGCACTGGGTGAACTTTTTTTACTTTGGAAAGTTCCAAGGTGTCTTGACTGTCCCCGGTGGTGGTTAGTGGTATTGCACTTTAGGTTTTTGGGCACTTAATTATGGATCAGGTGTGACACCCTATAAAGGTGTGCTAGGGGTGTGCAATCACTGCCTGTGATATTGTGAGTTTGTTTTCACTCTGGGTGGGAGAGCCTGGAGGAAGGATGGAGCTGGTGAGGAGTCCTGCGCAGCTTATCCAGGGGGGACGTGTTTTAGCTATGGTGTCTGGACGAAGGGCTGGCATGGCGTGGTGGGGTCGCAGTTATGGTGGCAGCGGGAAGTGTCTGCATGGACTGGTGGAGTGGCGACTATGGAGAGTGGCACTCACCATGTGGGACTTGGCCGCTGAGCTGGACTCAAGCATGCTTGACTTCGTGGCAGAAGCTGAACTCATCCTTGGGACTCTGTTACTAAGCTGCAGCAACTGGTGGTGGACTCTGCTCCAAGGCAGCACTAAGGTGAAGGATCCTGTTATAGTGATGGATCCAGGTGGAGGAGAAGATACACGCAGGTGGTGGGCTCTGTTGCTAGGAGCATACGCAACAGAGCAAAGCTAAGTGGTGTTTCCCCTGTATTGTCTCTTTCCTCATGTGTGTTATTAGTGCAGTGGTGGGTTTAGTTTCCGCACCGACCTATTCCCTAGTGAGGGTTTAGGTTCAGGGCGAGCAAGGGGCGTTGAGGTACGCGTGCGGCGCCCGGTGCGAAACTGGCATAGGGAACGCTAGGAGTGCAGGGACACTGGCTCAGGGGAGCTCAGGAGGTCTCCAATTCCCTTTTCCCTATCGCAGGGCCCACCACTGTTAATGTTTCCCAGGTCCCCCTTATTATTTAAATTCGCCGTACTGGAGGCGGGGTTTCCAGATTGTATGTATAACGTGTAATACCCAAATTCGCCAGGTGGAGGTGGCGTATCCACCGGCACGTTTTATTATTTAAATGCGCCCCACTGGAAGCGGTGTATCCAGGGTCACGTGTGTTATGGGTTCGCCTTGCGGAAACATCTGCGCCCTGACACATGTGACCATGACAGACCCTCTTCCCATTGAAAAAAATAAAGTTGGATCCAAAATGGCCAACTTCAAAATGGCCTCCATGGTCACCACTCATCTTGAAATGTTTCCCCCCTCCCATATACTAATGTGCCACAAACAGGAAGTTGATATCACCAACCATTCCCATTTTATTTAGGTGTATCCATATAAATGGCCCACCATGTAGAATGACTGCTAATGGAATATGGAAAAGTATATTTTCTAAAGTAGAATGCTGATGGATTGGTCACGTCATATGCTATGCCATCAGTATTTATTAAACAGAGGGTGCTGTGAATAATGAGGATAACATGAGAATACACTAAGTAAGGGACAATGAACTACATAACAAGAGATTATATTGTGTAACAATAGGATGGCGCTATACTGTATATTACTAAAGAGGATGCTTTGTAATAAAAGTCAGTGCTATACATAATAAGAGAGGAAACTATGTACTTAAGGATGGTGCTATACATGGTAAGAAAGTACATAACATACTGAGAGATGGGGCTATACATAACAAGAGAGTACACTATATTTTAAAGGACGACACTGCACATAATAAGTGAACACACTTTATACTAAGGGGCGGTGCTATACATGGCTATATTGTTAAATGTTGCTGTGCAGTTCAATTTTCTTCACCAACAGCACACAGACCCATTGAATACATTCTTTTCTTATTCTATTATTCTATCTTCAGTGTTACCCCGCTACTCCCTCTCTATACTGTGCACTCACACTGTCCCCCTATACAGCGCAGTCTTTGTACTGTGCCTTTTCTTCATACTTCCCCCTTCATGCAGTGTCCTCCATACTTTGATTTCACATTGTCTCTCCAGATTGCCTCCTCTCTGTATTGTTCCCCATACCATCTCCTTACACTGTGTCCCCCTATAATTTCCAATCTCTATTTTTTGATCCCTCTTGACACTTTCCCTGTCACTTTTACTGTCTTCTGCATTCTGTGCACTCACACTGTCCTCCATACTATCCTCTCACACTATATCCTTCCCACAGTGCCAGTCTCAATACTGTGCACTTTGTCACACATTCTATTGTACCCCCACGATGCCCTCTCTCTACCCTGTCCTGCACATTTTCCCTAAACACTGTCCCTTACACTGTCCTACACACTACCCTCTGTTTATACCATCCTCTCCATACTTCCCATTCTCTCTACTATCCCTCACACAAGTCACTCCCCAATAAAACTCAGTTTCTTTGTTTCCATCGGCATGCTTACATTATCACTGTCTTCTACTCATCTTGGGTGCAGCAGGTTACCACATCATGCTGCTGTACATCTCATTGACCCCGGAAGTATTGTTAGTCACAACTTTAAATCTACTCTCGCCTGACAGACATGATTATAACTGAATCCAGGAAGCCAGCGTTTAACCTGTCAGTTAAACAAACGGCTCCAGACTGGCTAAATCTCACTCCCAGGGGTGACACAATGTATAATATAATATAAAAATCTGTCTTCACTAAATACATATTTTACCCGGGAATCAAGGAATTTGGAAATTAAAGGTCAGTTCATTAGAACGATCTAGCAGGTCACAACCAGCAGAAGACATCTGGCTGCACATGAACAGATGAAGATGGTGGCTGGTGAGTATAATACTGGGGGCAGCGAAATGCTGGAGTGGCGCTGTAAGAGTAATATCCAATATGTTACTCTGTTATGAGGGACTTGTTGGGTATTAGTACCACAAAAATGTGCTGGTGTTTGTTCAGTTGCATGAATCACAAATGTAGGAAGACCCTTGTTATGTGGATAAGTTAAATCTTTAGCAGCATTAGATGTATTATGATTAGATGGCTGGTTGATTTCATATACCGTAAGTGTTCTCTAATCCTGGATTTAAATTTCCTTTTCCTCTTTATCGTTATAGGATTGTGTCAGTGTAAAACTGACAGGCGTCGTGCACTGCAGAACAGATGTATTGCAGAAATATGAGACAAACTATTAAAGCAGAATATTCCAGTCCCATAATGCAATTAACTTACAAAAAGTAAAAAAAAAGTTCAATAAAACTTGTAAAAATGTAACATAAACCCAACAATTAAAACCAATGCAGGTATGCGTAGTCCTGAGAATCCCCCGTAGTCCAGGGAACTCTACAATAGAAAAGATAATAAAAGAAAAGAATAAAAAAAAAGAAGCAAAATCAAGACACTGTCCCTCGTTCACCAATTTATTAGAAAATATCACACAGGTCCAATTTAGTCCAGGGCTTCACACGACATTCCCCGATTTTATCAATAAAAGCCCATGAGGACTTGTTCTGAGTCTCCTTAGGCTTTTAACAGCAGCTACTCCCGGTTCACGCTGAGTTCTGCGAGAAAAGGCGGCTCTGAACAGCCGTGATGTAGGCAACAATAGTGCTCTTCAGAGTAGCTGCATTACGCTGCCTCTCTGAGACCTGGCGACTCGTTGGAGTGGTATTGTTAGTGATGTCACCACTGTTCAAAGCTGTTGGGTCTCACGGAGCGCAGCATGAGCTGGAAGTGGCTGCTGCTAAAAGCCTATGGAGACTCAGAACGTGTCTCCTTAGGCCTGTTTCACACTTACGTTATTCCCGTCAGTTGCCAGCCCCCAAAAAGGCAGATATCGGATCCGTGTCCGTCGAGACACCAACGGTTGCCAGTGGACCGTTGCTTTGACGGGATCCGCCGATGTAGGGATTTTAAAGGAACCGCAGGCATGAAAAAAAAGTACTGCCGAGGTAGCGGGGCAACAGGACCGGGACGAGCCGCGAGAAGAGAGCGGGGTCGCGGGACCGGGACGAGCCACGAGAAGAGAGCGGGGCCGTGGGACCTGGATGAGCCGCGAGAAGAGAGCTGGGCCGCGGGACCTGGACGAGCCACGAGAAGAGAGCGGGGTGACGGTAGGGGAGAGAGAGAGATTTTAGCGGCTCCCGGGACGGCATGTATGGCTTAAAATGCCTCCCGGCCGGGCATGCGCACCTCAAAATGGCGGTCCGTCAAAGTAAAAAAGTTGCAGGGCCCGTCTCATCCGCCCAGGAGCCGCTAAAATGTTGGCGGATCCGTACAAAACGGGTGGGACGGACGGTCGTCAGTCAAGACAGACAGATCCGACCCTTTTTGGCGGATCCGTTTTTTTTAAAAATTGGCGGATTTTGACTGATGGGAAAAAACTGATGTGAGAAACAGGCCTTAGGCATTTATTGACGGAATCTGGGAACGGCGTGGGAAATGCTGGATTACAAAGGACCTGCTTGGGACCCTTATTTTCTACTAAATTGGTGAATGAAAGACTGTCTTTTTTATATCTCTCTTTTTATGTTTCTCAGGTATCCATTTGTGGACTATGTGGGATTCCCTAGACTATGGCGGACCTGCATTTGTTTTTTTTATATAGTGGTGATCCAGGCAAAGGCAAAGTGTGGGGGAGTGTTTTTTCTAAATAAAATATTTTTTTGTGTGTGTGTTTTTTTATTACTTGGTTAGTAACGGGGGTGTCTGAGAGACACCTCTCAATTACTAACACCAGTTGTTGATGAAGGTTTTGCTTTTGGACAAATCACAGCTGACATCAACACCAAACCCAGTTACTCCAATTTCCAAAGCACCAGAGCAACTGGGAAGACTGAAGGCAAAGTGCCAGAATTGGTGCATTTAATGTGATGTGCCACTTCTGGGGTGGCTGAGACCTGGTATTTTTAGACTGGAAAGGGCCAAATAACCATGGACTTTCTTAGCCTGATAATAGCAGCTAAAAGCTGTCTGCTTTACCTTTGCTGGTTATCAAAATGGGAGAAAAATGGGAGAGACTAGAAGACTTTTTTTTTTAAATATGGTATTTATTTATTGGGTTAAACAAACAAACACCCTTTAGTGCCACATAAAAGTCACAAAAGGAAGCAAGTTTAATATATATAGGGGGCTTGTGACATTAAATACAATATCTACTGGATATCCATTCTATCTATCTATCTATCTATCTATCTATCTATCAATTATATATCTATTATATATCTAATACATTTCTATTATCTATCTATTTCTGTACACAAGGTTGCTTTATTAGTTTTGTAAACTAGTTTTAAGTTACATAGAGCATATGCATGTCATATGGATGCTAGGCGAGGAAAAAAAATCTACATAGTCACATTGGACTTGCCATGACATACAGAGTTACACACGTATGAGACTCGTCCAACTTTTTGGGATGAATATGGGAGCGATTTTTTTAAACAAAGAAATGAGCGAGGCCTAATAGACCTCCTTTGTGTTAGGGATCTATTGTAGTATCAAGTTTCTTTAACTAGGCAGAAGTTCCAATGCACCAGTAAGAAAGCTTTAGTATCATCTTGTATGGCTAGTGACTCAGCACATCGTGGTATGCCGCAAGGGAACAAAAAGCTGAATCTATACGTATCTTATTACACAGAACAATGCCAGCCACTGGGCGCTTCTCACATCATGTACATTTCAGAAATATATAAACATACTTCATCTATGCCCCCAGCCCTTATAATAAAAGTGAGTAATTACTTGTATCTTGATTAATAATCACTGGGTACATAATAAACTATCATTAATCATATAATACATGTAAATGACATGCCTGAATTAGGAAGGACTAAAAATAAACCATTAATAAAACATTATCAAGCTGAATTGTTACTATCAAGGTCCTTGTATCACTGGATAAAAAGTGTAATATTATTATTCCTATATTTTGGATTATTTTTCATTATAATGGGAATATAGATAATGAGGTCCTAATAGAATTTAATTATTGCCCAGTAAATGACCTATTTTAGGTAAATAAATCAAGTCTTTACTATCATTATTAATGTGTGGTACTTTATCTATTTTTTAACATTTACATTGGGTTTACTTCTTTTTAGGAGATTCCTAAAACATATTGGGAAGATTTATCAAAACTGCCTAAAACTTCTCCTAAGATACTAATCACAGCACAGCATTCACTTTGCATATTTCATTTAACTAGAATAATTTAAAGGGAATCTGCCTATAGTTTTTTTCTATGCAATTTGATAGCAGCACGAGAGAGGAACAGAGATCCTGATTCCAGTGATGTGTCACTTAGTTTACTTGGTGCAGCTTTTATGATAGACTCACAGTTTTTTCTGCTGCAGTTCCAGCAGAGCTCAGTTGTTGAGCCATGTATAACACAGCCAGCACCACAGCTTTCCATGTATATTACATAGTTACACAGTGACAGAGAGCTGCTAATCAGTGGTGAGGCGTGGTTGGACTAGAATGTACAAGGTCAGTTGTCCTGCAATGATAATTCTCTGTTAATAGAAACACTGATCTTATTGAAACAGCAAAACACAGCCCAGTAAATAACAATTCGATGGAACCAAGGTCCAGTGGCGTATCCAGGGGGGGCAGCCGGGGCAGTTGCCCCGGGTGCAGGCAGCAGGGGGGTGCAGTCGGGTCGCCCGGCCGCCTAATGCAGCGGTCCGCAGTATGCCAATATCTCCCCCTCCCCCCGGCGGCTGCGCTCTGTCGCTACCAGTTCTGGGAGTCGGCGGTTCTCTGTGTCAGCTGTCAAGCTGACAGCCGACGCAGAGAAGGAGGCCGCGCCGACTCCCAGGCAGCAATTGTACTTGGCGTCTATACAGACGCCAGTACAATTGAAGCTCTGACCGCCGGGTCAGAGCGACGTCAGCAGCGTGATCAGGTCATGTGATCACGCTGCTGACGTCACTCCCGGCGCCCAGAGCGAACGCTGGTGGTAAGTGTGCTCCTCTGTGGAGCTGAAGAACCACTGAAGATGGGAGATAGGGGGGGTGTTCATGAGTGGAAATGGGGGTTATTGTGGGAATGGGGGTTCATGAGTGGAGATGGGGGTTATTGTGGGAATGGGGGTTCATGAGTGGAGATGGGGCTTAATGTGGGAATGGGGGTTCATGAGTGGAGATGGGGGTTATTGTGGGAATGGGGGTTCATGAGTGGAGATGGGGGTTAATGTGGGAATGGGGGTTCATGAGTGGAGATGGGGGTTATTGTGGGAATGGGGGTTAATGAGCGGAGATGGGGCTTAATGTGGGAATGGGGGTTCATGAGTGGAGATGGGGGTTAATGAGCGGAGATGGGGCTTATTGTGGGAATGGGGGTTCATGAGTGGAGATGGGGGTTATTGTGGGGATGGGGGTTAATGAGCGGAGATGGGGGTTATTGTGGGGATGGGGGTTAATGAGCGGAGATGGGGCTTAATGTGGGAATGGGGGTTCATGAGTGGAGATGGGGGTTATTGTGGGAATGGGGGTTCATGAGTGGAGATGGGGGTTATTGTGGGGATGGGGGTTAACGAGCGGAGATGGGGCTTAATGTGGGAATGGGGGTTCATGAGTGGAGTTGGGGGTTATTGTGGGAATGGGGGTTCATGAGTGGAGATGGGGGTTATTGTGGGAATGGGGGTTCATGAGTGGAGATGGGGGTTAATGTGGGAATGGGGGTTCATGAGTGGAGATGGGGGTTATTGTGGGAATGGGGGTTAATGAGCGGAGATGGGGCTTAATGTGGGAATGGGGTTCATGAGTGGAGATGGGGGTTAATGAGCGGAGATGGGGCTTAATGTGGGAATGGGGGTTCATGAGTGGAGATGGGGGTTATTGTGGGGATGGGGGTTAATAAGCGGAGATGGGGCTTAATGTGGGAATGGGGGTTCATGAGTGGAGATGGGGGTTATTGTGGGAAAGGGGGTTCATGAGTGGAGATGGGGGTTAATGTGGGAATGGGGGTTCATGAGTGGAGATGGGGTTATTGTGGGAATGGGGGTTAATGAGCGGAGATGGGGCTTAATGTGGGAATGGGGGTTCATGAGTGGAGATGGGGGTTATTGTGGGGATGGGGGTTAATGAGCGGAGATGGGGCTTAATGTGGGAATGGGGGTTCATGAGTGGAGATGGGGGTTATTGTGGGGATGGGGGTTAATGAGCGGAGATGGGGCTTAATGTGGGAATGGGGGTTAATGAGTGGAGATGGGGGTTATTGTGGGGATGGGGGTTAATGAGCGGAGATGGGGCTTAATGTGGGAATGGGGGTTAATGAGTGGAGATGGGGGTTATTGTGGGGATGGGGGTTAATGAGCGGAGATGGGGCTTAATGTGGGAATGGGGTTAATGAGTGGAGATGGGGGTTATTGTGGGGATGGGGGTTAATGAGCGGAGATGGGGCTTAATGTGGGAATGGGGGTTCATGAGTGGAGATGGGGGTTATTGTGGGGATGGGGGTTAATGAGCGGAGATGGGGCTTAATGTGGGAATGGGGGTTAATGAGTGGAGATGGGGGTTATTGTGGGGATGGGGGTTAATGAGCGGAGATGGGGCTTAATGTGGGAATGGGGGTTCATGAGTGGAGATGGGGGTTAATGAGCGGAGATGGGGCTTATTGTGGGAATGGGGGTTCATGAGTGGAGATGGGGGTTATTGTGGGGATGGGGGTTAATGAGCGGAGATGGGGGTTATTGTGGGGATGGGGGTTAATGAGCGGAGATGGGGCTTAATGTGGGAATGGGGGTTCATGAGTGGAGATGGGGGTTATTGTGGGAATGGGGGTTCATGAGTGGAGATGGGGGTTATTGTGGGGATGGGGGTTAATGAGCAGAGATGGGGCTTAATGTGGGAATGGGGGTTCATGAGTGGAGTTGGGGGTTATTGTGGGAATGGGGGTTCATGAGTGGAGATGGGGGTTATTGTGGGAATGGGGGTTCATGAGTGGAGATGGGGGTTAATGTGGGAATGGGGGTTCATGAGTGGAGATGGGGGTTATTGTGGGAATGGGGTTAATGAGCGGAGATGGGGCTTAATGTGGGAATGGGGGTTCATGAGTGGAGATGGGGGTTAATGAGCGGAGATGGGGCTTAATGTGGGAATGGGGGTTCATGAGTGGAGATGGGGGTTATTGTGGGGATGGGGGTTAATAAGCGGAGATGGGGCTTAATGTGGGAATGGGGGTTCAGGAGTGGAGATGGGGGTTATTGTGGGAAAGGGGGTTCATGAGTGGAGATGGGGGTTAATGTGGGAATGGGGGTTCATGAGTGGAGATGGGGGTTATTGTGGGAATGGGGGTTAATGAGCGGAGATGGGGCTTAATGTGGGAATGGGGGTTCATGAGTGGAGATGGGGGTTATTGTGGGGATGGGGGTTAATGAGCGGAGATGGGGCTTAATGTGGGAATGGGGGTTCATGAGTGGAGATGGGGGTTATTGTGGGGATGGGGGTTAATGAGCGGAGATGGGGCTTAATGTGGGAATGGGGGTTAATGAGTGGAGATGGGGGTTATTGTGGGGATGGGGGTTAATGAGCGGAGATGGGGCTTAATGTGGGAATGGGGGTTAATGAGTGGAGATGGGGGTTATTGTGGGGATGGGGGTTAATGAGCGGAGATGGGGCTTAATGTGGGAATGGGGGTTAATGAGTGGAGATGGGGGTTATTGTGGGGATGGGGGTTAATGAGCGGAGATGGGGCTTAATGTGGGAATGGGGGTTCATGAGTGGAGATGGGGGTTATTGTGGGGAAGGGGGTTAATGAGCGGAGATGGGGCTTAATGTGGGAATGGGGGTTAATGAGTGGAGATGGGGTTATTGTGGGGATGGGGGTTAATGAGCGGAGATGGGGCTTAATGTGGGAATGGGGGTTCATGAGTGGAGATGGGGGTTATTGTGGGGATGGGGGTTAATGAGCGAAGATGGGGCTTAATGTGGGAATGGGGGTTAATGAGTGGAGATGGGGGTTATTGTGGGAATGGGGGTTAATGAGCGGAGATGGGGCTTAATGTGGGAATGGGGGTTAATGAATGGAGATGGGGGTTATTGTGGGGATGGGGGTTAATGAGCGGAGATGGGGCTTAATGTGGGAATGGGGGTTCATGAGTGGAGATGGGGGTTAATGTGGGAATGGGGGTTAATGAGCGGCGATGGGGCTTAATGTGGGGATGGGGGTTAATGAGTGGAGATGGGGGTTAATGAGTGGAGATGGGGGTTAATGAGTGGAGATGGGGGTTAATGTGTGGAGATGGGGGTTAATGAGTGGAGATGGGGGTTAATGAGTGGAGATGGGATTAATGTGGGGATGGGGTTAATGTGTGGGGGTTAATGTGTGGAGATGGGGGTTAATGTGTGGAGATGGGGGTTAATGAGTGGGGGGTTAATGTGTGGAGATGGGGGTTAATGTGTGGGGGTTAATGAGTGGAGATGGGATTAATGTGGGGGATTAATGTGGGGATTGGGGTTAATGAGTGTGGGGGTTAATGAGTGTGGGGGTTAATGAGTGGAGATGGGGGTTAATGTGTGGAGGGGTTAATGAGTGGGGATGGGGGTTAATGTGTGGGGGGATTTGGGAGTAGGGACGAGGGGTTATTGAGTGGGGATGGGTGTACTTAATGTGTGTGGGGGATTGAGGATGGGGGGATTTGGAGTGGGGGTACATAATGTGTGGGTGGATTTGGAGTGGGGGTACATAATGTGTGGGGGGATTTGGGAGTAGGGACGAGGGGTTATTGAGTGGGGATGGGGGGTACTTAATGTGTGTGGGGGATTGGGGATGGGGGGGATTTGGAGTGGGGATGGTATTTAATGTATGTGAGGAGATTTGAGGACACAAGATGAAGAGTATGTATGAGGAAACAGTATGGGGGATGGGTGCAGACAGTAAGGGGTGCGAACGGGTGAATGCATGTGGACACAGTATGGAGAGTCGGGGATATGTGTGAGCAGACGGTATAGAGAGTGAGGGGGTAAATATATGTGGAGACAGTATGAGGAAGGAGGGGAATAGTGTGAGGTGACAGTATATTGCAGATATTTTTATTTAGGGGCATTATAATGACACTTCTATCTTTAAGGGCATCATGTGGGGATTTGCTGCAGAAGACCGGAGAAGATGGAAGTCTGCAGAGACGAGATGTGGATGAGAAAACTCATCATGGGGTCTGGACAAGAAGAAGAAAAGGAGACCGACTGCAGAGACGACGTCATCTATAAGGTACCTGGATGTAAATGTTATTTGTGATACTGACTAATTCTCATGTTTTTATTCGTTAGGAACATTAAAGGGGTTGTCCAGGTTTGTGCTGAGTCTGCAGACATTCTATGTGACTGCAGACTTCTGAATTCTCACAGTGCTCACTGAACGCTGTCAGGATTCTCTCGTGCCGGTAATTTACATACATACGGTCACATGCTGACTAGACATGTGTGGCCTCACTCAGTGAAAATGAACGGAGCAAGGCCGGGCACGTCTAGTCGGAATGTGGCCAGTATACAAATCACATACTTGTGCTGACATGACTGTATATCGGCAAAGGAGAATCCTAAATGTGTGCAGTGCATTAGTTGTGAGAATTCAGAAGCTGCAATGTCAGGATTCAGCTCTGCAGGTTCCAGTACTCATCACATGGACACTTCACTCATATGCGATTTTCATAGTTATGGTCCTGTGACATCGAGCTTCTCTTCCTGCTTTCAGTTTTTTACTGAACATTGAGAGCATTAGGGAGAGCAGCTCGTGGGTACATGACAAACTGTGCAAGTCGCATATGTACTTGGGGGGGGGGGGGTTGGGGGGGCGCCGAACCAAATTCTTGCCCCGGGTGCCAGAAAGCCTAGATACGCCTCTGCCAAGGTCTCTGTTCTCAGATCAGATTACATAGCAAAACACTGCTGACTAGAGTTGAGCAAAAGGGGTCTGTCAAATTCAAAAATCACCGACTTTAGCTAAAGTCGGGTTTCGCCGATCGAAACCCAACCATAGCGTGAGGTCGGCCATGAGGTCGCCGAGCAGAGCACCAAAGTCGCGTTTCAAATAATGCTTCCAGCGCCTTTTCTCAGCCAATGATGGAGGACGCACACTGTGGGCAGCGTGATGACATGCGCAGTGGCCACCACCATCATAGAGAAGGGCATTGAAGTGATTGGCTGGCTTTGTGTGGCGTCACAGTGGGTATAAAAGGGCGTGCATTCCGACGGCCATCTTACTTCTGCCGATCTTACAATAGGGAGAGGTGCTGCTGCTGATTCTGAACAGGGAGAGCGTTAGGCAGGGAAGAAGAAAAAAAACTGCATCTGCTGATAGAACTTTTCACTGTACAGTTAGTGTGCAGTGAAAGGGGAAGATTTTTGTTGTGCAGCGCTGGTGGTGATTAGGCTGCCTTTTTAGGCTACCTGCTAGCTGCATTGCTGTGTGCACACTGCTGTTCAAACTGCTTTTTCAAAGCACTCCAACTTTTATTATTTTGCTCTGGTGAGTTACTGAGCGTTCATTTTTTCCACACACCGTATAGCGGTGTACGTTCCTCACACACTACCGTGTACCGGCTGGTATCACGGACAAATAGAAGCTATCTGGGTGTGACTCTGGAAAAACAAGCCGAGGAGTTTTTCTATTTTTCCAGACCTACACCTTATAGAACTGTCCGCTTTTCAAACAGTTTCGTATATCTGCTGTTTGATGTCGGTCAAAACTAGACAGAGACAGCGTGTGTCAGTCCGTATAAAAATAGACGGAGATTGAAAATTTTCTCTACACACACCGTATAGCGGTGTACGCTCCTCATACACTACCGTGTACCGGCTGGTATCACGGACAAATAGAAGCTATCTGTGTGTGACTCTGGAAAAACAAGCTGAGGAGTTTTTCCATTTTTCCAGACCTACACCTTATAGAACTGTCCGCTTTTCAAACAGTTTCGTATATCTACTGTTTGATGACGGTCAAAACTAGACAGAGACAGTGTGTGTCAGTCCATATAAAAATAGACGGAGATTGAAAATTTTCCATACACACACCGTATAGCGGTGTACGCTCCTCACACACTACCGTGTACCGGTTGGTATCATGGACAAATAGAAGCTATCTGTGTGTGACTCTGGAAAAACAAGCCAAGGAGTTTTTCCATTTTTCCAGACCTACACCATATAGAGCTGTCCGATTCTCAAACAGTATTGCATATCTGCCATTGGCATTACAGTCACATCTATACAGAGTCAGCGTGTGTGTGACACTCTGCAAATACATATACGGAGATTGTTAGTTACACAAAAAACGCATACAGCTGTACACTTCTGATACAGTTCCGTATATCTACTTGTTGGATTACGGTCAAATACTTACTGTGAGAGCGTATGTGACTAACAAATTATATACGTAGATTTAATGTGATGTCATGTGTGACTGGATACACCGCCTCCAGCAGGGCGAATTTCTATAACACCCGTGAACCTGGATACACCGCATCCAGCAGGGCGAATTTAACCAGAGTTAAGGGAAACACCGGGGAAACCGTTACAATGGAGGGCCATGCAATAGGGAATGGGGACGTGGAGGCCTCCTGCACTCCCCTGAGTCAGTGTCCCTACCCTCCTGACGATCCCTAGGCAGGTTCCGCACCTGGTGACGAGCTGGATACCTCAAATCCCTAGCTTGCCCTGCACCTATCCCTTTCTAGTGAATTGGACGGTGCAGAAACAAATCCCACCACTGCACTAATACACACACAAGGAAAGTAACAAACAGGGAAAAACACCACTTAGCTTTGCTCTGTTGCTATTGCTCCCAGCAACAGAGTACAACACCAAAGTTCAGCTTCACCCCTGAAGCTCGACACCTGAATTCAGCTTCTGCCTGAAGCTATTACACCAGAGCTCCCCTGAGCTGCCAAGAACTCCTCTCTGTAGTTCCTTCCTTCACCAGGCTTGGTTGGAAATGAGCAATATCACCAACAGTGAGTGGGACCACCTGCAACTCCTTTATAGGTAGGAGCCAGGGAATCACACCTGCTTCATAATCACGTGCAATAACACTAGCGGCCACCGGGGGCAACTAAACTAAAGTAACCAGAGTGTAATGACCCTGGGGCAAAACTAGAACTGAAACAACCACAGTGTATTGACCCTAAAGGCTACCGGGGGCAAAACTAGCTTTAAGCAAACAGCTTAAAGGAAAAAAAAGGTTACTTGTGCAAAATCTGTCATAATCCAACCTGGATCATGACGTTTAATTTTTTTAATACACCTTACACAGGTGGACGCTCCTCATACAGTACCAACTCTCTGCTGGTATTTTTGGTACATTTTCCCAAACATGAGGAAGTATGGTGGAAGAGGCCGCGGATGTGGGCAGGGGGTGCAGCTGGTACTGATGGTGGTGGTGCATTGGCTGGTTCTGGCAAAAGCACAATAGCAGCTAAGGCAGGAGGTGTTGAACCTGCATCATCGTCTGGCCCAAGAAGACCTGTAAGGTTGCCTTTTCTTGGAGAAGGAAAACCGCTTTTAATGCAAGAGCATCAGGAACAGGTTTTGGCGTACATTGCCGAAACAGTCACCAGCTCTATTGCCTCCACTTCTGAACGTTTGAAACCTGCAAGCACAGAGTCATCAGTGCAGGGTTTTGGTCAGGAGAAACACCTTTCCTTGTGTCCTTCATCCCCACCAAAAGTTAAGGATGCGGCAGCCCACACTTCAGATTACTCTATGGAGCAGTTTTCACATACCATGCCTGGGTAATCCAGTCAAATCCTGAATTCCCCAGTCCAAGATGAATCTGACATGGAGTGCACTGATGCACAGCCACTGCTAGATGATTCTGCTGGTACATTGACCCAGAGCACTACATTGCCCTCACAGTCTATTGAGCCAGAATCTGACCCTGATGAAACTCAGGTGCCCCTTCCCGCATACTATACCAACTTACACCACCTTACACGGTGACACAGAGGAAGGTAAAGAGGAAGGTGCAGATGACTTTGAAGAGGAGGTGATGGATGACCCATTTCTTGACCCGGATTGGCATCCATTGGGGGGGGAGGGTGGCGCTGACAATAGTTCAGAGAAGGATCCGCAGCAGGCATTGACATCGCAGCAGCGGTTATCTGGCAGGCCCGTAGTTGTCCAAAAACGTGGAACAAAAACTAAAAGAGTTGCAGGACAGCTTGGCCAGACGGTCAACTTAGCACAGCGTGCAAGGCCAGAAAATGTATACCATAGTAGGAAGAGTGCAGTGTGGTACTTCTTTGTCCAAAATCCTACTGATGAGGCAAAGATTACCTGTAAGAAGTGTGGAAGGACCTTTAGCCGAGGTAAACAACTCAGAAATTTGAATACCAGTCGCATGCTTAGACATTTAATCAACATGCATTTGCAAGCGTGGACGGACTACAAAACCTCAGGTAGCACATGTGCACCTGCTATGACTGAAGGTAGCCAGCAACGCTCCATCGCTTTCGCCACTGTAAGACCACCGCCACCGTTAAACACACCACCAGCACTAAATGTGGAGGTGTCGTCGCAAGGCCAAAGCACTCAGGGAATCACAATGGTTTTGCAACACAAAACTGAATCTAGGCCATCACCACCAATACCATCACCAACCCCCTCTCATTCCGTCCGGTCCACCGCTGCTTCCCCCATATGCAGCTCTCCTGTCCAGCTCACCCTACCAGACACTCTGAGTAGGACAAGAAAGTGCTCATCCTCTAATCCACATACACTGTGTTTGAACGCCTACATTGCGAAACTAATCTCATTAGACATGATGCCCTACCATTTGGTTGAAAGTGAAGCTTTCCGCTAGCTCATGGCCTATGCTGTCCCACGCTATGACCTACCCAGTCGTCAATTCTTTTCTCGAAAAGCCATCCCTGGCCTACACCGGCATGTGAAAGACTGCATTGTCCATGCACTAAAACAGTTAGTGAGTGGAAAGGTGCACCTCACAACAGATGCATGGACCAGTAGGCATGGCCAGGGCCGTTACGTGTCCATCACTGCGCACTGGGTTAATGTGATGGATGCAGGCTCCACAGGGGACAGCGGTGGTGGAACAGTGCTGCCTAGCCCATGGTATAGGAAACAGTTGGGTGTAGGCTTTTGACCCTCCTCCTCCATCAGCGAAAGCTCGTCCACAGAGCGCAGTCGCACCAGGACTCCATCCGCAACTGGCAGTGTGGCACACGAGGTGTCCCACTATCGAACAGCTAGTGGTAAGCATCAGCAGGCTGTGTTAAAGATGAATTCTTTGGGAGACAACAGACACACCGCGGAGGTACTGGCCGACTACTTGCAGCGACAAACTGAGTCATGGCTGGGCAGTCTACATCTTGAGGCAGGCAAGGTAGTCAGTGAAAACGGCCGTAATTTTCTGGCAGCTATAGCCCGTGCAAAACTCACACACATACCTTGCCTGGCTCACACTTTGAACCTGGTGGTGCAGTGCTTCCTTAATAATTATCCGGAGTTAACATCCCTGCTACATAAGGTGCGAAGACTGTGCTCACACATCCGTCACTCAAACGTCCACTCAACTCGCATGCAGAAGCTGCAGCGATTGCTCCACCTCCCCAAGCACCGCCTAATCATAGACGTTGCAACAAGGTGTAACTCCACCCTGCACATGGTTGAGAGGCTGTGCGAACAGAGGCAGGCTGTAATGCATTTGTGGGAGGATACACGGGCAGGCAGTTTGAGGGAAGACATGGAATTGTCGGGTGTGCAGTGGTCAAAGCTGAAAGACCTCTGTAAAGTCCTTCAGTGTCTTGAGGAATGCACACGGCTGGTAAGCACAGATTACGCCATCATAAGCATGAGCATGCCACTTATTCGTCTGCTCATGCAAAGTTTGACGCTCATTAAGGATCAGGCGTCTGCAGCGGAGGAGGAGGAGGAGGGAAGCCTAGATGACAGTCAGCCATTGTCTGGTCAGGGAACTGTACTGGACATGGTGGAGTCTTCAGTGCTGCTGGATCAATCTTGACAAAAAAAAGGACCCGTCTGGTGACCCAAAATGTCGATGATCTAATCTTCATTAAAATGAACCTTACATGAGTTTCAAAGGATTTTGTCCCATCTTCCCCTGATGACACATAGGTTCCCAGAAAACTGCCTTGCTTTTGTCCTCCTCTTCCTCGGACTTGCCCAATTCCGCCCTTTGCAGCAGCTGAATGTCCAGCCAACACATCAACATATGCCATTTTTTAAACCTCCCTCAGTGGGCTGCCCACCCACCCTCCAATGGCTGGGGTCAACACCTGGCACACCCGGGCAAGTGCCGTTGCTCTGAACAGGTGGATGGGCCCACTGATGGCCGACAGCACTGGCACAGGGCCCCTCATAGTACAATACAGTGTCTCTGATGGTGGGGGGCCCACTCGCCGTCAGACACACCAGGGTACTATGAGGGGCCCTGTGCCTGTACCGTCGACCACAAGTGTGCCCCCCCTGCTTGGTCATGGCCACAGCACTTGCAAGTTGCAATACTTACTTCTCCTTGCTCCACCACTGTGTACTCTGGGCAGTTAAATCCTTCACAGGGACGGCCACTAGAAATTTGGTGTATTGATCGATGATGGTTAAGATGTAACTATGGCCTGTCCTGCTGGCCTCTACCATTTGTAATGGACGTCAACTTACAAGCGGATGCAGTGGTGCTTTATGATCACCTTTCACAGTTGTGATAGTCACAGACGTGTGACATTCATGCCACCATTTTTCAATGTCTCCTCTCATGGCAATCCAATAGAATCACCTACGGCCTGTGGCTTCTGTCTTTTGGACTCCAAAATGACCAGATACATCATGATAGACAGTGAGGACCATGTCTACATCTCTCCCTGTGATCACAATTTGATGGAGACAAGTAACGGTGATGTGATCCATGCTACTGCGATAAAGCAATCCTTTCTTCACAAAGAACTGTTTTCGCTGTCTCCACAGACACAGTAATTGAGGGTCTGCATCGCCTCTGCAACATCTACCGGGAGGTTTTCCCACTATGAGTAATTCCCAAATTTCTGCGAACACTCGACTTTCCATCTGTACTTGTATCCATGTACAGTCATGGCCAAAAGTTTTGAGAATGACACAAATATTAATTTTTACAAAGTCTACTGCTTCATTTTTTTCTAATGGCAATTTGCATATACTCCAGAATGTTATAAAGAGTGATCAGCTTAACAGCAATTACTTGCAAAGTCAATATTTGCCTAGAAAATGAACTTTATCCCCCAAAACACATTTCAACATCATTGCAGCCCTGTCTTAAAAGGACCAGCTAACATCGTTTCAGTGATTGCTCCATTAACACAGGTGTGGGTGTTGATGAGGACAGGGCTGGAGATCAATCTGTCATGATTAAGTAAGAATGACACCACTGGACACTTTAAAAGGAGGCTGGTGCTTGGCATCATTGTTTCTCTTCTGTTAACCATGGTTATCTCTAAAGAAACACGTGCAGTCATCATTGCACTGCACAAAAATGGCCTAACAGGGAAGAGTATCGCAGCTAGAAAGATTGCACCTCAGTCAACAATCTATCGCATCATCAAGAACTTCAAGGAGAGAGGTTCCCTTGTTGCCAAAAAGGCTCCAGGGCGCCCAAGAAAGACCAGCAAGCACCAGGACCGTCTCTTAAAAGTGTTTCAGCTACGGGATCGGGCAACCAGCAGTGCAGAGCTTGCTCAGGAATGGCAGCAGGCAGGTGTGAGTGCATCTGCACGCACTGTGAGGCAGAGACTCTTGGAGCAAGGCCTGGTCTCAAGGAGGGCAGCAAAGAAGCCACTTCTCTCCAGGAAAAACATCATGGACAGACTGATATTCTGCAAGAGGTACAGGGAGTGGACTGCTGAGGACTGGGGTAAAGTCATTTTCTCTGATGAATCCCCTTTTCGATTGTTTGGGACATCTGGAAAACTGCTTATTTGGAGAAGACCAGGTGAGCGCTACCACCAGTCTTGTCTCATGCCAACTGTCAAGCATCCTGAAACCATTCATGTGTGGGGTTGCTTCTCAGCCAAGGGAATGGGCTCTCTCTCAGTCTTGCCTAAAAACACAGCCATGAATAAAGAATGATACCAGAATGTCCTCCTAGAGCAACTTCTCCCAACCGTCCAAGAGCAGTTTGGCGATCAACAATGCCTTTTTCAACATGATGGAGCACCTTGCCATAAAGCAAAGGTGATAACTAAATGGCTCAGGGAACAAAACATAGAGATTTTGGGACCATGGCCTGGAAACTCCCCAGATCTTAATCCCATTGAGAACTTGTGGTCAATCATCAAGCGACGGGTGGACAAACAAAAACCTTCAAATTCAGACAAAATAAAAGCATTGATTTTGCAAGAATGGACTGCTATCAGTCAGGATTTGATCCAGAAGTTGATTGAGAGCATGCCAGGGAGAATTGCTGAGGTCCTGAAGAAGAAGGGTCAACACTGCAAATATTGACTTGCTGCATTAACTCATTCTAACTGTCAATATAACCTTTTGCTACTCATAATATGATTGCAATTATATTTCTGTATGTGATAAAAACATCTGACAAACACACATAAAAACCAGAGGCCAGCAGATCATGTGAAAATATAATATTTGTGTCATTCTCAAAACTTTTGGCCATGACTGTAGTTTCCAGTAGCGGAGAGTCTGGACTGACTTACTGAGATTGAAAGATATACGAAGACTTAAAAGTACCACAACACTGTATACTGTTGTACGCTTCGACTACCTTTCCCACTTTTTAAATTCTGGTGTAATACATAGAGAGCCTGTGAGTGTGTTTCTGATGCCAGAAGTATAGACTGAAATTTACAATTACCCCTAGACTGGATACACCTGTTATGTGCTGATACAGTACCTTTGTTCAAAATTTTGTATTACAGTATCATCCATAGTGAGCGAGTGTGTGTGGTTTACACCTTCTATATATACGGTGAATCGGAGATACCAATTTTTACCCTATACTCGATACAGCTTGTATCTTGTTATACAGTACCTTTGATCGACATTTAGTATTACGGTCAAATCCATACTGAGTAAGCATCTGACATTGACTACGGGACTATGTATAGATTTCAATTGTACCCTATAATATATATGCTTGCTATCTTGTTATCCAGTACCTTTTTTAAAACATTTTTTATTATGGTCAAACCCAGACTGAGTGAGCGTCTGAGGGTGACTCCGGAAATATATACCGAGATTTCAAATTTGGCCAACACTGTATACAACTGTACGCTTCTGATACAGTAAACTTTTTAGCTATTTAGATTCTGGTGTAATCCATAATGAGCCTGTGAACGTCTGTCTGTTACTCCGGCAATACATTAGGAGCTTTAAGATTACCACAACACTGTATACAGCTGTACGCTTGTGTTACATTACCCATTTACAGCTTTTCATATTCTTGTGTAATCCATACTGGGCCTGAGAGCATTTGTGTCTGCCTCCTGAAATGTATACGGAGATTCAGAATGCTTACACTATACTATATATACCTTGTATCTGGTGATACTGTACCCTTTTTCAACTTTTATTTTATTGGGTAATCCATACTGAGCCTGTGAGTGTCTTTGCATGAATCATGAAATATATACAGAGATTTACTGTTATCCCTAGACTGTATAGAGCTGTACGCTTCTGATACAGTACCTTATATCTGCTGGTATTTTGGGTCCATTTTCCAAAACATGAGGAAGTATAGTGGAAGAGGACGCGGACGTGGCCGCGGGGGGGCCACCTGGTACTGATGGTGGTGGTGGTGCATCTGCTGGTAGTGCCAAAAACACAATAGCAGCTAAGGCAGGAGGTGTTGAGCCTGCGTCATGGTGTAGCTCTGGAAGGCCTGTAAGGCTCCATTTTCTGGAAGTAGGTAGACTGCTTTTAAAGCCGGAGGATCAGGAACTGTTTTAGGCTTACATTGCTGAAACAGCCTCCAGCTCTTTCACCTCCTCTTCTGAAGATTAACAAAATGCAAGCACTGAGTCGTAAGCGCAGGCTTCTGGTCAGGAGCAACCACTTTCCTTGTGTCCTTCACCCACACCAAAAGTGAAGGATGCGGCAGCACACACTTCAGATTACTCCATGGAGCTCTTTTCACATACCATGCCTGGGTTAATTAAAAATGGGGCCCATCATATACTAGAGCATTCCAAATGGGGGACATCAGACACTGGACTAGCATTTACGGGGCCCATTATACACTGGAGCATTAGAAATGGGGCCCATTATATATGGAGCATTATTAGGGCCCATCATACACTGGAGCATCATCCATGAGGCCCATCATATACTGGAGCATGAGAAATAGGGCAGATCAGACACTGGAGCAGCATCTATGGGGCACATGATACACTGGAGCATTAGAAATGGGGCCCATTATATATGGAGCATTATTAGGGCCCATCATACACTGAAGCATCATCCATGAGGCCCATCATATACTGGATCATTATGTGGAGCTCATCATATACTGTATGGAACATTATATGTGACCAATTTTTCTGTATGGAGAAATATATGGGGCTCATTATTCTGTATGGCGCACAATGTGGTGGCCATAATACTCTATGGAGTAATATACTGTCCTTTTTTTGAGCTATTGTACAATTTAAAATAGATCAGTCATGTCATGTTAGCAGTGAAGTATTTGTCATTCTACTATACCTATATTTCTGTGCCGTATCGGAGCATCATGAGTTGTGGTATGTGTTAAAGGCCGCACGGACACTCTTTGGCCCAGGGCACACGAAAACCTGGAGCCAGGCCTACCCACCACAAATTTAGCCAAATAACCCCCAGTTTTCAATGCGTAACTATTATTATGAAGTAATTTAAGGTTGACAAGCTTCAATAATAAGAATTTATGTTTTTGGCATTGAAATGGGCACTGTAGGTGTGTTTACTGTCCTCCAGTCCCTGCCAACTTTGCTTCCCAATTGACTTGCATTGGGTTTCGTGTTTCAGTCGGCCTCAGACTTTTCCCTATAGTCGGACGATTTCGTTCGACCCGACTTTTGCGAAAGTCGGGTTTCATGAAACCCGACTCGACACTAAAAAAGGCAAAGTCGCTCATCTCTACTGCTGAAAGATCCCTTTAACCCCTTAACGATCGACGATACACCTTTTAACGGCAGCAGTTAATAGTACTTAAACAACAGCACTGCTTTTTAACGGCGCTGAGGAATAAGGGTGTAGCGCCCCCAGATTCAGAATTTCTCCGGGGTGGCCAAGACCACAGAGAGCATGATTTGGGTCGGTTATTACCGATCCCGGCGTTGCAATCGCCGTTATTAATGGTATAATGGCGACCGCAAAAAAGGTCCGATTTTCCATTTAATTTCTCTCTCCTCTGATGTGATCGCACATCAGAGGAGAGAGAAATAGGGTCCTCCGATATCCCCGGTACCTTCTTTATCCCTGCAACCCCCCCTGGTGAAGTTCCCCGGGGTGCCGGCATCTTCTTCCGGGAGAAAATGGCCGGTGCATGCACAGTGCGCCCACTGAGATCTGCCAGCTGGCACCCTGCAACAATAAGACATTTTTACTATTAGTTAATTTTGATCACTGTGATAGACCCTATCACAGGGATCAAAATTAAACAATAGTAAATCAAACCCCCCCTTATCACCTAGTAAGGAAAAAATAATAAAATGAAAAAATGTATGTATTTATTTCTATTTCCCCATTAGGATTACATTTGGGCTAAAGTGAGTTGGGCTAAAGTTATGGTTAGGTCTTGGGTTAGCGTTGGGGCTAGGGTTAGGGTTGGGGCTAGGGTTGGGATTACGGTTAGGGTTGGGATTAGGGTAAGGGGTGTGTTAGGGTTAGGCTTGTGGTTAGGGTTATGGTTAGGATTGGGAATAAGGATAGGGGTGTGTTAGGGTTTGAGTTAGAAATGGGGGGTTTCCACTGTTTAGGTACACCGGGGGGTCTCCAAACGCGATACGGCACCACCATTGATTCCAGCAAATTTTACATGCTGCGATTGTCACCGATTTTTGGATCAGATTCGATAATACAAGTCTATGGGGGCGATAAAAAATGGGACTAAAAACGGACCCGATGTGTGAGTTGCAATTAAATCGCACCCGGTGTCCTTTAGCAAAAGCCGGTAATTCTTTATTCCAATACAGTAAAATCACGGAGACCAGTTAAATAAAGAATGAATATATCTAGACACAATATATATATATATATATATATATATATGTATATATATATATATATTATACATGTCATAGAGACACATTTATACATATATTTCTAATTCATACAGTTCATCAAAGCAGAATAGCCGCAGAAACATTTGCCGGCTTTTGGATATTTATTCTCCTGCCCGACATGAAATGACACATGGTTTACATATAGTTAACCATTTCATTTCATGTTTTTTTTGTTATGTCTATCACTATTAATTAGATGAGTGTTTGTGGGTAAAATTTTGGACTTGTAGGGGTTAATTTAAGGTGTTAATTCGTTGTATTAAATAACGGGGACTACCGCTGACGTATGGTAATAGCGGTGCCGTCCGCAGTTTCTGTACATATATTTAGTATCGCCACATCCGTAACGACCCAACCTATAAAACTGTTCCACTAGTTAACCCCTTTAGTGAACACCATTTAAAAAAAAAAGGAGGCAAAAAAACAATGTTTTATCATCACACCGCCGAAAAAAGTGGAATAACACGCGTTCAAAAAGACGGATACTAATAAACGTGATACCACTGAAAACGTCATCTTGTCCTGCAAAAAAGAAGCCACCATGTAGCTCCATCACTGGAAAAATAAAAAAGTTATAGCTCTCAGAATAATGCAATGCAAAAGTAATTATTTTTTAGCATAAAATAGTTTTTATTGTATAAGAACGTCAAAACATAAAAAAGATATAAAGGAGGTATCGCTGTCATCATACTGACCCGAAGAATAAAACTGCTTTATCAATTATACCACCTGCCGAATGGTATAAACACCCCCCAGAAAGGGAAATTCATTAAATGCAGGTTTTTGTTCATTCTGCCTCTCAAAACTCGGAATAAAAAGCAAACAAAAAATGTCACGTGCCCGAAAATAGCACCAATAAACACATCAACTCGTCCCGCAAAAAACAAGATGTCACATGACTCTGTGGGCCAAAATATGAAAAAATTATAGCTCTCAAAATGTGGTGATGCAAAAACTATTTTTTGCAATAAAAAGCGTCTTTTAGCGTGTGACAGCTGCCAAACATAAAAACCTGCTAAAATAGTAAATCAAACCCCCCTTTATCACCCCCATAGTTAGGGAAAAATAATAAAATAAAAAAAATGTATTTCCATTTTCCCATTAGGGTTAGGATTAGGGCTAGAGCTATAGTTAGGGTTGGGGCTAAAGTTAGGGTTAGGTTGGGCTAAAGTTAGGATTACGCTTACTGTTGGGATTATGGTTAGGGTTGGGATTAGGGTTAGGGTTAGGGGTGTGTTGGGGTTAGGGTTGGAGTTAGAATTGGGGGATTTCCACTGTTTAGGCACATCAGGGGCTCTCCAAATGTGACATGGCGTCTGATGTCAATTCCAGCCAATTTAGCATTGAAAAGTCAAACAGTGCTCCTTCCCTTGGAGCTCTACCATGCACCCAAACAGTGGTTTACCCACATATAGGGTATCAGCATACTCAGGACAAATTGTACCACAACTTTTGGGGTCCAATTTCTCCTGGTAAGCTTGGGAAAATAAAAAATTGGGGGTGAAAAGATAATTTTTGTGAGTAAAATATGATTTTTTTATTTTTACGGCTCTACATTATAAACTTCTGTGAAGCGCTTGGGGGTTCAAAGTGCTCACCACACATCTATATAAGTTCCTTAGGGGGTCTACTTTCCAAAATGATGTCACTTTTGGGGGGTTTCCACTGTTTAGGCACATCAGGGGCTCTCCAAACGCGACATGGCGTCCAATCTCAATTCCAGCCAATTTTGCATTGAAAAGTGAAACGGCGCTCCTTCCCTTCCGAGCTCTGCAATGCGCCCAAACAGTGGTTTACCTGCATATATTGGGTATCAGCATACTCAGGACAAATTGCACAACATTTTTTGTGGTCCAATTTCTCCTGTTACCCTTGGCAAAATTATATTCTGTGGGAGGACTGCATTATACCCTATGATGGGGCTATATTATATTCTGTGGGGGGGCTACATTATATTCTATGAGGGGGCTACACTATATGCTATGACGTGGCTGCATTATACTATATGAGGACTACATTATATTTTGTGAGGGGGCTCCTTTACATCCTATAAGGGGGGATACAGCAACCCCTGCTACATAATTAAGATGTGTACTACCTAATATTTTACCCTGATATTAGCGTGTTTTACCGCACAATTGGTGGTCTTGTATTTATTTATATGTATCTTCAAAGTGGGATAAAATAATGATTTTCTCTAGTGGGCCCAAGGTGCTCCAGTCCGACGCTGGCTACAGACATCTTTTACAGAGGCTTTGCAGCAGTGAGATTTTTTCGCAAAATTCAGCAAAACTGGTGCAAACTCGCATTTCATAATGTTTTCGGCATGACAAAAATGAAATAGGTCAGAGGAGATCTGGCATATTAAGTTAGCATGATGAAAGTTAAGAAGTAGGTTCTTTTGAATCAATGATTTTTCTCTATGCATGGTTCCTATACCCAGAAATAGAATTTATGTGGAAATGCTCATTTGAGAAATGCTAAATTCTCTTTAACTTCAGTTGATTAACATTTGCTTTTCGGTTGGAATGATTTTAACATAATACTGATTTGTATCTAGTATTGTTCAAATCTTGATTTTTATCCAGCAGTTGCTAGGCTTCCCTTTACAGAGGGAAATGTCTCAGTTTGCTTCCCCAACAGTGTATTAATACCCGACAACACTTCTGATTAGGCTAATATTTTTTTATAGTCCACTACAGCATTTGCTTGCTAAGTAACTTGTAGGCTAAAGGGAACCAGTCACATGAAACAAAGCTGTCAACCTGCAGATATGGGGCTATTCTGCAGGTTAATAACTTTCTGAACCTGCCAGATGCCTTCATTAAAAGCGCCCCTGCCAGGAGGAAATTAACTTTATTCTTCCCAGCAGCGTTCGTCTTCCAGCCACACAGATGGTGCAGTTTCAGTCACCGATCTGTGTATAGAAAGCGGCGGCTGTGACCGCGCCCCTAGCACTGACTGACAGTGCGCCCATCACATGACAGGTTCCCTTTAACATTGCAAAAACTTGTATTTGAAAATCATTAAATTCCTCAAATGTAGCTGTTCATTGTCCTGCCAATCATACAACATGGGCTCAGTTCTGTATTTTCCTTTGTAGCTGACATGTATGCTATATGCGTAAATGATCTTGACACCCTAAAAAAGTACAGCAATGCATAAAGACTTTCCATTAAGTAAATGACTCTGTAAATTATTTACTGTATAGGTACCCAGGGGCAAAACTTCACTGTTAAACTTGCTTTAATACCAAAATATGTAAATAGACACTTGTGGCTAATTACACACTAGACTGATTTTATCCCGATTTATGGCAGCAAAGACAATAGCAATGCAATTTCCAGGCTCCTAAGCCTCTAAGCACTTTAGTATTAAGACTGTAAATGCATCTTAAGTCTGCCCTTGTCTTTCCTTGAGAAAAAAACAGTAACATTGGAGGATTTCTCCAGGAAATAAAGAACATCAAATAATAACTATAAATAGTCAGAAATATATATTTAATTATTTACTAAACTAGGAATAATGATTAAAGGAGTACTCCAGGGAGATAAAAAATTATGTTAATGCTCATACCTTCATAAACTATTAGAATAACATTAGCAGTGCTGTTTTCCATCCTCATAGTAGCTGTAATTCTGTGATGCTGGAGCTGCTCCTTGGTGTCCCCCCTTCCCTCTGGGACTTTACCTCGCATATGAGGGGGCATGGCCTGCAGTCCCCTGGTACCATCTGCTTGTATTCAGTCCGATATAAGGTGGCTTGGCCTGCTACATGCTCCTTTCAGAAGTCTGCCCCCTGATACCATCAGCTTGTATTCAGTCCAATATCAAGGGTTGTGGCCTGCTCCTGGCTGCTAGCAGCAGCCAGTTCCCTGACACAATCTGCTTGTATTCAGTCTGATATGATGGGGCATGACAGGTGCATGGCCTATTCCCCACTGCTAGCAGCAGCCACCATCTTGTTACAGTATGATTGTATTTAGTCCAATATTAGAGGATGTCACAAGAGTATGGCCTACTCCATGCTGCTAGCAGCAGGCAGCCCCCTCAAACCATCTCCTTGCATTCAGACCGATATAAGGGGCATATCGGGAAAGTGGTTTGTGCTCCACTTCTAGCAGTGGCCAGTCTCTGAAAAAATCTGCTTCTATTGAGTTCAAAATCAGGGGGCATGGTGGGGGAATGGCCTTTTCCCCACTACCAGCAACAGTCCAATATCAGGGGGTATGGCCTGCTATCCCCAGATAATATCTCTTCCCTCGCAGTTCTAGTTAATGGAGTAGGTCATGCCCGTTATGTAGAACTGAATACAAGCAGATATCAGGGAACTGACAGCTGTTAGCAGCCAGGAGCAGACCATACCCCCTGATGTGTGACATAAGGTCCCAGAAAGGAGGGGGAGTACCAAGGAGCAGCTCCAGCATCCCAAAATTGCAGCTACTGTGAGGATGAAAAACAGCACTATTCATGTTATCCCAATAGTTTATGAAGGTATGAGCATTAAGATAATCTTTTATATCCCCAGAGATCCCCTTTAAGTTATTTAAAATGGCCACTATCACATTAGTAAACTCAAAACTTGTCCAATAAAGTAGAGCACATGCAACAGAACAAATGTCAGGACACTGAGTGCAAGACCGGTGCAAGTCTTTCTTACTGCAGCGGGTATAAGTGATCATGGACAAAATTATATTAACATCGGCAACATGGCTGATATGGGTAGAGAGCAGGAGTAGAGCAGCATACATTTGGAAAGGAAGAAGCATGAGATGGATGAGAAATGGGTTGTTGTGGGGGTAATTTGTAACTACTGCAGCTCTAATATTCGGTGTTATAAAACGGCATCCTACACAAAACCCCAAATCACATGTGCCTATGCTATCTAACCTCTCTAATATATGCCACTATTATGCCACATTCCTTTAGGTAACTATTTGCTTATTGAATTTCCTTTATTGCCAAGTGAACCCCTTTAAAGAATTGCTAAAACAGGATTCAATTATATTACTCCTATTTTCCCCTTAATTACAATGCCCAAAAATATTACTTTTTTATTGAATTTTAGAAACAATTTTTATTTTAAAATATTTAAAATGCACCTCTATTATGCAGAAAGAAGGATTACTATATACAATATAAATACTTAATTTAATTTAATTTTGTTAACGTTTTTAGTGAAAATGTGTGTCTGTAATGTAATAAATAAAGTTTTAGGGGCTTATTAAGTCTGGCATTTTATACTCCAGTCTTAAAGAAGGGCTCACTGGAAGATGATGCATCAAATTCATTAGGAGGCTCAAGCCACTTAATGAGTTTGGTGCATATTCTCAGCTTCCTGCGCTTTGCCAGGGACTAGAGTAGCACTTCAGGAGTAAAAAATGCAAAATTTGATGGGTGGGTGTAGTCACGCCCAACCTTGCCTCCACCTCAGCTCTGTCAATTTTGGCAGAGCTGCTTCAAACTCGAGAGAAAACACCAAAGTTCACCAACTTTTGTGCAACTTAATCTTGAGCAAAAATGTGGCAATTTTTCAAAGCATTTTACTCTAGTTTTCTGGCATAAAAATGTGATGATGAATTTTCACCATATTGTTTTATTCATTTTTGTTTTTGTAATACAAATTATGATTTGGAAAATGTTGTAGATGTTTGAATGGATTTTTGAGACATGCAGAGTAATAAAATATTGTAAAATCTTCGAGAAATCAAGAAACTTCATAATTTGCTTGCTGTTACAATTCTGCTCTGTTTCAGACGTATCTCTTGTAACCTCCAGCTCCTTACTGCTCCCTACTGCCGGCCATTTAAGGTACAGAGGTTTCCTGTCTGTGCTTTGAACACAACGTAGCTTGTTAGTCAAGCACAGCCCTGCATCCAGGAGGCATTAAACAAGGGTGGATCGTCTGCAATCAAGTCTTTCGGCACTTGTTTACCAGCTTGAAGAAGAAGAATTGGAACAGGACAATCACTGATAGAAAAACTCTGTCACCATACAGTATCATGTTATTGATAGCACATTTTTACAAGGTGGCATTGTGCTGCCGAGAACTACGCCCCATGGTGTCACATTTTTTCCTATACCTGTCATCAAGAGACATTTTCAAAAACCCTTTTAATTCTGTTCCTCTTTCTGTAGCTATTTTTAGCAGAATTTTCATGGAATTGAAGTAAGCAATTCTTTGTATCACAGGACCTATACCACACGTAATATTGCTAAATATAAAAGTGTCAATTGGCTGCAACCATCACATTTCCAGCACTTTCATATTATTACCATAATTGACTAATCATTGCCTGCTATCTGCTGTGCATTAGGAGACTGAAGTCTAAGAACAGACACAGGAAGAGGGAAAGGTGGTAAATATTGGTAATTGGTATTGAAATAAACACATAATAACCTAAATGCAGATGTAGCAACAAAACATCTAGCAAGATAAGTCAGAGCCCTTAGGTTTAACCGTTGCTTTGCTACTGCATAGTGTAAAGATTAAAGGGAGTCTGTCAGTACAGGATGACTGCTCAAACCACAAACATGCTCTCGGTGCACCCTTGGTGTGACCAAACATTTCAATGCACCTTCCCACCTGCTTGATTTCTCTCTATTTCTAACCTCCCTCCTCTTATTTGATTGCCACCTCTGGCTTTATAGAGCCTAATAAAGGCAGAGATAGATGGAAACAAGTAGGAGGGAAGGTGTACTTAAATGTTTGGGCACACCAAGGGTGACCTGAACTCTTGTACTAGCTCTTGTACAGTCATTCTGTGGTGACAGAGCCCCTTTAAGGAAAAAAAGGAATTAAACTACACTGGAACCTGGGAAGTTATAGGCCCAGCAAGTGACAGCATGGTTGCTCTGTGGTTTGCACTGTTGCATTGTAGCGCTAGGGTACCAGTTCTAAATCCCATCAAGGACAACATCTGCAGGGAGTTTGTATGTTCTCCCCATGTTTGTGTGAGTTTCCTCTTGGTTCACTTGTTTCCTCTCATACTCCAAAGACATACTGATAGGGAATCTAGATTGTGAGCCTTAATGGAGACAGTGGTAATGATGTCTGCAAAGGACTGTGAAATACAATGGCGCTACATATAGCGGCTCACAATAAATTAAAAGCAAGTAGATAGCGTGGAATGCACTAATTGTATTTTTCTATTTTAAAGGGATTGACCACTACGTGGATAACCTCTTCTGAATATCTATGTTTCCCCCCAGTTAAATAACAACAACTATATTCATCTCCAGTGCTGACAGTGTTCCAAAAGCATTGGCACAGGCTCTCCTGGAGCTCAAATTACATAATTATGTCATGCAGTCTCTGTGGTCAATGAGTGCAGGCTTCACTTTCCCCAACTTCAGAAAACTCAAGAAATCCAGAGGAAGTGAGAGCTGCTGCTCTCTCACTTCCTCCAGAAGTCAATTATGTCTGCAGGAGAGGAGAGTGAAGCCAGTACTGCTTGGCCACAGGGATTGTGTGACATTGCAATATCACATGAGCCCCTGGAGAGGCAGCACTGACATCATTGGAACAACACCATTGGTTTTAGCATGTCGTGTACTTGAAAATGGGAAAAAAATTCCAAGTGCGGTAAAATAGCAAAAAAGTGCAATTCCACACTTGTTTTTTGTTTGGCTTTTTATGCTAGGTTCACTAAATGCTAAAACTGACCTGACATTATGATTTTCCAGGTCATTACGAGTTCATAGACACCAAACATGTCTAGGTTATCTTTTATCTAAGTGGTGAAAAAAAATTCCAAAGTTTGCTAAAAAAAAAAAAATTGTGCCATTTTCCGAGACCCATAGTGTTTCATTTGTGCCTATTGCGGGCGGGCACATGTCAGCTGTTCAAAACAGCTGACATGTCCCGGCTTTGATGTGGACTCATCACCGGAGCCCTCATCAAAGTGGGGGATACTGGCCGTGGACATACTATTCCATCCGCGACCAGTAAGGAGTTAAACTGTACTAGATCTAAATCATTGAAATTCAACAAAATAAAGCAATTCCATCTAAACGAGCAGCAATTGCTCACCTGCTCGTGGTATATGGTCTTGTAGGCACATCATACGACATGCTTTCATGGAATACTTTCTCGTTCTTGTCTTTATAAATTGTCCACATACGTAGCAAAATGCATCTGCTGGGCGCAAACAGCCTCTTGATGTCATCTAAAAGAAATAATTGCTCTTTAACTACGATTCGTTATTCTATTACTCAGCAATAACATAAACCGAAATGGTGGTTGTTCGAGTCACCTGTGCTTTTATACTTGTATGACTACTATTGAACAGCCCGAGAATGTTCTAGAAAATTCTAAAAGTTTCTAGAAACTTCAAGGTAATTCTGGAAAATTGTAGAAACTTCTGCACAATTCTAGCAGTTCAACAATATTCTAGAAGACTACTCAGTATTGAATACGAATTGAGAATTTTCTCGAAAACAGACAAATTTCAAAATTTCATTGTCTTGATCACAAAAGCAAAGTTTTTGTGGAACAACTATTTTCTCTTTGTTTTAGGCATAATGGGTTAGGAAAACGCAATTTGGACCCAGGAACCAAAAAATAATACAAATTTATTACATAGTGTTACTGATGTTTTTTAGGAAAAGTCAGAAATGTATTTTTGTACTTTTTAAGTGTTTTGGTCATTTACATATTAACAGATGAATATAAACAATTGCGATGGAAAATGTATATTTTCATGTAGCTGCATAATAATTCTGTACTCATAGCTATTCTACTGAGAAAAACAAAACCTCCTTTTTACTTTCTTAAATATTCAGGTTTCAGGTTAATTAACCTTTTGGATTCATCAACAGAACTGTAGTTGTTCAATAATAAAATTAATAATCAAAATACAATTTGCCTAATAATTGTGTGGGAACCAGTGTAGTGTGGGAACCACTGATCTATGCGATACCATTCTGTTTGCAGGGTTGGCTCATTCAAAAAGAATAATTGTGTCAGCTTTCATTAGTTCATTAGATAAAGTCTGCACAACATCTTCATCATGAAGTAACGAGGCCACTTATCGCTCTGCAACACGGATTTTACATCTGCAACTGAAAAGCCCAGATAATTTGAACAACAACACACATTTCCCATTGCACTAAATGAGAGTTGGTTTGTGGGCAGTTTTCACACAGATTTCAAAACAGATTATGTTCCAAGCATTCCCTTGAGGGTTTTCCAGAACTTCTGTAGGTTTTTAGTCTTCCCTGTGCAATAATTTGAGGGCAGTGAACTAAGCATTCTAAAGCTAGTGTTTGGGTTTTTTTTCTCTTCTAATAAAACCTGTGACATCATGAAAACACAACCTTTGCCTATTGGGTGGTTTGTCACTAATATCTGCGTCATTGCAAGGCAAGAAAATTGTTCTTTCAAATTAACATTAATCAAATTTTGAGTAGGATATAATTGGGGCTTTATCTTCATCTTCATATTAAGATTGTAAACGACATAATAAGCATTTTAGTTGTGTTTGATTTTTATATATTCGAGGAATTGCCATTTGGGAAAAGTCAGGCAACGCATGATAGTTATATTTTTGTTTCATTGTTCTGCTTGATTGAATCTGTCTCTGTCTACAATAGTAACACAGACAGTTCCCTTAGTTTTATATATTTCATAATAGGAGACTTCCAGCTATGCTAATTACTTTTTATATGTGAATGACTTTTATACGTTATAGCAATGAATTAGTCAGTGATTTCTAGGAATGAGAGTATTGATTCAAGTGAAAGTTGAATTTACTGAAATTGGCGGTTTCACGCGAACTCAAATATTTTAAGATTTGGTTTCCAAAAATAAAAATTCTTGCCCGTCACTGTTTCCTACAATGATGAAGCATCAGACAGCAGGCAATTCCTATTTTGCATTTCTACACGGGCTTCTCAATAATGCCCTGCAGCTATGACATCTTACGGATCATTGTATAGCGATTGCCAGCTGGGTGCAGTTTGTAGAGCAGAGTCATTTACCATCTCCAGAGAGACTAGGTAAGTCTCTCTGTTCTGTAGAATGTAAGCTCTTATGGTCAGTGGGTTTCTCTCTTGTCTGTAAAGTATAAAGTCAGCATGATCTTTTCTCTATTGTAGAGTGGTCAGTGGGGTCCTCTCTCTCTCTCCTGAAATTTGCAAGCTCTTATTGTGAGTGGAGTCTCTCTCACCTGATATCTGTAAGCTCTCATGGTCCACAGGGGCCCCTCCTTTAGAATGTAAGCTTTTATGGTCAGTGGAGTCTTCTCTCTTCGTTAGAGTGAAAGCTCTAATGGTCAGTGGCGTCTCTCTCGCCTATAATTTGTAAGCTCTTATGATCGGCAGGGTCCTTTCCTTTAGAGTGTTAGCTCTTATGGTCAGTGGGGTCCTCTCTCTCCTGTAAAGTTTAAGTTGTTATGGTCAGTGGAGTCCTCTCTCATCTGTAAAGTATTAGCTCTCCTCTTCTCCTCGTGTATTTTACAAGCAACTACAAGCTTTCCAGTTTTAAAATTCTCGCAAATATATTCAGCGCAAATCATATTTTTGGGGACAATTTGGTAAAGTTGATGAATTTGAATTTCAAAAGATTCTATACTCACTATTAACTTCCCATTTTACCTTTTGCATTTAAAGGCTTCAAAACCAAAACTCAGCAAAGTCTACCTTGTTTATTACTAATTGTAGTATTATTCTGTTTCAGTATATTTGGTTTATTCACATTCATTTATATGTCAATAATCAGTATTTCGGCAATAGCAGCTGTCAACATTAGTTCATTTACTCGAAGAAACAAAACTAGATACCATATATATTATGGTTATGCCTCAAGCCATTGGATACACAAAACACAATATAAAAAAAAGATAATTGAAGCTGTTTGTTGATCTTGACTTTTCTCCAATTTGGCTATATTTAAATCATTCTTCAAAAATTTATAGACAATCTTAATTCTTAAAGTACGTGAGCAACAGTGATGAGCGAGCACTAAAATACTCTGATGCTCATTACTAAAACTCAGGAGGTAGTGAAAATGTTTAGATGGGTGGAAAAAGTGCTGAATGGAAGGAGAACAACAAGGGGAAGACCCTTGGAAGCATCTCAGACTCCCAGATCACTGCTGAGAAAAACGGTGTCACATTTTTATCCCACTTTAAGGACTGACAGTAAAACATTCAAAATCTACAATGAATTAAATTAGAGTTTACATGAAAAAAAAATGCTAAGTAACGTTGTTTCCTGTATAATGATTTGTATATAAGGCAAAATGTTAAAAAGATTTTTTTTTTGGTCAGTAAACTAAAATTGAAATTTGTATTACAAAAATGTAAATTTCAGTGTAATTTATGAAGAAAGCGAAAACTGCCAAAAATCTGATGGAAAAGTGACACAGATACACTCTGCATTCTGAACAAAGTATAGTTGTGGTCCTCCTACACTCTTAAAAGTTCTGTACAGTGCAAAGCCTGCCAAAACTTACAAGCAAGGTCATTCATAGACAATTGAAGGCACAAACTGTAGTACCTCATTCAAATTTTGTGAACAAAGTGTAATACAGTGCAAATCCAGGAAAAAATTATAAGCAGGTAACAACTGGAGATCCTCATTAAAATATTAAGAAAGTGTTTTTGATGTGGTCCTACTGTCATAAAGGCTCTGAACAAAGTGCTAAGCCATGGAAAAATGTTAAGGAGGGTAATACTGACCCTTAAAGGCAAGAACTGGAGGGCCTAATTTACAAAAAAAATCAAAGTGTATGTGATGTACTCCCACACTCATAAAGGCTTTGCCAAAGTGCAAAGTCAGGAAAAAAAGTATGTCGTGTCATCAAGTCATCCATAGACCTTTGAAGGCAACAACTGGCAGGTCCCCATTCAAATATTCAAGATTAAAAAACACTTTATGTGCTGCTGTCATCAAGTTGGGGCTAATCCAGGCTTTGCTAATTTTTTATCACAGTGAGCCTATCAGCACTTTCTGTTGACAGGCGAAAGCGCTTGTCTGTTTTGACCTCCCGAAGGCACTAAAATCCACTCAGACAAGATGCTAGCGGCAGGGCAGGCAACATCTCCAAGGCATAGCAGGACAGCTTTGAGACCCAATAGGTGAAGGTCGTAGACGATTTAGAGAGTATACTGGTTTTATCGTCCAGGTATTGCTTGACCACCTGTCAGCAGGATTTTGCCACTGATATACTGATTTAAATCCATCTTACAATCTTGTGACAGGTCTTACATTGGTTTCACTGGCTTAGAGCAGGAAGATAAGATTCTGCCCACAGTCCCGCCCCAGAGCATGGGCATATCATTGACTAAAAACTTCTAACAATGATAACTCAAGGACTAAAAAAATCAGTATAACAGTGGCAACATGACAATATCTGTGGTTTAATTAGCAAAATCCTACTTACAGGTTTGCTTTAAAAACTGTTAAAAAACACCAGGTCATCAGGGCCTGTACACTAGGATGGTGTCATTAAATTAACCCAGGCCTTTGACAATGTACCCCTGCCTCTGCTGTGTGTCTCCCTTTCATCTCCTCCTTGTTTGGGAAAGGAAGTTTGCCCCTGCCGCTAGCATTATCTGATGGGAATTTTCCCAATTTTTCTACAATCGCCTTGTGCTATAGCACCATTTTTGTAGACCTCTTTGCTTCAGGAAGGAGAGATGCAAGATTCTCCTTGTATCATGGGTCTAGCAGGGTGAACAACCACTACTCTTTTTTGTCAAAGGTGAATGTAATGTGACGGTCATGAGAAAAGCAGACCCTCCTCCATCTCTTCCTCCTCATTTCCTTCTCAGCCCATCCATGTAGGAGAGATGGGGGGAAGCTTCTGTGGGAACTAGCTTCCATTGCGTACAGCTCAGCCAGCTCCTATTCCTCCTCCTCATAGAATCATGGAATCATAGAATGGTAGAGTTGGAGGGGACCTCCTGGGTCATCTGGTCCATCCAACCCCCTGCTCAAAGCAGGATTCACTAAATCATCCCAGACAGATGTCTGTCCAGCCTCTGTTTGAAGACTTCCATTGAAGGAAAAAATCACTACCTCTTGTGGCAGCCTGTTCCACTCATTGATCACCCTCACTGTCAAAAAGTTTTTTCTAATATCTAATCTGTGTATCCTCCCATCTAGTTTTATCCCATTACTTCTAGTCTTTCCTTGTGCAAATGAGAATAAAGATGATCCTTATACAATGTGACAGCCATTGAGACATGTGAAGACAGCTATTAAGTCTCCTCTTATTCTTCTTTTTTGCAAGCTAAACATTCCCAAATCCTGTAACTGTTCCTCATATGACATAGTTTGAAGATCGGTCACCATTCTGGTCGCTCTGCTCTGAACTTGCTTCAGCTTGTTGATGTCTTTTTTAAAATGTGGTGCCCAAAACTGGACACAGTGTTCCAGATGTCCTAAATACTAGGGCACTTCACATCAATGATACAACTAATCCTACAAAACTATATGTAGGAAGAAGAAGAGATCCCAAATAATAAAACAGCAATATTAATATATCATATTAAAATACATAAAAAAGCAAAAATGCCGTGGGGGACACCACAACACAACCAAATACATACAAAGGAGAAATATCTCCATAAATATATCTACAGAGGTTTACTGAAAAAATTGTACAATAATATCCATGTAATGATGTGTAATATATATGCTCAAACATCCATGTAATAACTTCCACAGGAATAATTAGTATAAACATACAAATCAATGTAAACCTCAAACACCCCTCCAACTGTGCGAAATCCCCTATCATGTGGTAAAGTAATGTATACATAGTGTCCTTCAAAATCACTATATGGCTAACATCTGCCTCTGAAGTAATTGGTAACAGACAAAAGCACTAGGTGCCAACTAAATAGCCTCTCCTAGGTAAGAGACGGCATCCAGTACAAAAGAACCACTATGAAAGAGAAAAATACCGCGGTCAATGAGCAAATACCAAGTGGAGGAGAGATATGTTTACCTAAATAGCGGTGGTGGTAAGCGTCGTGTCCCCTCACCCCGAGGCGCTTTTCGCTCCTGCTTCTTCCATGCTTTGTGCACGTGAAACGTGCATTGGGGCTCTTACACCTGGCTCTGGGGTCCTCTCCGCTGCCCTATACATCTACTGGTGAGTCTCCTTTAATCGGTTTCCATATGACGCATGTCGTCATGAGATTTTTTTTAAACGCAGCCAGCTCATTGCGGCCTTAATTTGCACATGCATATGGTGTTTTTCTCATGTTTACTTGCTTGTTGCCATACAGATTGAGACCATGCATTTTTTGAGATCTCCCATTGCATATATATACAGTAACTCTCACCAGGATACATATTTGTTATTAACCTCTATATTGTATGGTACTTATGCATATAATGGGCACTGGTGTCCCCCCTTTTTTCGCACCTGGCTTATCCTGCTACAGTCTCATTTTGTATACCCTTATATTTAAGTGTTGTTAGTCTTGATTATTTATTCAATAAAATGATACCTCTTTTTACATTCATTACCTAGTAGCTCTTTTTTTCTCCTTCATTTATGTATAGTTTGAGCGGGTATGTTGTTCCCCTTGTCAGGGTTTTTTGGCATTTTGCCAATTGGCTTTTTTTTCTTGCCACCAAGGCTTTTTGCATTTACTGAAATAAGCAGCTGTTGAAGGGATCTGTGACAGGATTGTGTGCGGATTCGGGACCACAGGTGTCAGTAATTCAGTGACAGCATTTATGGCTCTGAGATCATGAACCATCCTGTAAGTAACTGGCTCCCCTTTCCTGCCTTTCTTTTTCACTGGGAATAAGGGGGTGTTGGTTATAGATTTCATAAGCTTGATTGCCCCAGAGGCAATTAGTTCTGTAATGTTTTTGCTTATAGCCTCCTCCTGTGCAGCACTTAGTGGGTACTGTTATAGCTGCGGTGGTTTTTCTCCCTGCTTCAGGTTAATCATTACAGGAGAGACTGGCATGTGTCCGACGTCAGTTTTAGACTTTGACCATAACGAGTCTGGAATCTGCGCTAACTCCCTATCGTCCTCTGAAGGGGCAGGGGAGTCAGAAAGATACATACAGGCTAGGACTTTGCACAGAGCGCGTTCAGAGATTCCAGCCGTCAACTTCACAGTACCATCAGGTTCGTACAAGATATGTGCCTGTATCGCTTGCAGTATGTCAGAACCAAGTAAGTTTACGGGCGATTTGTCACTAACTAGCAGCTTAGTCAGGCATGTGTGGTCAACCAGTCAACATCCATCTGTAAAATGCCATTGGCAAGTCAAATGGGTCTGGGGCATCCTTGATCAGTGTCATTTGGTCCTTTGGGTTCCACGGTCAGTAATGAGACATAGTAGTTGTCTGTATAGTCGGTCGTGTAGGGGTGGATGCTGCAGCTGCTGCAATACCAGTCGTGTCCATGGTATGAAGAGTGGGTTGATAGTCCCCGTCTTCCATTGTAATCACTATACTGTCTTCTGGTTTTACCACTGTGTTGTTGTACCCAGGGACCTGAAACTGAGTCTGACCCTGAAGGACTGGATATATCCCTGTGCCCTTGTAGGGTCTTGGTCTCCCGCAGGCAGAACATTGTTCACGCCAGTCGGGGTTTTGCTGTCCACACACACACAGGTCCATCCCTGGAGCCATGGGGTGGGCCTGATATGGCAGAGGTGTTTTCACTTTCCTTGCATACCTCACTCCTTTCGGATTCTCTTCCTTAACCAAACAACCTTCTCTCTTCATTTCATTTGCTACCTCTGCGCAAGCCTTTGCTTTTTTTATTAACTCATTGTCAGCAATCCATCCCCTGCTTGTTACTAGAGCAGAATCCCAGAGAGAGTAATCCAGTGGATCACTCTCCATTCCTAAACCTTTCAACAACTTTCTTGCATCTTTCACAGCAAACTTTCCTTTTCTTTTCTCTACTATCTCACACGCCTTGCAACCTTCCTGGTGCTCTGAACTTTCTGTGTTCTCCATTCCTGTCTGATCTCTCTGTCTCCCTTCCTCTCTGTCTGCCTCCTTCTCTGGTTGCTACTCACTATTCTCCTAATACGTGCTGTTATTCGTGCCCACTTTCTCTTGGCTCCAACTTCTCTCTCTTTTTGCTTGCAATTCCTTGACCTATACCTACTGCACTTCGCTAATTCGATGCATAGGCTTGCATGCCATTGTTACAAGGGGTTTCCACTTTATGTCTGACTTGCGTAACCTAAACTGGCTTCCCAGTTGGTAGGTGTTAAGACCCGTAGAAACCTGATAAAGAAGCTTATATTTATTTAGTGGTTTGGCCAACGTAACCACACCCGGTCACCTCCCACTAAATCTCTATGGGCTCAGTAAGAGATGGCACTTCTCTGAAGTTAATCCTAGTATATTCAGCAACTCTATATATCAACCAGAGAGCAAATCCGACTAACCATAGGCAGACTAGTATGACCCAAATTTTCTCATAATCTTCTAATCTCATATGAGGCAAGACAGAAATCGGACAGACTTACACCATGGAGGGTACAATCATGCATAACCCACACAGTTGCAGCCTAGCCAAAATATTAGCTAGGTTGTTGCAAAACCATAGGCCACCAGAAAACACGGACAGGACAAGCCCGACTATGTGTAATCCAATCTTTCTGCGTAGCTCTGCAACAATAACAAAATATCTTGGTTTCAGCTTATCTCATTCATTCAGGTGTGACTATGTGTTTTGACTTCCTAATATTTCTCCACTCTATTTCTGGTGCCAATTGACCAGTTAGCATACCTAACGGACTCCCTTATACATTCAGGGTTTTTATGTCAAAATCCTTATTACAAACATACGGTCATTCAATTCACTCAGGGAGTCTCATCCTCCACACATGCACAGTCAGTCACATACACAGAACAAATATTCTCCAATCCGGTAAACTGTTTACGTATCACTAGGATATTCTACGGTTCTTTGCCAAACAAAGTGAGCTGGTCATGTAAGGAGACGACTATACTGTACCCGAAACCCGGCTGCAGAGCATGTGACAAGAGGAGACACAGAAAGGTTGTAAGAAACAATGGCTCTTACCTTCACCGGTGATTTTGGTCTGTGTTTCCTCTAGGCCTCAGTCTGCGGCTGCCAGATCGCAGATGCCGGCTGTCTTCTGTGGCGACCAGCCCACCCAGGGACGCCAACTGATGGGTTTTTGATCTTTATCTCTCAAGGGGAGATCTTCAGATTATACCGGATGGTAGCCAGATTAATAAGCTTATTGCCCAGGCAATGTGACAGATCAACACAGAGACAGGGTGTATCTGTATCAAAGATGCTGTCCGTGCACACTTTAATGAGACGGTTTGTATATAGCCTTTTTAGTGGGTGTTAACATTACAGAATTACATTTCATTGGACAATAACTTAATCAGAAGTAAGCATAAATGGTTTTCAACCAATCAGATTCTTGTTCCTTGTATGTTAATCATTAGAAGTTATTAATGCATTCGGGAAATTCCAGAAAAAGGTGGAAACAGGTATTAGTTACACAAGACCCTAATATTAGTCTCATTAACTTGTCTTAGTGAGGGTTCATAGCCCCTTTATCTATAATGATTCATCTAATTCTAAAACTGTTTCCTCATTAGCTACCTAGCCTGATCATTAGGCCTACGTGTAACTTGTGATATGCCCATTAGTTACATGAATCATAAGAGGTACAGAGTTGAGAGGCAAGAATAGCTTAAGTAATGAGAATAACAAGATTGAGGTAAGAGGTGATCTTTCTCTGAAATGTTTCATATAAGTATGGAGAGCAGGACCCTAAGAGTGAATGAAGGGACCCCAAAGAATCAGGATTTCCCTATCAAGGTTTACATTGATTTGTATGTTTATACTAATTATTCCTGTGGAAGTTATTACATGGATGTTTGATAATATATATTACACATCATTACATGGATATTATTGTACAATTTTTTTCAGTAAACCTCTGTAGATATGTTTATGGAGATATTTCTCCTTTGAATGTATTTGGTTGTGTTGTGGTGTCCCCCACGGTATTTTTGCTTTTTTATGTATTTTAATATGATATAATAAATTGCTGCTTTATTATTTGGGATCTCTTCTTCTTCCTACATATAGTTTTGTAGGATTAGTTGTATCATTTATAAAGATGTTGAACAATACAGGGCCCAGGACAGAGCCCTGTGGTACCCCACTTGAGACATTCTTCCAACTGGATGTGCAGCCATTTACAACCACTCTTTAGGTTCGATCACTAAGCTAGTTATGAAACCACCTAACAGTTGCCTTGTCCATTCCATATTTAGTCATTTTTTCAATAAGGATGTTGCGACATACTTTGTCAAATGCTTTGCTGAAGTCAAGATATACTATATCTACAGCATTTTCCTGATCCACCCAGTCAGTGATTCTGTCAAAGCATAATATTAAGTTAGTCTGGCATGACTTATTAGTTACAAACCGATGCTGACTCTGGTTAATTACTTCATTCTTATCCAAGTACAAACATACATGTTGTTTAATAATTTGTTCAAAGACTTTTCATGGTATAGAAGTCAGACTCACTGGACTATAATTCCCTGGGTCCACCTTTTTCCCCTTTTTGAAGATAGGAACAACATTTGCTCTTTTCCAGTCTTCTGGGGCTTCTCCTGTTCTCCCAGAATTTTCAAAGATTATATAGAGTGGTTCATAAATTTCTTCTGCTATCTCCTTCAGTACTCTGGGGTGTAATTCATCTGGACCTGAGACTTGAGTTCATTTATGTTAGCTAAGTATTCCCTCACTATCTTTCCATTTATAGATAGCCTGGATTCTTCTATTCCTTTAATAGGACAGTGAAGATCAGTTGATGTTGCATTTCCTTTCTGAGAGAAAACAGATGCAAAACAGGAATTTGAAAGTTCGGCCTTCTCAACATCCTTTTTTACCATTTCATCATTTTCATCTTGTAAAAATCCTAGAGCATCTTTGACTTTTCTTTTACTTTTGACATATTGCCAAAATCCTTTATTATTACTTTTGACGGCTCTTTCAAGCCTTTATTCATTGTAAGCTTTAGATAATCTGATGGGTCCCCTGCAGGTTCTGCAGACAGTATTATAGTCTTCTTTAGATATGCCCCTTCTTTCCATTTGATAAACATTTCTTTCTTCCTCTTTAGCACGTGTTTAAGTTCTGTGTTCAGCCATCCTGGTTTCCTTAAATGCTTTCTATTCTTCTCTCTTTTCAGAATTGTTAACGATTGTGCTTTGAGAATCTCATTTTTCAAAATTTACCATCCTTCCTGGACATTTTTGTCCTTAAGGATATCCAGCCATTGGATCCCTGCTATTCTCTTTCTGAGTCCCTTAACCCCTTACTGCCTTTGGATGGAATAGTACATCCAAGGGCAGTACTCCCACTTTGATGAGGGCTCTGGCGGTAAGCCTGTATCAAAGCCGAGACATGTCAGCTGTTTCGAACAGCTGACGTGCCCACAATATGTGCAGGCGAAATCGCGATCCGCACAAGCATATTAACTAGGTAAATGCCGCTGTCAAACGCTTCCAGCCGCCGGGCCGGAAACGCGTGCACCGCTGACTCCCGTCATGTGATCGGGGGTCATTGGTGCATTGGCATAACAACCAGAGGTCTCCTTGAGACTTCTATGGTTGTTGATGCCAGATTGCTATGAGCACCAGCCACCCTGTGGTCGGCGCACATAGCAATGCAGTAATTCTGCTACTTAGTGGTGATCTGAGTATCACCTCTATGTATCAGAGGTGATCGAGTTGTGGCAGTTTCTAGCCTCCCATGGAGGCTATTGAAGCATGCCAAAAGTTAAAAAAAATGTAAAAATACAAAAAAAATATAAAATTTTAAATCATCCCTCTTTCGCTCCATTCAAAATAAAACAATAAAAAAAATCAAACTTACACATATTAGGTATCACCACATTCAGAATTGCTCGATCTATCAATAAAAAAAGGTTTAACCCGATCATTAAATGGTGTAGTGAGAAAAAAATTGAAACGCCAGAATTACGTTTATTTGGTCGCCGCGACATTGCATTAAAATGCAATAACGGGCGACCAAAAGAATGTGATATCATTAAAAATGTCAGCTCAACGTGCAAAAAATAATCCCTAACCCAACCCGAGATCATGAAAAATGCAGACTAGAGTTGAGCGACTTTGGTCGGATCGGGTTTCATGAAACAAAATTTGTTTCAGATGAAACTAGTCCGACTAGGGCAAAAAAGAGTCGGAGTTTCGTCCGAAACCCGACCCCAATGCAAGTCAATGGGAAATAAAAGTCGGCATTGAGCGGATGACATGAGACAAGGTCTGGAAAAGAACTTACAGCTTTGTATTTAAGTTAAAATTAAGAGGTGGGTGAGGGACCAGTGTAGTCCTGCTATGCTGGGAGCCCTGATACCTCATGCAACAGCTCAAACTGCTTTTCTATTCAGCCACACTATGGTGTCACAAATATCAGCTTCATAGGCTATTATGGTTAGAGACATTTAAGGATAGCAAGACAGGTAGTTGACTGAAAGTAAGTGCAGGCCTGCTGGTCTGGGAGCCCTGCTTCTACAGGAAAAACACATGAAGGAGACCCAATTTGGAGTCCAAACATTTCCAAAATTAAGGGTCAGACACCAGGAAAAGTGGCATCAATTCACCCACAGTATAAATGTTATAATGGTGCAGAGTGGATATATGGGACAGGGCCTGGCCCAGCATTTCTAGCTTATAAATTGATAAGAGGTGGATGAGTGAAAGGTTTAGGCCTGGTGCTCTGAGACCCCTTGCTTTAGGAGACCCAACTTGGAGTCTCCACATTTCAAAAAATTATTTGCACACTCCAGTAAAGTGGCATCAATTTCCCCAGAGTAGAAATAGTGTAATGGTGCTCTGAGACTTCTGTCACTACAAGCAACACACAACAAGGAAGCTCGAATAAGTCTCCATTTACCCAAAATTTGTTTTGTCGTAACTGAGGAGGTAGTAAAAGGAGGAGGAATAGGAGGACTATTAGGTGCTTTAAAAAAAGGCAAATTGTAAAAGTTAGAGTGGTGGACACATCTTCTGATTGTTGTGCCACCTAGGCACTTGTTAGTAACATCAGCAGCCACAGAAGCCACGACAAAAGGTGTCACAGAATGCAGCACACTGAAAGCTACAGCATCGCTTAGTCTGTCCAGTCTGAGAATGGGGTGTAAAAGTCATTGGAGATCCAAGACTATATTCAATATTGATGAAAGTTAGGCAGTCTACACTTTCAGTGGACAGCCAGATGGGCTTATCTGTCAGGACACCACCAGCAGTGCTGAAGAAACGTTCTGAGATAATGCTGGCTGCCGGGCATGACAAAACCTCCAAGGCATGACTGGCGGGCTCAGGCAACTCTTCCATTTTTGATGCCAGCAATATTGAGCTTGAGATACTACTGCACCATCCTTTCCAGTCAGTCACTATGTGTCAGACTTGTACTCTGTTCTGCTGTTGCAAGGGATGGTGTTAAAAATGTGTGAAACGACTCGCAGAGATTGTTTCTACCACCAACACTGCTGCTGCTAATGTTTTTGAGATGATATTCCCAGGGTTGGAACTCTAGAACTGCAATGCACACTGTGTGAATTACTGATGTCTTGGGGAAAACCATTCTTAAAATTGCCTACAAGCGTGTTTCAATACTCCATGCACACGTACCTTTCCAGGAAAGGAAGCATCTGGCAAGATTGACTTTTGTATTGTGGATCTACCAGAGTGGCAACCCAGTAGTCAGCACTATTTCTAATCCTAACAATACAGGCATCATGTTCCAGCATCATGTTTCGATGAGGTCCAAGTCCATGGTGTACTTTCTCATGCTCGCGTTGACATCAGACAGGTCCTACCAGTTTACTGTGAGACACTGGACAGAGGTAGCAGATGCTGCTCAGTATCTCTGCTGGTTGGAAGGCTGCATGGTCATGTGGCGCCCCTGAGGCTCAGTCACCATGGAGGTACTGCACCTTCTCCTAAGGTGCGGTCCCCCACCAGGAGAGTTCAGCAGGACCACATTGCAGCTCCAAGCTTAGAGGGTAGCAGAGCACCTTTCTTGAGTCCTTGCATTGTAACACGAGATGTGCTGGGAGGTGGGTGGAGTTAGATATAAAAGGTTGGGAAGGTTTAGAATTACGAGTCAGTCTGACAGAAGGTCAGTGAGGAAGAAAGCCACTTGGCCACTTGGTAGGAGTGGGGATCCCTGGAGGAAGGGATGGAGGAAGGAGTGCTGCAACTGCCTCAGTGATCTGAGCCAGCTGGCACGGGAAAGGAACAGAAGGAGAAAGAAGTAGAACTGCAACCTAAGCTTCCATAAGAGAGAGAAGGAACAGTGCGGAACGAAGGAGTAGGAGAACAGAGAGGAGTTGTGGGTTGGAAGAGGAACCCTGCGTTTAGGTTCTCAGTGCAAGGCCGGGACCCGGTCCCCGAGGTTGTATGGACACTTATGGTTCTGCAGCAGACATCGGTGGAGTAGTTGGCTGTAAATGCATTACTCCCATCCAAGACTCGGGGCACAACAGCAACTGAATAGAGAGCCAGGACTCCAGAGAAGGGAGTCCCTGAGAGAGGCTACAGCTGTCTGCCATACGAGTAGAGTTGTTAGGAATATCTGACAGGAGGAACTTTAGAGTACCACGGTACTGGAGCTCTTCACACCTTAAGGCGCAATAGAGGAGTCGTTCAGGAAAGGTACATGTTGGCGGAGTGTTGGAGAGGAGAATCCTGACTTGCCCGGGAGGTTGATTGAGTCTCTGTCCCGGAGGACACGGCTCGGAGGCAGGCACCAGTGTGTACCACGGACTGTGAGTAAAGCTTTGAAACTGCAAGCCCTGGTGTCTTCCATTCATTTGTGCGCTAACACCGTCAGCACCGGTGGGTACCAGCATTCCTCACACCGCCTGCGCCTATCCTCATCTATTGCAATTACACTGCCCTGGGGTTACAGCTTCACCTGTGGGGAGCTACAACATCTATGCTGCATCACACCAACAGCCCCAGAGGTTCTGCACGCAGCGTTGGCTTAATATCTTGCTTGCCAAACACCACAGGTGGCGTCACGAACTATCACATAAACTATATCACAAACCACCATTGATTTAGGCGCCCAGGGCCACGGACCGGGTCACCGCCGCTGTGACACCACATCCCCCTGACACCGGTCCGGTACCGAGTACCCCACAACCCTGGGAGGGCGACCCATTCATATCATGCAACCATGCAGCCTGCCATCTAGATGTAACAGAGCCAGACCCATCATGGGATGGATTATCATCTCTGCGAAAAGGTGAGGAATATTGTTGTTTCTTATTTTAACTCTTTTGCAGAAGACAATGGCGTTGGTGGAATGGGCTGTCATGATTCCAGTGCAGGTTTTTGAGCTGCACATCAGGGGTTAATGTCTGGAGCTCAGTGCAGGTTTTGACCTGCACACATAGGGTTAATGATGGTGGCCTCTTTCTGGTTCTGGGAGAGCTTCTTAAAACCCTGGGAAGCTTCAATCCCTGCCAGTTATACTTCTGCCTTTGGCCTAGTGTGCTGACCCCTGTGTGCCTGTGCCTGTTTGTTGCTATAGCTTGTTTTTATGGTTCTGACCTGGTTCTGTTTCCCGTTGTGAGTTTGCCTGTTGATTCTGTACTGTGTTATTATCTTTGTGTATGACTCATTGCCTGTGACCTAACTACTCTCTGCTCGCCCCTTTGGTACCTTGCAGCTATCTCTGTGTTTGACTCATTGGCTACGTCCTGACTATCCTCCCTGTCTAGGCCCCTTGGTAACTTTGTCTCGCAGTTACCCTGCTAGGAGTTCTCTTGCAGCTCCTAGCTCTCTGGAGTTTAGGTAACGCCCCCAGCAGTCACGTGCTTCAGGTCCTGCGGCTCTGAAGTACGCAGCTACCCGGCTGCTGCCCGATCCACAGGTATCGTTGAGCACAGTTCACTTTACTCAGAACACGTGCACTGACATGGGCGATGTCATAAATTTGGTTTAGTTAACATTTATTAAAGGACTCTGTGTCATTCCTTCAATTAAAGGACTTTTTTTCTGGGTGTGTGTGTTTTTGTACAATATGACTGTGGGGTTAGTAATGGGGGTGTCTAATTGACATCTCTCCTTTGCTAACCTCTGGGCTTGATGTCACCTGACAATACTAAGATGGCATCAACCCCCCCAACTATCACCCCACTTGCCACTGCTGCAGGGCGAGTGGGAAGAGCGAGGCATAGCTCTGCATAGCCTTTGCTAGCTATTAATTATAGGTAGACCCTATATCATTTTTTGGCATGGCCCCCCATTTTAATTGACAGTAAAGGCTATGTATACAGCTGTGAGCTGATAATAATAGCCTGGGAAGCTCCATGGTATTACCCCCTATAAGTATCTGCCCCCAGTCATCGGCTTTTCCTCTGCTGGTAAGAAAATTGCATGGGAGCCCACATCATTCATTTTTTTCAGAAAAATAATCTTTTAATAATTAAATACATGTACAGTAAGTTGCACACACATTGTATTAATTGTATACAGTATGTCACTGGCATCTGAAAATCTATATATCTTTGTGTATATACTGTGTACAGTGGGGAAAAAGTGTTTAGTCAGCCACCAATTGTGCAACTTCTTGGTAAATAAGACAGTGATTTTCTGGATTTGTTTCTCATTTTGACTCTCATAGTTGTAGTCTACCTATGATGTCAATTACAAGACTCTCTCATCTTTTTAAGTGGGAGAACTTACACAATTCATGGCTGACTAAATACTTTTTCCCCGCTGTATTTCGTTTTTTTTTAATATGACGAAACAATCACTGACCTCAGGGAGACCAGTCAAAGAAAACACTGTGGCAGCCAGCAAAGGTGCTCAATCAGTGAAATCCTAGGTGCAATGCTCCCTGGGAAATACAAATATGCAAATAAATATTTGCATATTTGTTTTTTTTAATAGGACATATATGATCTTGCTTTAACTCTCTTACTTTCAACCATTATCACCTCAAATATACGGAGCACTGTCACTATTTTGATATAATTAAATAATACACATTTCCCTGCACTTTTACCATATTTATCCCGCTATTCTGATTATTACATCTGCATACACAATTGTTACGGTCACAAACTGTGACCACCGTCCATGGATGGTGTACTTTATCCTGATCAGGATATCATTGTACGGCCACCTGTCATTTTTCTTCTTCTCTCCTTCTTGTGCCCATCCACACAAAGCAGCTTGGCTTTCAGACAGTGCACATGTGCTCATCCACTCTCCTATACACTTCCGGATGTGCTCCATCACTGGACCGCTTGCATTCCAGCATACATTACAGCGAGTGCTTGTTCGGAAGTGATGTTACCTCAGGAGATTAGGGAGGAGTTTTCATGTGCTGAGAATGTCCGGCGTTCAAAGCAACTGTCCACATACGGTCATACCTCCTATTCTTCTATCCTCTTAGTGGTGCCAGCTCACTTTAAAAACCCCATATCCACCCACCTCAGACACGCCCGTGGAATAAGCTGGATGCAAAATGTGCGTTGGGGTCAGGAAAGATGCTGTGGTCTTCGTGCAGCTGCTATATTCACTACCATACTGCTACTCTAGTGATATGTATTGTTTACTTTCCATATGATTGCATGCTAGTGTAGCTTTCATTTAGCCAGGCAGTGTATGCATCATACATGCCCACAAACCTTCTCAGTAAATCACTTGATTTGAAGTATATCTGCTTAGCGTATGACATGGGCTTCTAATATATTGTAGCATCCACCACAGCCCAGCTTCCCCTCTACTGTAGTTAGGGCACTCTTGTACTTTAACACATTGTTTTAAATGTGTACTCTGACTTTTTAATTATTATTATTATTATTATTATTATTATTATTAATAAAGCATTGTAATTTTATTTTTTATCTTGATCTCTTCGTTCGGCAATCACATATGATAGCCATAAAATTGTGATTATTTGATGTGAAGTGCCAGCCACTATTATATTTTGACACCCCATGGATGTATTCACATACTGTATCCTACATGTGTAGTATTACAATTGATGAAGGAATTTATGCTGTAGTACATCAAAGTATTATAGGAAGAAAAGTCTTTAGTTTTAGGCATATACTTACGTATTTTGCATTTTGATATACCACATCTAAAATTGCCTACAAAGGACAAGCAGGTTTTTGGGTAGACACAGAACGATGAAACAGGCTAAGGGATAGTATGTTGCCTAAGGACTCCACACAATGGGCAGAATGTCTGACACCCGATGATAATGTTTGTCAATTTGTGATCTTGAAGAAGAATTCAACACTTTTTAATAAAAATAGATGTTATAATCAGTTAGTGACAAAGTTTATAGCCCTAGAAGCCTCTTTATTCTTGCGTACATGAGAATGACTTAAAAGATCTTTGTGTGGTATAGAAGTAGCTATGCTTTTTGCTCTGGTGAGGATGGCTTACTGTAGCCCATAGTAGCAAGTCTGTTACTAATAGTTACACATTCTGCTTTAAAAGAATAATCATCAGAACAGGCTCGGTATGCGCTGATAAATTCGTCCACCGGAAGGTTTTTAATTTAGGTTGCGTGGCTAGCAGGACAGATTTCCCACATGTCGGCTTGCTATAAATTTTGGTGCTGATAGTACCAAGAGTAGGGTTACCAGTGAGAGATATATCAAGAAATGGGGAATGTACACCTGAGAACAGGCGAAAAATCAGATTGTCTGGATATATCCATATTGTCTAACCAAATCAAAAAGAGATTATCAATATATATGACATACCACTTGATATAGGGTTTGAATGGATTTGATGACAGATATACTGTAAGACTACTTGCTTCCACAATGTCATATACAGGTTGGCCAGTGAGAAGCTGGCAACCCATTGGGCAACTAGAACTTGGAAATAAAAGTCATTTTCAAAATAGAAAAAGTTATTATTAAGCAAGAAGGTGACCATCTGTAGAACAAAATCATTAAACATTGCAGGGTAACCACCATATTTCCGTAAACAGTTCAAGATGGCTTGCACTGCCTGTGTGGGGAATGCTAGAATATAAAGTCATCACGTTGCTTGTTACCCAGTTATATGTTGTCCCCATGAAAGATGCTCTATAATGTCCAAGAGATGTTTTGTGTCTTTAATGTGGCTTAATGCAGACAGTACCATAGGCTGCAGAATGTTATCAAGCCATTGAGAAAGATTCTTTGTGAGGGAATTGATCCTTACCACAGTTGGTTGTAGAGGGGGTGGAAACTGGTGTTTGTGTGTCTTGGACAGGGCATGGAATATAAGGGTGACTGAGTTGCCCACTAAGAGATATTCCTTTTCTTTGACAGACAGAAAACCGTTCAATGGACCACGTTGTAACAGGTCAGATAAATTAGCCACAACTTCCCTATAGGTCAACTTATCAGTTAGTAGATCTATAACCAACTTGTGATAAAGTATCCTATCCAGGATGACTATAGATCTCCCTTGTCTGACTGTTGAATAATAATGTTGGAATTCTTTGTAGTTAATTGATGGCCTGCTTTTGTTCCGAAGTGATATTGAAGGGGTAAGATCATTTTGTTGTTAATAATTTGGTAAGATTCCTCTCCATGATGTGTTGAAATTCATCCATAATAGGTAAAGTGGCAGTGTCAGAGTTAACATCAATGCAAATAGAGGTTAAAGTCGCAGGGGGTGCTTTCCTCATCTAAACAGAGAAAATGTCTTTTAATGGTAAGTAGCCTCATAAATGTATTGATGTCCAATAATGTGTTAAACAGATCAGCTTTCCTTGTTGGAACAAAACTTAGACCTATTGCCAGGATACTGGATTTGTTCAGAAGAAATAATAGTTGCAGAACAATTAAAAACGGAAAAGTGGTCACCATCAGATGGTAATGCACATTTACGCTTCAATATTTCTTTCTCCTTGTATGATACGTGTGAGGAGATCTTCTGGTGTTTCTTGCCTGCTCTGTGCCCTTGTCCCTGGTCTTTTTTTTGGCTGAGCGGTTTCATATTGATTGGGCAAAGCAGGTTTTGTTATTTTATTGTTCTTAAACCTGTTGAAAAATTGGTTTAATTCAGAACCTCTTTTTTTTTCTCAGTCAGAGATATCATCTGAGAAGTCTAATTCTGATGTGCTAAAGCTTACATGGGAAGAGCACTGTCTCCTATGAAAGCAGTGAGTTTTGAGACTGGATTTGGGTGTATGGGCTTTACGTTGCTGTGGCCAGGTATAGATAGAGTTATTTTTGTAGTCTAGAAGGTCTCTTTTGAATTTCTGTTTTTTAATTGCCATAATTGCTTCCTCATGTTCAGTCAGAGCTTGTTGCAATTTATCCTTAAGATTTAAAAAGTCACAATCCGTGGTCAGTTTGTTAATAGACTCCTGCTGCTGAGAAATAGTAATTTCAAGATCATTGAGTTTGATGCTCATATTTGTTTATGTGCTGCATGAGACGAGATGATCAAGTATTTAAAATATCAACCCACTCCTTTTCAAATTCACCATTGAGATTTGTTGTACAATTCATTTTTAGTCTAGTCCTCTAGGGATCATGCTAAGATCTTTTTCTAAGTTGCCAGCATGGAGTCCGTGAACCGCAAATTACCGATGGAGTCACATCGTTTTCACACTTGGTGAGCTGAACATTCTCTCCCATCCCCCTTCCTCTTTTTGCACATGTGTGAGGTTGCCCTGACATAAGGCCGCCAGTAGGTTTGCACCGTTATCGCACATGGCCATCCCTGGATCCAGGTTCACTGGAGTCAGCCATTGCTCGAACTCGGCCTGAATGGCTGTCCACAACTCTTGAGCTGTGTGACAGTGATCTCTAAGGCATAACACTGCACATATGGAGGCCCTAGAGGTCGGGGAAGAGACAGAAGCAGTCGAAGAAGGGCTAGATACAGATGTTCGTCCCGCAAGCCTTAGTGATTTCAAGACATGTGGAGCAGCCCCTTTCCCACCTGCTCCACAGCCACCTCAGCCACCGAGTGCACAGTCAGCAAGATGTAGCGCCCCTGGCCATGCTTGGTCATCCAGATGTCAGTGATAAAATGCACCTTGTCAGACATAGATTTTTTTCAGGGAATGGGTGATGTTGTCTACGACATGCTGATGTAGCGCAGACACAGCTTAAAGAAGTAATTGTGACTGGGAAACTGCTACTGGGGGACTGCGAAGGCCATCAGCTTTTGGAAACTGTCTGTAACCACCAGGCGGAAAGGCAGTATTTCCATGGCCAACAGATTGGAGATGGTGAAGTTCAAGCTTTTAGCTTTGGCATATGTAGGAAGAAAAAATGTTTTATGTGGCCACAGCTGCGGGACCCAGGGCTGGCAGCTGTACTAAGAAAAGGTGAAGTAGGGTGTACATGACAAACTGCTGGACTGTGAGTGAGATGGAGACAGAGATGTTATGATGGATTGAGGAAATTGTGGTGTGCTCGGTATCTGAGATCACTCAAAAACAACAAGCATGCCCACTTCCATATCAGCTGATGGGTTCTCACTCACCCAGACTGTAGCAGGTAAACAAGTGGAGATTCTGAGGCTGGAGACTGGCATGAGAACACTTGCCACAGTGAAGGAGGATGAAGCAGCAGATGTGATTGATGGGGTGGCTACTAGTTGGCAAGGCCGGCAAAGTCGTATTTTTAGCACAGTGAGATGACCAGACTAACACATGTTGATCGCACATATTCCAGTTCATGTATATAGCAGCCAAATTATTGGAATTTTTGCCTTTACCTAGTCATTTTTACAAAGTTGACAGATAACGTGAGTTGGTTTATCCTTTGCGGTCTAAAAAAAGACCAGGCTAGACAACCCCTGCCGCCCCTTCCAACTGCAGAAACACAACCGCTGCTGGCTACAGTAAGGGTTCTGGCTGAAGATGCAGTGAATGCATCACCCCGTGTCTGTGCGGGAAGCTGCAACATAACCTCCTCATCTTCCTCCTCCTCCACCTCCTCTGATGAGCTACTAAGCTGCATGCCTCTGGGTTCACACCAAGTGGGATCTAAAGCCTCAATATCTTCATCTCAGTTCTGCCAATCCTCACCCTGAGAGTCACCCTCCTCCCCTTCCTGACCTGACAGTGCAGTTCTAGTGCACCTCAGATATATGAGTCTCATCGGGATCACCTCCACCCCAGGGGTAAATGTCTGGTGATGAGTGTATGGATTCTGCTCAGACCCTACTTTGTCCGCCTCGCAGATCCAACTGAAAAAAATTTGGGACATCGGTACAGATGCTTTCCTCCTCTTGAGTCTGTGAATCTTTGGCACAGACCTCTGATGCCCATAGAATAGAATGTGTGAACAGCTTTGCAGACTGGCCCATCTGTGGTTTCCAACAGTCAATTGGGCAGTAGGAAAAGCGCACTCATAAAAAGGCTTTGCACAAAGTACAAAGCCAGGAAAAAATTATAAGGAGGGAAATACAGTAATCTTCTTCAAGTGTCTGCTTCTTCTTCTTTCTCGGGAGGATGGGGGGACTGTCTTCACCTGATCCTGAAGCCTGATTCTCAGGTTCCAGGGCTGTAAGTGACCCGGCTTCTGGTAGTGTCAGAGCCCCCGCCATGTAGAAATGGGCCACAGCCCCCTGTGTCACCTGCATCATCAGCTACTCCTCCATAAGAGGAGAGGAAACCCGATGACAGTCTGATCTCTTGGGGGTGGTAGTAGCCCCGTCTCGAATCACCTCGAGGAGCCTCTCCCAGGCTTATTCATTCCTCAAGAAGGGTTCATCCTGCTCCCTTCCTATTTGTATCACCCACTGCATACCAGCAATGTTGTCCCTCCATTTTGAGGTATGTGACACTGGTTTCAGCCCTCGGCTCTTGCAGATTTAGAATCATAGAATCGTAGAGTTGGAAGCGACCTCCTGGGCCATCTGGTCCAACCCCTTCCTCAAAGCAGGATTCGCTAAATCATCCCAGACAGATGTCTGTTCAGCCTCTGTTTGAAGACTTCTATTGAAGTAGAACTCACCAACTCTTGTGGCAGCATGCTCCACTCATTGATAACTCTAACTGTCAAAAAGTTTTTTCTAATATCTAATATGTGTCTCCTCCCATTCATTTTCATCCCATTGCTTCTAGTATTATTTCCTTGTGCAAATGAGAATAAAGATGATCCTTCTACAATGTGACAGCCCTTGAGATATTTGTAGACAGCTATTAAGTATCCTCTCAGTCTTCTCTTCTGCAAGCTAAGCATTCCCAAATCCTGCAACCTTTCCTCATAAGACAGGGTTTGCAGACCGGTCACCATTCTGGTCGCTCTTTTCTGAACTTGCTCCAGTTTGTTGATGTATTTTTTAAAATGTGGCGCCCAAAACTGGACACAGTATTCCAGATGAGGTCTGACCAAAGAGGAGTAAAGGGCAATAATGACTTCACGTGATCTAGACTGTATGCTTCTGTTTATACATCCTAGAATTGCATTTGCCTTTTTTGCTGCTGCATCACACTGTTGACTAGAGTTGAGCGAAACGGTTCGGTCATATTCAAAAGTCGGCGACTTTCGCTGAAGTCGGGTTTCATGAAACGAAACCCGACCATAGCGTGAGGTCGGCCATGAGGTCGGCAACCAGAGCGCCAAAGTCGCGTTTCAAAAGATGCTTCCAGCGCCCTTTTTCAGCCAATGATGGAGGACGCACACTGTGGGCAATGCGATGACATAGGCATCGGTCACCACCATCTTTGAGAAGGGCATGCAAATGATTGGCTAGCTTTGTGTGGCGTCACACGGGCTATAAAAGGGCATGAACGCCGACCGCCATCTTACTTCTGCCGATCTTAGCATTAGGGAGAGGTTGCTGGCTGCTGATTCAGAAAAAGGGAGAGCGTTAGGCAGGGTAGAAGAACCAAAAAACTGCTTCTGCTGCTAGCGATTTCCACTTACAACACAACACTTTGTGTGCAGTGACAGGGGAGGCTCTATTTTTGTGCATCAGCTCTGTTGGTTATTAGGCTGCCTTATAAGGCTCCCTGATAGCTGCATTGCTGTTTGCACACTGCTGTGCAAACTGCTTTTTTAAAAGCTAAAATACTTTTCTTCCTCTTTTCTGCACAGCTACCAAGCGTTCATTTTTCCTCCCTTTTGTGTGTGCAGCAGTCCTGCTTATTAGGCTGCCTGCGTCCATACTTGGACTGAAAGCATCATTGTCAGCGTCCTCAAATCTCTAGTGAGACCCAAATTCTCACCAATCCTATATACACCCTCCACCTTGTCATACACCATCCAATTTCAGCCTGTCACATTGAGGTGTAATCTCTACTGGGCCTGAGACAATAGTTCAGCATCCTCAAATCTATAGTGAGTGTCATTGTCACGTGTGTCTGGTCGCAGATGATGCCGCAAGGCGAACCCATAACACACGTGACCCTGGATACACCGCCTCCAGTGGAGCGAATTTAAATAATAGAACGTGCAGGTGGATACGCCGCCACCACCTGGCGAATTTAGGAATTACACGTTAACATATACATTTCTGGAAACACCGCCTCCAGTACGGCGAATTTAAATAATAAGGGGGGAACCTGGGAAACTTTAACAATGGTGGACCCTGCGATAGGGAATGGGGACATGGAGACCTCCTAAGCTCCCCTGAGCCAGTGTCCCTGCACTCCTAGCATTCCCTATACAGGCTCCGCACCTGTCGCCGCACGCGAACCTTAACCCCTTGCTCGCCCTGACCCTAAACCCTCACTAGGGAATGGTTTGGTGCGGAGACTAATCCCACCACTGCACTAATAACACACATGAGGAAAGAGACAATACAGGGGGAACACCACTTAGCTTTGCTCTGTTGCGTGCGCTCCTAGCAACAGAGCCCACCACCTGCGTGCATCCTCCCCTCCACCCGGATCCATCACCATAACTGGATCCGTCACCACCGTGCAGCCTGGGAGCAGAGTCCATCACCACCTGCAGCAGTCCAGTACACAGAGTCCCAAGATGAGTCCAGCCTCTGCCAAGAATCCAAGCATGCTCGAGTCCAGCTCCCAGCAACCAAGTCGAACATGCCGAGCGCAACTCTCTTCCCAGTCGCCACTCCTCTAAGCCATGCCCGCACTTCCCGCCGACACCACAAACCGCGACTCCACCAGGCCATGCCAGTCCTTCCTGCAGACACCATTAGCTGGCACTCGTTCCCTCTGGCTGACTGCGCAGGACTCCTATCCAGCTCCATCACTCCACCAGGCTCTCCAACAACTCAGCAAGAAATATCACCAGCAGTGAGTGAACACCCTGAGACCCATTTACAGAGCCCCACACCTGAACCATAACTAAGTGCAACCTAACCTAAGGTGCAATACCACTAACCACCACCAGGGACAGTCAAAACACCTTTGAACTTAACCAAAGTAAAAAAAGTTCACTTTGTGCCTTTAATACCGCCAGATCCAACACTGGATCATGACAGTACCCCCTCCCTAATGAGGGGCCTCCAGACCCTCAAGACCACCCCTCATTAGGGAAACACCTACAGCGGGGACTCCCAGACCCTGAGTTCACCCTACCACTACCTGACACTTCAAGTTTCTGACAAACACCGCTGATATTGGCAATAAAGTTCCTTTTGGAGGCACCACTCATCTCCAGAGCGCCGACCTGGGGAATGAGTTAATATATGTGTATGTTTGCTCAGAGCTGATCAGACTCCACAACACATTTCCACAAGATGTTTTTTGGTGGGACCCATACATGCTCGTTCACACACCGGTCCGGACCTGAACGTTTATTGCACACATACATTTGTCATTTTTTGGTGAACTCACTCTGGACTTGACAACAGAGGCGTCCCCCTGTGTCACCACACTCACACCCCCGCTATTCACCAAGGGACACCACCCTCCAACCCTTTCACCATGAGGACTGCGCCTCCCAGGGTTGGTTAATGGCGAGGGTAGAGATTTGTCCCTACTCCCCCGCAGCACACCTGCTGCACACACCAGGAGGAGAAGGGGACCGGGAAATGGAGGAAATATACTCTCGCTGGTCGCCTCCACACGACCAGGAGGGCGGCTTCTTCGATGGTATGAAGATTTGGCGTAAAACCCCGCGGACTATCACACCAGTCAGCTCACCACAGGGGCGTACCCCTTCACCTCGGGGAATACCAGGCAGCTCCGTGGGGCACCATTCCTCCCACCTGCCTGGGTGCGTCCCCTGTAAGAGCAAGTCCCGCTCCCCAGCAGCGACTCTAGGGGCTTTTGCCAGACCGCAGCCGCCATTTTTGTTTCTCTGGTTATCTGAGCAGAGGCCCCAGACCCTGATAACTGCTGCTGCAGCGGCTTAAACACACCTTGCCGCTCCCCACTGCACCTCAGTGAGGCCCGGCAGCAATTACCACAGGTCTCCACATGGCCAAAGCTCACCAGAAAAAAAAGTAAGGGCTGGTGATAATGTCATGGTCACGTGTGTCTGGTCGCAGATGATGCCGCAAGGCGAACCCATAACACACGTGACCCTGGATACACCGCCTCCAGTGGGGCGAATTTAAATAATAGAACGTGCAGGTGGATACGCCGCCACCACCTGGCGAATTTAGGAATTACACGTTAACATATACATTTCTGGAAACACCGCCTCCAGTACGGCGAATTTAAATAATAAGGGGGGAACCTGGGAAACTTTAACAATGGTGGACCCTGCGATAGGGAATGGGGACATGGAGACCTCCTAAGCTCCCCTGAGCCAGTGTCCCTGCACTCCTAGCATTCCCTATACAGGCTCCGCACCTGTCGCCGCACGCGAACCTTAACCCCTTGCTCGCCCTGACCCTAAACCCTCACTAGGGAATGGTTTGGTGCGGAGACTAATCCCACCACTGCACTAATAACACACATGAGGAAAGAGACAATACAGGGGGAACACCACTTAGCTTTGCTCTGTTGCGTGCGCTCCTAGCAACAGAGCCCACCACCTGCGTGCATCCTCCCCTCCACCCGGATCCATCACCATAACTGGATCTGTCACCACCGTGCAGCCTGGGAGCAGAGTCCATCACCACCTGCAGCAGTCCAGTACACAGAGTCCCAAGATGAGTCCAGCCTCTGCCAAGAATCCAAGCATGCTCGAGTCCAGCTCCCAGCAACCAAGTCGAACATGCCGAGCGCAACTCTCTTCCCAGTCGCCACTCCTCTAAGCCATGCCTGCACTTCCCGCCGACACCACAAACCGCGACTCCACCAGGCCATGCCAGTCCTTCCTGCAGACACCATTAGCTGGCACTCGTTCCCTCTGGCTGACTGCGCAGGACTCCTATCCAGCTCCATCACTCCACCAGGCTCTCCAACAACTCAGCAAGAAATATCACCAGCAGTGAGTGAACACCCTGAGACCCATTTACAGAGCCCCACACCTGAACCATAACTAAGTGCAACCTAACCTAAGGTGCAATACCACTAACCACCACCGGGGACAGTCAAAACACCTTTGAACTTAACCAAAGTAAAAAAAGTTCACTTTGTGCCTTTAATACCGCCAGATCCAACACTGGATCATGACAGTGAGATTCAAATTCTCACCAATCCTATAGACACCTTCCACCTTGTCATACACCATCCAATTTCAGCCTTTTAAAATGAGGTGTAATCTCTACTGGGCCTGAGACAATAGTTCTGCGTCCTCAAATCTATAGTGAGATTCAAATTCTCACCAATCCTATAGACACTCTGCACCTTGTCATACACCATCCAATTTCAGCCTGTTACATTGAGGTGTAATCTCTCCTGGGCCTGAGACAATAGTTCAGCGTCCTCAAATCTATAGTGAGATTCAAATTCACACCAATCCTATAGACACCCTCCACCTTGTCATGCACCATCCAATTTCAGCCTGTTACATTGAGGTGTAATCTCTCCTGGGCCTGAGACAATAGTTCTGCGTCCTCAAATCTATAGTGAGATTCAAATTCTCACCAATAGTAGATACACCTTCTACCTTGTTTTACAGTACCATATAGCTGGTGGTATTTTGGGTACATTTTCACAAAAATGAAGAAGTAAGGTGGAAGACGCCACGAAGTGGGCGGGGGTTGCCAGCTGGTCCCGATGGTGGTGATGATGGTGTTGCATCTGTTGGTAGTGGCAAAAGCACAATAGCACCTAAGGCAGGAAGTGTTGAGCCTGCATCATCGTCTTGCTCCACAAGGCCTCGAAGGCTCTTTTCTGGGAGTAGGTAAACCACTTTTAAAGCCGGAGCTTCAGGAACAAGTTTTGGCTTACATTGCTGACACAGCCTCCAGCTCTCTCACCTCCTCTTCTGAAGTTTCAAAAAAATAAAAGCACTGAGTCGTCAAGTGCTGGCTCCTGGTCAGGAGGAACCCCTTTCCTTGTGTCCTTCACCCCCAACAAAAGTGAATGATGCAGCAGGCCACACTTCACATTAGTCCATGTAGCTCTTTCTATCACACCATGCCTGGGTTATCAAGTCAAATCATGAATTCCCCAGTCTAAGATGAATCTGACATGGAGTGTGGGTGGCAAACCAGGGCAGTGGGGTTAATCGGTATCGGGCCGGTGTCTCAGAGAGATGTGTCACGTTGGTGGTGATGACCCGTTCCCTGGCCCTGGGCGTCCATGCAAAGGGGTGAATAAAGTTTATAGGTGAATGATACGTGACGCCACCTGTGGTTTCTGATCAGATTGACCCACGCTGCAGTGTCGCTTCTCTGGGACAGATATTGTGGTGAAGCTAAGATGTAGAAGCCCTGCACAGGTAGGGCCGTAGTCGCAGGGCAGATGAAAGAGTTGGTAGATGATGTGCAGTGCAGGATGTAGTAGAGCATGCGCCAGGCGCAGGAGAAAGATGACAGACACAGTCCTGCAGTTCCTTTACCTGTACTTGGTAAGTGACGTCCAGAACCCAGAGTACAGATGGAGAAGGAGTTGGTCAGCCAGGAAGCAAATTTGGAATTCTCTCTCTGCAGATAGGTAGTGTGGCCTCCGTTCTAGCGCTTATCTGAGGTACTCGCAGTACTAAGTTCACTGAAGTTCCCCCTGTTGACTCTCTTTTGGAACTTTCTCGTATGGCAGGCAGCCATAGCCTTTTCCATCTGGCTCACACACATCACTGCTGGGGCCTCCGAGCCTTAGTTGGGAACAGCATTTACAGCTGCTACTTTCTCCGGTTTCTGCTGCAGGACTGTCAGTGTCCCTACAAACTTGGAGACCGGAATCCCAACCATGCGCTCCAGCTAGGAGTGAGCCTTAACTCTGCTCATCCTCCAGCTCCCCTTCTCACGTCCACACACTTCCCCTTCCCTTCACAGACTGCCCTAACTTACCTCCTCCCGACCACAGAGAGCAGCTCCTCAGCAGTCAGGTTCAGAGGTCTCCCTGCTGGCCCGTGAGTGGAAACTGTGTTGTGTGTTGGTTTAACTGCTAGAGAGATCCTTCATTGCTCCCAAGCATGACATCACACTCCCTAGGAGGAAGGTAATGCCACTGTGGCAACCGTATTCCTTGGGGCGCCACCAGTGCACTGATGCCTAGCCACTACTAGATGATTCTGCTGGTACATTGACCCAGACCACTACATTCCCCTCGCACTCTACACAGCCCGAATCTGACCCTGATGAAACTCAGGTTCCCCTTCCCACATACTATACCACCTTACACGGTGACAAAGAGGAAGGTGCAGATGAAAGTGCAGGTTCCTTGAGCAGGTGGGGGGCATACTCATGGGCGACGGCACTGGCACAGGGCCCCTCATAGTACACAAAAGTGTCTCTGACGGTGGATGACTGCCTAAACAGTCCAAGTGCAGTGAGATGGAAGATGGGGACGACGAGTAGTCCAGACTAGTACAGGGATTCCCTAGCGAGGAGACTTATTTAATTGTTTTCAACGTAGGGACAGCTATTTTTGGGGAGCACTATACTCTGGGGAATGATATACGAGGCCCACCATACACTGAAGCATTCCAAAGGTGGACATCAGACACTAGAGCAGCATTTACAGGGCCCATTATGCACTGGAGCATTAGAAATGGGGCCCATTATATATGGAGCATTATTTGGGACCATAACACAGTGGAGCTTCATCCATGGGGACCAACATATACTGTTGCATTATGAGGAGCTCATCATATACTGTTTCAAACATTATATGGAACCAATGAATCTGTATGGAGAAATATATGGGCCCCATTACTCTGTATAGCGCACTTTGCGGTGGCCATAATACTGTATGGAGTAATATACTGTCTGTTTTTGGAGCTATTGGAGAATTTAAAATGGATATCAGTCTTGAGATGTAAGAAGTGAAGTATTTTTCATTGTACTATACTGCTTTTTCTCTGCCGTATCAGAGGATCATGAATTGTGGCATGTGTTAAAAGAGCCCAGTGACAGTCTTTGTCCCAGGGCCCACAAAAATCTGGAGCCAGCCCTTCCCCCCCACAACTTTAGCCAAATAACCCCCAGTTTTCAATGCCTAACTATTATTATAAAGTAATTTAAGGTTGACAAGCTTAAGTAATAAGAATTGATGTTTTTGACATTAAAATGGGAACTGTAGGTGTGTTTCCTGTCCTCCACTCCCTGTCGACCTTGGTTCCCCATTGACTTGCATTGGGTTTCGTGTTTCAGTCGGCCTTCGACTTTTCACGATAATCGGCCGATTTCGTTCAACCCAACTTTTGAGAAAGTCGGGTTTCATGAAACCCGACTCGACCCGAAAAAAGGCAAAGTCGCTCATCTCTACTGTTGACTCATATTCAGTCTGTGATCAATCAGTATACCCAAGTCTATTTCACATGTGCTGTTGCTTAGCCCCATTCCTCCCATTTTGTATATGCTTTTTTCATTTTTATTACCAAGATGTAGTACTTTGCATTTTTCCCTGTTAAAAACCATTCTGTTAGTTGCTGCTCACTGCTCCAGTTTATTTATATCTTTTTGAATCCTCTCTCTCTTCTCTAGTATTAGCTATCTCTCCTAGCTTTGTGTCATCAGCAAATTTCAGTTTACCCTCAATTCTTTCATCTAATTTGTTGATAAAGATGTTGAACAATAAATTCTTCCTACTGGATGTGCAGCCATTTACAACCACTCTTTGGGTCCGATCACTAAGCCAGTTATGAATCCACCTAACAGTTGCCTTGTCCATTCCATATTTAGCCATTTTTTCAATAAAGATTGTGTGAGATACGTTGTCAAATGCTTTGCTGAAGTCAAGATATGCTATATCTAAAGAATTTCCCTGATCAACCTGTGATAAAACACTCCAGGATCGGCTTTGCTGGGGTCAAAGGTCACGTGCGTTCATCATGAAACTCAGGCGCAGAGCTGGGATTCGGGTGAAACTGACCCTGGGTCAGGTTTATTAACGGTGAAAGCAATGCAAAAAAGGAAATAAAACATAAAACAAATCCTTGCCTGTCCGGCACTAACTAAACAATGGACAACCTAACTACCAACTGGCGGGCTTCTCCCGTCCAGCCAAACCACAGTTGCAGTGGGCACTGCTTCCACTCACGTGTGTCTCTCACACAGACAAGCTCTCTGTGTTCCCAGGCTGAGACACTCACACAACCACCTGGCATCCTTTTATATCCACCTCCCATTATTCATTAGCAAGCAGGTGCGATACTGACCAGACTAGGCCACATAGGAAAGGAATCTGGGTGAGATATACCTGCCCTCATCCACTATTCCCACATGATTCTCACATATCCCCCCCTTCTGCTCAGACCACTCCGGTCGAGCAATGACACCCGCCAAACAGTGCACTCGGGACAGGGCATCTGCATTTCCCATCTGTACCCCTGGGCGGTGCTCCACCGTAAAAGTGTAGGCCTGCAGGGCAAGGAACCACCGGGTCACCCGGCTATTCCGTTCCTTGTTCAAGTGCATCCACTTGAGAGGGGCATGGTCAGTGATCAGTCTGAACTTTCGGCCCACCAGGTAATATTTGAGGGCCTCTAGAGCCCACTTAATGGCGAGGCACTCTTTTTCTACGACTGCATACCTTTGCTCGTGTTTATTCAGCTTCCTGCTGAGATAGAGGACTGGGTGTTCCACTCCGTCCCTCACTTGTGAGAGTACGGCCCCGATACCGGTATCAGAGGCATCCGTTTGTACCACAAACTCACTGCGGAAGTCCGGAGTCACCAGTACGGGCTGAGAGCCCGTTTTAGGCTATGGAAGGCTTCTTCAGCCGCTAAACTCCATTTAATCATGACGGAGTCTTTCCCTTTTGTAAGATCCGTCAGGGGGTAACGATGGCTGCAAAATTGGGTATGAACCGGCGATAATAACCGGCGATCCCCAGGAAGGCTTGCACCTGCTTCTTGTTGACAGGTTGTGGCCAGTCCTGAACTGCCTGAATCTTATCAACCTGGGGTTTAACAACACCCCTCCCAATTACATACCCCAAATACCGGGCTTCTTCTAGCCCGATGTGACATTTCTTGGGGTTCGCGGTTAGACCTGCCTCCCACAGGTCGTCAATCACAGCTTGTACTTTCTGGAGATGAGTCTCCCAGTCCAAGCTGTAAATGACAATGTCGTCCAAATAGGCCAAAGCATACTGCCTATGTGGCCTCAGGACTCGATCCATCAGTCTCTGGAAGGTCGCCGGTGCTCCGTGCAGACCAAACGGCATATACACATACTGAAATAGACCTTCTGGGGTAGCAAATGCTGTCTTTTCTCTGGCAGCCTCCACCAGAGGGATCTGCCAATACCCCTTTGTTAGGTCTAGGGTCGTAATATACCGGGCTTTTCCTAACCGATCTATCAACTCGTCGACCCGGGGCATGGGGTAGGCATCAAATTTTGAGACCGCATTCAGTTTCCTGAAGCCATTGCAGAACCGGATGGTGCCGTCCGGTTTAGGAATTAGCACAATCGGGCTGGACCAAGCACTGTGCGATTCCTCAATGACACCTAACTCTAACATTGCCTTCACTTCTCGGGAAACGGCTTCATGGCGTGCTTCCGGGATTCGGTAGGGCTTTACGTGAACTGTGACACCAGGTTCCATTACGATGTCATGTTTTATTAGCGTAGTCTGCCCAGGTTTTTCTGAGAAAAACTTTTGGTTGTGAAGTAGAAACTGCCTGACCTCAGTCTTTTGCCGCTCCGAGAGAGTCTCTGCAACCCGTACCTCCGGTACGGTATGCGAGCAGACAGGACGGGCCAGCTCCGCTGACAAGGCGGACCGATCCTTCCAGGGCTTTATCAGATTTACATGATAAATCTGTTCAGGTTTCCGTTTACCTGCCTGGTATACTTTGTAGTTTACTTCACCAACTCTTTCCTTGATCTCAAAGGGGCCCTGCCACTTTGCCAGGAACTTACTGTCCACCGTGGAGACCAGGATCAACACCCTATCTCCAGGTGCAAACGTACAGATCTTGGCGCCCCTATCATAGATTCTTTTTTGGGCTCCTTGAGCCTGTATCATGTGTTCTTTGACGATAGGCATAACAGCCGCAATACGGTCCTGCATTTGTGTGACGTGATCTATCACTGTTTTAAACGGAGTGACCTGACCCTCCCAGGTTTCTTTTGCAACGTCTAACAGTCCGCGAGGACGTCAGGCGTACAATAACTCGAAAGGCGAGAATCCCGTGGAAGACTGGGGTACTTCCCTGATGGCAAAAAGCAAATACGGAAGTAAATAGTCCCAGTTCTTCCCATCCTTGTCTATCACCTTTCTCAGCATCTGCTTCAGAGTTTTATTGAACCGTTCGACCAACCCGTCTGTTTGAGGGTGATACACGGATGTGCGTAACGGTTCGATTTGTAACAATCGGCAGAGCTCCTTCATTACCCTGGACATAAAGGGGGTCCCCTGGTCGGTGAGTATCTGTTTTGGTATACCGACCCGACTAAACACATGCACCAGTTCCTTGGCAATCGTCTTGGTGGCCGTGTTACGCAAAGGGATGGCCTCCGGGTAACGAGTGGCATAATCCAAGATGACCAGGATATGTTGGTGTCCACGTGCAGACCGTGGAAGGGGCCCAACTAAATCCATCCCAATCCTCTCAAATGGGACTTCAATAATAGGTAAGGTTACCAAAGGGCTACAGAACCGGGGCTTAGGTGCAGAGGCTTGGCAGTCAGGACAAGACTCACAATATACACGGATATCGTGATGCATGCCTGGCCAAACAAAACAGTGTAATATCCTTTCGGTGGTTTTCTGGACTCCCAGGTGACCTCCCATCACATGTCCGTGGGCCAGGTCCAGCACCTGCCGCCGGTAGGGTTTTGGCACGACTAATAGTTGCACCGTATCTTCCCCCTTTTTCTCTATCTGATAGAGTAAATCATTCTCCAGAACCATGTAAGGATATGCCAGCCTAGAGCCAGGTTCTACGGGTACCCCATTTATCACTTTTACATTTGTCCTAGCCTGAGAAAGGGTAGGATCCTTTATTTGCTCGCATTGGAAGTCATCTTTCTGAACTTCTAAATCCGGCAAACGGGGAGGTGGACGGCTGTCAGCCTCCTCCTCTTCCCCGGTCTCCTCCGTATCACCCGCCATGACTGAAAACGGGAACTGCAGGTCATTTCCCGCAGACTCTTCCCCCGAGTCTTCCGGGGAGACCTCTTCCCGGGGTTCGGGACCCACACGCGCCCTGGGAGAAGAATCAGGTACACTATTACCCAAAGGCATCAACTGATTCTCCCACAATTGCCAGAAGTGGGGAAAATCCCGGCCCAGGATAACATGCAATAACGCCGGGACGAGTCCCACTTTACGTTGCACAGACCCATAGGAAGTTGTAATGCATATGACCGTGGTGAGGTACGAACAGGTGTCTTCATGCACACACGTTACAGAAAATTTGTCTGATGGTCCAGTCGGGGCTGACACCAGACTGGCCTTCACCAGAGTCACCACACTTCCCTAGTCTAACAATGCCACCACATTTTTGCCATCAACAGTTAAATCACACAAGTGTTTTTCCACATCCTTTTGACCGGCATTCACACTCACTACCCGTGCAACCATAGACATGCGGTTTTTAGAGTCTGTGACGTCGCACTGCATGGGTTCAGTAGTGACCGGACAGTTCGCAGCAATATGTCCCATCTCTTGGCAGCGGAAACACCTAACGGGCCCCTTGCTTAGACCATAGTTCGTTAATCTCAGCCTCGCAGTGCGGGCAGTCCCGTTTTCCTCCCCCACTGTCTTAGGGATTTTTCCATCTCCCCTACTCCCTGGAACAGTCTTACCGGTTCCACGTGGAGATGATGAAGCACGAGGTGGGGTAGCGTCGTCTCGGAGTCCTTCCGCCATGGAGTAACGTTCAACCAGATCCACCAGTTGATCTGCCGTCGTAGGATTTCCATGGCTTACCCACTTCCTCAGGGCTGGCGGTAGAGCTCTCAGGTACTTGTCCATGACGACTCTCTGGATTATCTCTGGCGCTGTCAGCACCTCGGGTTGTAGCCACTTCTTCGTCACGTGGATCAGGTCGAACATCTGTGACCGCGGTGGTTTATCCGACTGATAAGTCCATTGATGCACTCTCTGTGCACAGACAGCGGTCGTCACTCCCAGCCGGGCCAAGATCTCGGCTTTCAGTTTGTCAAAGTCCTGCGCAGCTTCAGGCTCTAAGTCATAATAAGCCTTTTGGGCCTCACCGGAAAGAAACGGGGCAATCAGGCCTGCCCATCTTGCCTTCGGCCATTTTTCTCGCAACGCCGTCCGTTCAAACGTAGTCAGGTATGCCTCGACGTCATCTTCTGTCGTCATCTTCTGCCAGTACCGACTCACGTGAATCACTCTCGACTCGGCTTCCAGGTTAACCTCAGGTAAGCTTGCCAAGTGCTGCGCCACCTGCTGGAGAAGCGAACAATCGGTAACTGTCATGTCCACCAACTCCTTCAGCTGGGCCATCATCACCCGATTAGCTTCTTGCTGGACGGCGGTGGACTGTACCAGCGCTTTCACCACGTCCTCCATGCTCATGCTTGCAACGTGATGCCCGCGTTCTCCACCACAATGTGATAAAACACTCCAGGATCGGCTTTGCTGGGGTCAAAGGTCACGTGCATTCAGCATGGAACTCAGGCGCAGAGCTGGGATTCGGGTGAAACTGACCCTGGGTCAGGTTTATTAACGGTGAAAGCAATGCAAAAAAGGAAATAAAACATAAAACAAATCCTTGCCTGTCCGGCACTAACTAAACAATGGACAACCTAACTACCAACTGGCGGGCTTCTCCCGTCCAGCCAAACCACAGTTGCAGTGGGCACTGCTTCCACTCACGTGTGTCTCTCACACAGACAAGCTCTCTGTGTTCCCAGGCTGAGACACTCACACAACCACCTGGCATCCTTTTATATCCACCTCCCATTATTCATTAGCAAGCAGGTGAGATACTGACCAGACTAGGCCACATAGGAAAGGAATCTGGGCGAGATATACCTGCCCTCATCCACTATTCCCACATAATTCTCACAAACCCAATCAGTGATTCTGTCATAGAAGGAAATTAAGTTAGTCTGACTTGACTTATTAGTTACAAACCCATGCTGACTCTGTTTAATCACTTCATTCTTGTCCAGGTACTTACATACATGTTTAATAATTTGTTCAAAGATCTTTCCTGGTATAGAAGTCAAACTCAACGGCCTATAATTCCCTGGGTTCAAATTCTTCTCCTTTTTGAAGATAGGAGCAACCTTTGCTCTTCTCCAGGCTTCTGGGACTTCTCCTTTTCTCCAAGAAATTTCAAAGATTATGGAGAGGGGTTCAAAAATTTCTTCTGCTATCTCCTTCAGAACTCTGGGGTGTAATTCATCTGGACCCGGAGACTTGAATTCATTTAGGTTAGCTAAGTGTTTCCTCACTAACTTTCTTTTTATAGATATCCTGGATTCTTCTATTCCCTTGATAGGACAGTGAAGAACCATTGATGTTACATTTCCTTTCTGGGCGAAAACAGATGCAAAATAGGAATTTAAAAGTTCGGCCTTCTCAACATCTTGTCTTACCATTTCATCATTTTCATCCTGTAAAAATCCTATAGCATCTTTGACTTTTCTTTTGCTTTTGACATATCCCCAAAATCCTTTATTATTGATTTTGACATCTCTTGCAAGAATTCATTCATTGTCAGCTTTAGTAACCTGATTTGTGCCCTGCAATTTCTGCAGACAGTATTATATTCTTCTTTAGATATGCCTCCCTCTTTCCATTTTATAAACTTTTTTTTCTTCCTTTTTAGCATGTGCTTAAGTTCTGTGTTCATCCATCCTGGTTTCCTTAAACGCTTCCTATTCTTCCCTCTTTTCGGAATTGTTAACGATTGTGCTTTGAGAATTTCATTTTTCAAGATTTCCCATGCTTCCTGGACATTTTTGTCCTTAAGGATATCCAGCCATTGGATCCCTCCAATTCTCTTTCTGAATCCCTTAAAATCTGCCTTTCTGAAAACTAACCTTGACGTCTGAGTCTTCACAGGTCTTCCTCCTCTAGTTATCCAAAATTCTAAAATAGCATGGTCACTTCCTCCTAGGGTCCCAGCCACTTTTACCTCCTCAACCATTTCCTCCCTGTTTATAAGGATTAGATCCAAGGTAGCAGTTCCCCTTGTTTTCTCCCCTACCTTTTGGAAGATAAAGTTTTCAGCAAGAGAGGATAAGAATTTCCTTGACCTGTTAGTTTTGCCTGAGAGAGATTCCCAACAAATGTCAGGATAGTTGTAATCTCCCATGACAACTATGTCATATTTTTTGGAGAACTTGGCCATTTGATGCATAAAGAGTTCATCCATATCTTCAGCTTGCACAGGCGGCCTGTAGTAAATGCCTACATTGATGTCCTTTCCATTGTTCTGTCCTTGTATTCTTACCCAAACAGTTTCCACAGAACTCCCAGTCTCTGAAGCTTCAATCTCTGTGTAGATATACGTGTTTCTAACATACAATGCGACACCTCCTCCTTGTTTATCAAGTCTGTTTCTAGCAAATAAGTTGTATCCTTCTATCCTTGTATTCCAATCATGTGTATCTTCCCACCAAGTTTCAGTGATTCCAATGACATCATATTTCTTTTCCTGCATTAGTAGTTCCAATTCTCCTTGTTTGTTGCCCATGCTTTGTGCATTAGTATAGAAACATTTTAGTTTGTGATTGGTTTCTCTTTCTCCAATATTTTTATTATTTGCATTCTTTTGTCTTTGTTCTTCCTTTCCACTTCTAATAGCAGAGTTCTCAATAGCCTTTGTCAGGTAATGGCTTTTTCTGGCCTTTTGTTTCCCTTCCCACATTGTTCTAGTTTAGAGCAAGTGTTCAATCTCTACTGCCCGCTGCTTGAATAAGATGTGATGAAAGGTCCCCAACTAGAGTTGAGCGACTTTTGTTTTTTTATGGTCGAGTTTCGTTTCGTGAAACCCAAGTTTTCCAAAAGTCGGGTCGAGCAAGATCGGCCGATTATAGGGAAAAGTCGGGGTCGTCCCGAAACACGAAATCCAATGTAAGTCAATGGGGAATAAAAGTCGGCAGTGAGAGGAGGACAGGAAACACACCTACAGTGCTCATTTGAATGCCAAAAGCATCAATTCTTCTTACTTAAGCTGGTCAACCTTAATTAACTTCATAATACAAGTTACGCACTGAAAAATGGGGGTTATTTGGCTAAAGTTGTGGGGGGGGTAGGGCTGGCTCCAGGTTTTCATGTGCCCTGGGCGAAAGAGCGCCCCTTTAACACATAATACCACAACTCATCATGCTCCGATACGGCAGAGAAATAACGGTATAGTACAATGAAAAATATTTCACTTTTTACATCTCATGACGAGGCCCATCTATTTCTCCATACAGAATCATTGGTCCCATATAATGTTTGAAACAGTATATGATGAGCTCCACATAATGCTACAGTATATGTTGGTCCCCATGAAGCTCCACTGTCTTATGGGCCCAAATAATGCTCCAAACATAATGGGCCCCATTTCTAATGCTCTAGTGTATAATGGGCCCTGTAAATGCTGCTCCAGTGTCTGATGTCCACCTTTGGAATGTTCCAGTGTATGGTGGGCCCCATCTATCATTCTCCAGAGTATAGTGCTCCCCAAAAATTGCTGTCCCAACATTGAAAACAATCAAATAAGTCTCCTCGCTAGGGAATCCCTGTACTAGTCTAGACTCCTCGTCGTGCCCATCTTCCATCTCACTGCACAGTATTTCAACCTTGCAAGTGCTGTGATCCTGAGCAAGCAGGGGGGGGCCCACTCGTTGGCGACGGCACTGGCACAGGGCCCCTGATAGTATGGTGGTGTGTCTGATGGTGGATGGGCTGAACCTGCACTTTCATCTGCAGCTTCCTCTTTGTCACCGTGTAAGATGGAACTGTATATGGGAAGGGTAACCAGAGTTTCATCAGGGTCAGATTCAGGCCGGGTAGCGTGCGAGGGGAATGTAGTGGTCTGGGTCAATGTACCAGCAGATTCATCGAGCAGTGGCTGGGCATCAGTGCACTTGTGTCGCCCCCAGGAGTACGGTCGCCACAGTGGCATTACCTTCCTCCTAGGGAGTGTGATATCATGCTTGGGAGCAACGAAGGATCTCTCTAGCAGGTTAACTGATTGGGCGGCGTTATTCCCACGAGTCATGACCCTCCAAACAGCGTTCATGAAGGCAAAGTGTTTGTTTTACGTGGGCAGTATGGTTGCAAAGCTGAACCTTAAAGGAATGTCCAGAAGGGCACCACCAGGAGTGGAGCCTACGGCGTAATTTGACTCAACACGGGCAACCTCAACCATGCCAACTACAGAACAGATGCACACATTGCAAGCTTAATTCCGTTAACGAACGTGACTCCGTCATGCCCCGCGGTCCGAGTCCGGCTTACTAGAGGGACACGTGAGGCTCTGGCACATGAGATTGGCCAATAACTGGTGTGTCATGCCCTTACATGTCCGTGGCTGCATGTGCGCTACACTGAAAAGGCCAGCGTTTGTCGCTTACAGGTGCAGATAACCCGCTGAACAACGTTAGTGATGGGGATCACTGATTACAATTATTACTCGCGAACGATGATTTCCCAGTAAGTGCAGGTCAACCGCAGTTCCGGAATTAGGCCTAACCGTCATTCCTGAAAAAAATGAAAAACTTACGTGTGCAAACCACAGGTGCTGTAGCTTGCTTAACAGATCGCCAGCCGTTCTCACGCCCAGTATGGGTTACACGTGATTGCACAAATGTGAGAAAGGGTACCATATCCCCGGATAACATGTATGGATAGCGTACACATTCAAAAGATATGTCTATACATCAGGAGGCAGGCTCAGACGGTGTAAGGCCCAGTATGGCTTGCAAGTGATTGCACAAAGGTGAGAAAGGGTACCGTATCCCCGGATAACATGTATGGACAGCGTACACATTCAAAAGATATGTCTATACATCAGGAGGCAGGCTCAGACGGTGTAAGGCCCAGTATGGCTTGCAAGTGATTGCACAAAGGTGAGAAAGGGTACCGTATCCCCGGATAACATGTATGGATAGCGTACACATTCAAAAGATATGTCTATACATCAGGAGGCAGGCTCAGACGGTGTAAGGCCCAGTATGGCTTGCAAGTGATTGCACAAAGGTGAGAAAGGGTACCGTATCCCCGGATAACATGTATGGATAGCATACACATTCAAAAGATATGTCTATACATCAGGAGGCAGGCTCAGACGGTGTAAGGCCCAGTATGGCTTGCAAGTGATTGCACAAAGGTGAGAAAGGGTACCATATCCCCGGATAACATGTATGGATAGCGTACACATTCAAAAGATATGTCTATACATCAGGAGGCAGGCTCAGACGGTGTAAGGCCCAGTATGGCTTGCAAGTGATTGCACAAAGGTGAGAAAGGGTACCGTATCCCCGGATAACATGTATGGATAGCGTACACATTCAAAAGATATGTCTATACATCAGGAGGCAGGCTCAGACGGTGTTAGGCCCAGTATGGCTTGCAAGTGATTGCACAAAGCTGAGAAAGGGTACCGTATCCCCGGATAACATGTATGGATAGCGTACACATTCAAAAGATATGTCTATACATCAGGAGGCAGGCTCAGACGGTGTCAGGCACAGTATGGATTTGACGGCCCAGACTACACAGCGGAGGAGCAGGGAGAGGTAAAGATTGCAAATGCTGGGGCCCTGCCCAAGCAAGGGGGGCCCACTCGTGGGCGTCGGTACTGGCACTGGGCCCCTCATAGTACGGTGGTGTGTCTGACGGCGGGTGTGCACCACCACCGTCAGAGACACTTGATTGCACTATGAGGGACCCTGTGCCAGTGCCCGCGCCCAAGAGTCAGCCTACCCACCTGTCCAGGGCAACGGCACTCACACGGTGTCGTGCGCTAGGTGGTGACCCCGGCCATGGGGGGGGGAGGCAGCACAGTTAGGGAGTTTTAGAAAGTGGCATATGTTGATGTTGGACATTCAGCTGATGCAAAAGGCGAAATAGGTCAAGTCCCAGGAAGAGGTGGACCAAAGCAAGCCATTTTTCTGTCACCCTATGTGTCATCAGGGGAAGGTGGGACAAAATCCTTGGAAACCCATGCATGGTTCATTTTAATGAAGGTTAGATCATCCACATTTTGGGTTGACAGACGGGTCCTTTTTTCTGTCAGGATTGATCCAGCTGCACTGAAGACTCTTTCCGATAGCACACTTGCAGCTGGGCAAGCGAGCTCCTGTAAGGCATATTGTGCCAATTCAGGCCAGGTGTCCAGTTTAGCAGCCCAATAGTCAAAGGGGAATGACCTGTGTGGGAGAACATCGATATGGGAGGAAAAGTAGTTTGTAACCATAGTTGACAACTGCTGTCTCCTGTCACTTTCCATCGATGCTGTATTACCAGTTGTGTGAGCGGTACTTGAAAAATCAGTCCACAACATTGTCATGAAACCCCTGTCTCCAACGCCACTTCTGCTGTGTGCACCATGAACACCTCTGCAAGCTGCCCCCGGCCCGTACGGCTCGTGTGAGAACCATCACCGCTGCTGTGTGCTGGGAATGCCTCAAGCAACCGATTTACCAGAGTTGCTTGTTTATTAGCCAATATTAGGTCAAGGTTCTCCTGTGGCATGATGTTTTGTAATTTGCCTTTATAGCGTGGATCCAGGATGCTGGCCAACCAGTAGTCGTCATAGTTCATCATTTTGGCAATGCGGGGGTCCCTTTTTAGGATCCGCAAGGCATAATCTGACATGTGGGCCAATGTTCCCGGTGTCAATGGTGCACTGCGAGTGCTGGTTGGAGGAGCACTTTCTCGCAAATCCACATCCCTCCAGTCACGCACAAACCCTGTACCAGACCTTGCCACACCAACATTTTCACTTGCCCCACGAGATGCATCCTCCTCCCCTAAGTAATCATCCCCATCATCATCCTCCTCCTCCTCTTCTTCCTCCAACTCGTCCAGGACAGGTCCCTGAGCAGACAATGGCTGAATGTCATCAAGGATTCCCTCCACCTCTTCCTCCTCGTCAACATTGGCTGCAGACGCCTGCTCCTTAAGGTGCGTCAAAGTTTGCATGAGCAGACGCATAAGTGGGATGCTCATGCTTAGGATGGCGTCGTCTGCGCTTACCAGCCATGTGCATTCCTCAAAACACTGAAGAACTTTACAGAGGTCTTTCAGCTTCGACCACTGCACACCTGTCAACTCCATGTCTGCTCTCAAAGTGCCTGGCCGTGTATCCTCCCACAAATGCATTATGGCCTGCCTCTGCTTGCACAGCCGCTCCACCATGTGCAGGGTGGAGTTCCACCTTGTTGCAATGTCGATAATGAGGCGGTGGTTGGGAAGGTGGAGCAATCGTTGCAGCTTCTGCATACGAACGGAGTGTACAGGCGACCGGCGGATGTGCGCGCACAGTCTTCGCACCTTCTGGAGCAGGGCTGTTAACTCCGGATAATTTTTGAGGAAGCACTGCACCACCAGGTTCAAGGTGTGAGCCAAGCAAGGTATGTGGCTGAGTTTTGAAAGGGCTATGGCTGCCACAAATTACAGCCGTTATCACTAACTACCTTGCCTGCCTCAAGATGTACACTGCCCAGCCATGACTCAGTTTGTCGCTTCAAGAACTCGGCCAGCACCTCGGCGGTGTGTCTTTCGCCCAAACACATCATCTGCAACACAGCCTGCTGACACTTTCCACTAGCTGCTCGATAGGGGGACACCTCGTGTGCAACAGTGGCAGCTGCAGATGGAGTGCTCGTACGACTGCGCTCTGTGGACGAGCTTTCGCTTCTGGAGGAGGAGGAGGAGGAGGAGGGTGGAACGCCTACAGCCAACTGTTTCCTATACCGTGGGCTAGGCAGCACTGTCCCACCACCGCTGTCCCCTGTGGACCCTGCATCCACCACATTAACCCAGTGCGCAGTGATGGACACGTAACGGCCCTGGCCATGCCGACTGGACCATGCATCAGTTGTGAGGTGCACCTTTCCACTCACTGACTGCTTGAGTGCATGGACAATGCGGTCTTTCACATGATGGTGGAGGGCTGGGATGGCTTTGCGAGAGAAGAAGTGGCGACTGGGTAGGTCATAGCGTGGTACTGCGTAGACCATGAGTTCGCGGAAAGCTGCGCTTTCCACCAACCGATAGGGCATCATCTCAAACGAGATTAGTTTGGCAATGTGGGCGTTCAAACCCAGTGTACGCGGATGAGAGACTGAGTACTTTCTTGACCTACTCATAGTGTCTGGGAGGGTGAGCTGGACTTGAGAGCTGCATATGGTGGAAGTAGCGGTGGACAGGGCGGACTGAGAGAGGGTTGATGATGGTGATGGAGTTGGTGTTCTTTCTGATGGCCTAGATTCAGTATTTCGTTGATATAACAGTGGGATTCCATGACTGCTGTGGCCTTGCAACGACACCTCAACATTTGCTGCTGTGCTAACCGGTGGGCTTACAGTGGGGGAAACAATGTAGCGTTGCTGACTACCTTCTTTGTGATCAGTTGCACATGTGGCACTTGAGGTTTGGTGTTGTGTCCACGCTTGCAAGTGCATGCTGGTTAAATGTCTAAGCATGCAACTGGTATTCAAATTTTTCAGATTTTTCCCTCGGCTAAAGGTCTTTGCGCACTTCTTACAGATAACCTTGGCCTGATCATGAGGATTTTGTTCAAAAAAGTGCCACACTGCACTCTTCCTACTTTGGCAGACATTTTGCGGCCTAGCACGCTGTGATGTTTTGACCCTCTGGACAAGCTGTCCAGCAACTCTTTTGATTTTTGGAACCTGTCTTTGGAGTGCTCCGGGCCTGCCAGATAACAGCTGTTGCGATGTTGATGTCTGCTGTGGATGCTCCTCATCTGAGCTATTGGAAGCAGCACCCTCTTCCCCCATTGGATGCCAATCTGGGTCAACAACTGGGTCATCCATCACCTCCTCTTCAATGTCATGTGCACCTTCCTCTGTGTCACCGTGTATGGTGGTATAGTGTGTGGGAAGGGGCACCTGAGTCTCATCAGGGTCAGAATCTGGCTCTGTACACTGCGAGGACAATGTAGTGCTCTGAGTGAATGTACCAGCAGAATCATCTATCAGCGGCTGTGCATCAGTGCACTCCATGTCAGATTCATCTTGGCCTGGGTAATTCACCATTTGACTTGATAATCCAGGCATGGTATGTGAAAACAGCTCCATGGAGTAATCAGTAGTATGGCCTGCGTCATCCTTCAATCTTGGTTGTGGTGAAGGACACAAGGAAAGGTGTGGTTCATGAACATGAGCCTCCAATGACGACTCAGTGCTTTTACTTTTTACAACTTCAGAAGAGGAGGCGATAGAGCTGGAGGCTGAGTCATCAATGTAAGACAAAACTTTTTCCTGATGCTCTGGCGTTAAAAGCGGTTTGCCAACTCCTAGAAAACTAAGCCTTTGAAGCCTTATGGAGCCAGACGATGACGCAGGCTCAACACCTCCTGCATTCGGTCCTATTTTGCTTTTGCCACTACCATCAGATCCACCACCAACACCATCATTACCAGCTGCCAACCCCCGCCCAATTCCACGGCCTCTTCCACCAGCCTTCCTCATTTTTGGTAGAAATGTAGACAAAATCCTACAAACTATATAGTAATGTAAAACAAGGTACAAGGTGTCTATAGGACAGGGGAGATTTAGATTTTCTGCAGACACTTGTGGACACTGGACACTTGGATTGTGTGAGGCCCACTGAATATCACAGCGCTATGTCACAGGCTCGATGGCACAGGTGTGAAAAAAGTGACTACAGGATAAGGGAGATTTTGAATTTCTGCAGACACTTGTGGACACTGGACACTTGGATTGTGTGAGGCCCACTGAATATCACAGTGCTATGTCACAGGCTCGATGGCACAGGTGTGAAAAAAGTGACTACAGGATAAGGGAGATATTGAATTTCTGCAGACACTTGTGGACACTGGACACTTGGATTGTGTGAGGCCCACTGAATATCACAGCGCTATGTCACAGGCTCGATGGCACAGGTGTGGAAAAAAGTGACTACAGGATAAGGGAGATTTTGAATTTCTGGGAGATTTTGAATTTCTGCAGACACTTGTGGACACTGGACACTTGGATTGTGTGAGGCCCACTGAATATCACAGTGCTATGTCACAGGCTCGATGGCACAGGTGTGAAAAAAGTGACTACAGGATAAGGGAGATTTTGAATTTCTGGGAGATTTTGAATTTCTGCAGACACTTGTGGACACTGGACACTTGGATTGTGTGAGGCCCAATGAATATCACAGCACTATGTCACAGGCTCGATGGCACAGGTGTGAAAAAAGTGACTACAGGATAAGGGAGATTTTGAATTTCTGGGAGATTTTGAATTTCTGCAGACACTTGTGGACACTGGACACTTGGATTGTGTGAGGCCCACTGAATATCACAGTGCTATGTCACAGGCTCGATGGCACAGGTATGAAAAAAGTGACTACAGGATAAGGGAGATTTTGAATTTCTGGGAGATTTTGAATTTCTGCAGACACTTGTGGACACTGGACACTTGGATTGTGTGAGGCCCACTGAATATCACAGCGCTATGTCACAGGCTCGATGGCACAGGTGTGAAAAAAGTGACTACAGGATAAGGGAGATTTTGAATTTCTGCAGACACTTGTGGACACTGGACACTTGGATTGGGTGAGGCCCATTGAATATCACAGTGCTATGTCACAGGCTCGATGGCACAGGTGTGAAAAAAGTGACTACAGGATAAGGGAGATTTTGAATTTCTGGGAGATTTTGAATTTCTGCAGACACTTGTGGACACTGGACACTTGGATTGTGTGAGGCCCATTGAATATCACAGCGCTATGTCACATGCTCGATGGCACAGGTGTGAAAAAAGTGACTACAGGATAAGGGAGATTTTAAATTTCTGCAGACACTTGTGGACACTGGACACTTGGATTGTGTGAGGCCCACTGAATATCACAGTGCTATGTCACAGGCTCGATGGCACAGGTGTGAAAAAAGTGACTACAGGATAAGGGAGATTTTGAATTTCTGCAGACACTTGTGGACACTGGACACTTTTGGATTGTGTGAGGCCCAATGAATATCAGAGCGCTATGTCACAGGCTCGATGCAGCAGGTGTGAAAAAAGTGACTACAGGATAAGGGAGATTTTGAATTTCTGCAGACACTGGACACTTTTGGATTGGGTGAGGCCCAATGAATATCAGAGCGCTATGTCACAGGCTCGATGCAGCAGGTGTGAAAAAAGTGACTACAGGATAAGGGAGATTTTGAATTTCTGCAGACACTGGACACTTTTGGATTGTGTGAGGCCCAATGAATATCAGAGCGCTATGTCTCAGGCTCGATGCAGCAGGTGTGAAAAAAGTGACTACAGGATAAGGGAGATTTTGAATTTCTGCAGACACTGGACACTTTTGGATTGTGTGAGGCCCAATGAATATCAGAGCGCTATGTCTCAGGCTCGATGCAGCAGGTGTGAAAAAAGTGACTACAGGATAAGGGAGATTTTGAATTTCTGCAGACACTTGTGGACACTGGACACTTTTGGATTGTGTGAGGCCCACTGAATATCAGAGCGCTATGTCACAGGCTCGATGGTACAGGTGTGAAAAAGTGAATTGTAGAATTGGGCAGAATAGGAATCTCCCTAGAGTGTAGGTCTGTAGGAACGGAACAAGTCCTCCACTTATCCTTCCACAGTGAAACACAGATAGCTTCACTGTGGCTGTGATAACAGCCGTTACACGGTACTGTGTGAGGAGCGTACACCGCTGTATGGTGTGTGAATAAATGCACGCTCAGTACCTTAGCAGGACAAAAAAAAATTGGGATTGCTTTTAAAAAAGCAGTTTGCAGAGCAGTGGGGAAACAGCAATGCAGCTGTCAGGAAGCCTTAGAAGGCAGCCTAACAACCAACACCGCTGATCCACCACAATATAGCCTCCCCTTGCACTGCACACACAGTGACTGGTGTGTTGCACAGGCAAAATCGCTAGCAGCAGAAGCAGTTTTTTTGTTTTCTTCCCTGCCTAACGCTCTCCCTACAGAATCAGCAACCTCTCCCTATGCTAAGATCGGCAGAAGTAAGATGGCGGTCTGCGTGCACGCCCTTTTATAACCCCTGTGACGCCCACCAAAGCAAGCCAATCACTTGCATGCCCTTCTGAAAGATGGTGGCGACCCCTGCCTATGTCATCACGTTGCCCACAGTGTCCGTGGATCCTGATTGGCTGAAAAAGAGCGCCAAACAAACTTTTGAAACGCGACTTTGGCGCGTAAGTCGCCGACCTCGTGGCTGACCTCATCCTAGGGTCGGGTTTCGTTTCATGAAACCCGACTTTGCCAAAAGTCGGCGACTTTTGAAATTGTTCGACCCGTTTCGCTCAACTCTATCCCCAACTCTTCGATGGAACCCCTTCTCCCTTGCAGGTCATACATAAAGACCTCCCACCAAGATGCCAACTGTTGCTACCTTGCTGCTAGAGGACCCGATAGCTTTTCTCTAGCCCTGTTCCTAGCTCATCACCATGGTCTCTTCTGACCAACCTAGGCCCGCAATCTGCTCACCAGTTCCTGGATATTGACTCTCCCGTCCACAGTCCACATGAACCTCAGTGGTGAAGTCTGCTACCAGGGTTTGGGTCTTGGTTTGGGCCGTGATGGTTTCAGGAAGGCGGTTAGGTCCGGACCACAGGCTCTTGCCATCTCCACTATCATGCCTCCTTAGTCTGACTCCAATACCTCGGAACTCTGGCCTTATACAACACTATATATGACTCCAATAACTCCGAACCCTAGTCATATATAAAGCCAACATTTTGTTTTGCTCAGTGTCACATTGCAGAGAGGTTGATCCTGCGCTAGTGCTAGTGCTGAAAGTGAACTTATCCTGTGTGAAATCGATCTTCCAGCATCAACGTAGATTGTTCAAAAACTGTGTGGCAGTATCCGGAAGCCCCATTAGCTACCCCAAATCATTTGTGCTAACACTGTGTTTCAGTGGCAAATCAGAAGGCCAGATTTCCACATAAAAACCATTAAGCCTGCTATAGTGGTGCAGCCACGAGGCCCAATTAGCTTCTCCAAATCGTTTGTGCTAAAACTTTCAGTGACAATTCAGAAGGCTATATTTCCACTTAAAAATTGTCCAAAAAATTCAGATACAAACCAGACAGGCCTAAATGCATCTGCACTAAAACAGGGTGCAGCGGACCCAAGTAAAATGGCAGCTGCACAGGTGCATAAATACCAAATGAAACAGCCAGTCTACAATCAGGGATTGGCCGTGTGGTACACCAGTGCAGAAGAAATAATCCGCATGTGGCAGTGTTCACACAGGGAATGCAGGGCTTCTGGTTCACAACCTCTTAGTAACACCATATAAGGGGGCTGCCCAGTGCCAACTAGAATGCATCCCATGTGAACAGAGGCCACAAGTTTGCAGAACCATTTGGGCCCAACTGCACCCCAAAAGAAATATAAAAAGTGCACAAAAAACATATCAATATTTGTAAGGTATTGGTTGATATTAAGGCCTTAATGCGGAAGCTGGCAAACTGCGTCAAAGTTCCTTACACTTGCCAGGCCTACTCTAACATGAAAACCTCAAAAAGAGGAAAAAATTCTCCAAAAAATTCAGATACAAACCAGACCAGACAGTGTTGTTCAGGCATACTATCTAAGAAAGTAAAGTGATTATTCATTTAATGACAGGTGACTGACAACTGTGGGCCTAAGGTTGTAAAACAGCAGGGCATAAGAGGGGAAGGCTACTTACAGGATGAGTGGGAAAAAGTGAGGTTGTGGTGGAAGGGGGAGTAGGCTTGGCGTTTGATGTGTACGTTGGTTAGCGGTTAATGTGAATGAAAGCTCAACTTAACAAACACCGTCTTCTCCTATCCGAAAACCATTGACAACATCTGTTACTGGCTGGCCTACTCAACTCCCTTTCTTTGGCTGCTGCACAGCGGTACACCTTGTAAATGAGGCTCAGAAAAAACATGTGCTTGAGTGAATGGCAAGCGCTTCATTAAGTGGAGTCTCCTTCTCTTCCTCCACCTTAACATCACACACAGTACAATCCTCAGAGGTTGTACCCCAATCACCCTTGTTTTCCACCACGTAAAAAATTTCCAAATGCCCAACTGACTGTGTGGAACCTCAAATGGATCCTACTTCGTTCGGCCCCAGATCCAACATGAAAAAATATTAGGCATTGGTGCAGATGCTTTCCTCCTCTGGATTCATTGATTCTTCGGAGCAGACCTCTGATGCCCATGGAATAAAATGTTCTTCAGAATGGATCAATTTTTTTGAAATGTGGAGACTCCAAGTTGGGTCTTCATCTGATGGGTTTCCTGTGGTGGAGCAGTGGAAGATATGTCAGAGGCCTATTATACTGTTTCTACTCTGTGGAAAGCGATGCCACTTTAGGAGTGTGTGACAATTATTTTTTGAAATGTGGAGACTCCAAGTTGGGTCTCCATCTGGTGGGTTGGCTGTGTAAGTAGGTCTCTCAGACAGGTAGGTCTGCACTTACTTTCAGTCAACTATCTGTGTTACTTTCCTTACATTTTTCTATCAATGGTGTCCTGATGTCTGCCCATAATTTTAGCTGTTTGGGAAGCTTTTAGTAACCCTTTAAGGTGTTGTATATCCCTTTCTATTTGCCTCCCATTAAATGTAATGCTGTTTTGGTACATTTGGCGAACTGTTTGGCGAACTTTTCAGCGAACAGAGATCCGTTCAGCAAATCCGAACCAAATCGAACCTTGAAAAGTTTGCTGATCTCTACTGTGCACACACAGCCCTGGACAAGCACTCTTTCCCTCCAATAAGATCTGTCCATGAGCTGCACAATGGCATCAGTGTGCCGAGTGTGGCGGTTCCTGTCCTTTTACAATCTCTGATTATGTAATTCGGCCAGTCAATCATAGTAATGCCACAATGGTTACGGCATTACAGTGAATTGCAGGCAATCCCCACATGCTTATTGGCTGGGGGTGGGGAGTCAAGTTTCAAATTCGAGCACTGACTAGTGCTCACTGAGTAACGAGCACATCCAATGAACCTAGATGCTCGAGGATATCTGAGTATCACCAAGCATGTTTGCCCATCCCTAGTCAGCAGATTTGGACCTACAGAACTCCTGACAGTTCTAGAAAGGAGAAGAGTTAAAACACAAGCTTGTTGATTACAAAAGTAAAATTTTAACATGGAAAACACAGCTTTATACATTGCCTAATGATAAAATGCTGTTGACTCTCGCAGTAAGTGGGAGGTATTATGAGGGGTTGTGGAGTACTTACTGTAGAGAGCCATGAGCACTTGCACAAAGCCCAGTGAACAGATCAGAGCAGCTCTCCAGATTAACACTTTGTTTTCTTATTGATATCCATATTCACACATCTACTTTGATACCTCTATTGGTCTACTATCTAGAGATTTCTGCAGGGTCAGAACTGCACACAGGACACCTTTTAAAGTAAATTAGCAACTTTATTAGGGGGAGGTCCAAACTACTTGCTGATTCTACAGACATGTCATTTATTAGGCATTGTGTTGCTCTTTTAGTAAGATCAGTGTTTTATCAGCAGAATTTATCACTACAGGACTAATTGTCTCCTGCTCAGGATTGCCAACCGGCAGGAAATTCGAGGAAAGTCCATAAAAGTAGGGCATTTTTCCCCCATCAGGTAACACAAAATTTGTGGGATCTGTGATTTTTTTTCAGCTGGAGAAAACCAAAGTTATAAAATTATTATGATTATAATTATCATCCTTTTACTGTCAATAATGAACTGCTTACTGTCACTGTACAATATGCACAGATAGATGCCGATCGGTGATATGGGAGGGGTTATACAGAGCTCAACATTCTGAGCACTGCTACAACCAGAGCAGAGAAAACAGTGATTGTATAAAAATAACACCATGGAGATCAGCAAAAGACACATCACTGGAATCAGGAACTCTGCACCTACATTATGCTGCTCTCAGATTACATAGCAAAATTCTGGTGACAGTTTCCATTTAAAGCAGGTTACACCTACTATAAAGGCCGGGTCATTAGAAGGAGAGTGGCCTCACTTTATACAAGTGTATGGAGCGTGGTCGATCCCACTAGTCAGGTTCTGACTGGGAGTAGGCATAACGCATACGTACATGCCGGTCCTGGCTCAGAAACCGGCAAATCTCCACGGAGCACAATCCGTGCGCTGGAGAGATTCATACGCCTGCAGTCACATAGAGAGACTGCAGACTTATCATTTTAGACCGCACAACCTCTTTAAACAGAAGGTACGGATTAAATGTATTCTTAAAACTGCAAGTATAAAATAGATGTAAGTTTACAATACAAAATATGTACACAGCACATTAAAAAGTCTTTCTAAAATAACCACAATGAGTTAAACATGTTGTTTACATCAGATACTTAGAATTAAGTCATCTTAGAGGAGAGGAACAATGAATTGGTGTCTACAAAGTCTTTAAAAGGAGTGGATGGAAGAGAGCCAAGTTTAGAGTTTGTTTTTTGCCCATGGGATTTTTTGTCTTTGCCCCCCGGGCTGGGAAAAGTTCTTTCACTCATTGAATTATTTCCAATTTTTGTGATACAAAATGAAAATCGGAACAAATGCAGTAAATATGGATATATACTGTACAGTATGTATTACATTATAAACATGGGATCAATGCACTTTACTCCCTAGATGCATACAAAAAATTCAGTGAAACAGTTCTGCTTTTTGGCTCTGCAAATGTAATGATCAAGAGAGGAACAGATTTGCAAATGCAGGTTTTTTAAGCCTAGGAGGAGAGCTGAATTTGTGCTTTCGAGTTGCTGCATAAAATGCAACAAGTCTGTATTAATATACTATTATCTATTCTATTATTTCTAAACAGTCTTTTTCAGTGATTACTTTGTATCTCCATTCATAATCCACCCACACACAAATGATACACCATTTGAAAGGTAAACTTGCCCCCTGCAGCAAGAAAATAGCCAAACAAACCACACATCCACAATTTGATCACAAAATACAGTTTAAACATTACTTCATAAACCTGCAGTAAGGAAAAATGACCTGCAGGTGGCACCACACTACCCCAAAGCACACTACCACAAAGTTGCTTACAGGCATCACAAACAAATCCAGACATTTGCCTTGGGAACTTTCCAGCTTGCCTAACTGCTTACCAAACCTATTCCAGGCAAATTGGAGGATTGCACACTTCACTGCAGGTGAGTCACATATGCAAACACATTTGTAAATATGCACTGCTTATTGAATTGCACACTTGCTCTGTTCACACTCCACCCACACAAACAAATGATACACCATTTGAAAGGTCAAATGACCTGCAGGTGGCAGCACATTACCCCAAAGCACACTACCACAAAGCTGCAAACACATTTGTAAACATGCAATGCTTTTTCGGTGATTACTTCGCCCCCCATACACAAATGGTGAGTCATATATGCAAACACATTTGTAAACCTGTACTGCTTTTTCGCTGGTTACTTCGCCCCACACACACAAATGATACACCATTTGAAAGGTAAACTTGCCCCCTTCTGCAAGAAAAGAGCCAAACAAACCAAACATTCACGATTTTATCACTAAATACAGTTTAAACATTCATTTTCATAAACATGCAGAAAGACACAATGACCTGCAGGTGGCACCTCAACCAGAAGACATTTTTGGCCACTACTTATCTAACCAATTTATTGCATTATCAATCTACATATATAAATACCTGTCTGTGTTCATCATCTCAAGAAATACATTTACATTTGACCAGCTTGCTTTTTCTGAATCTGCCTGCGCCCCCGACGACCAATGTGTGAAAATTTTGCACGGGCCAACTAGTTGTTTGCATATTCGAAAGCTTGAAAAAACAAGAACAAAGTAATTGAAATCTGGAAGTTTTGTAAAGGGATTATCCAGGACTATTTTGTTTTTACAATAGGCCTAAAAACTAACAGGCAGGTTGTTGTTAACTACATGCCTTTTCTACCTGGTGCTGGCTCAGAGTGATCATCGACCATGTCAACATACCAGCTCTTCTTCTTCTTGGCTATTCTGTCAATGGTAAGTGTCTGATAACGCCATGCTGATTGACAGCCAACTCCTTGCAGATAAGCAGTGTGGGGAAGGCTGTCAATCAACATGTCGTTAGCAGTCACGCGCCATCAACAAAATAGAGCAATAGAGACGCTGCTGTTCCATCGATATGACATCAGCAGAAGACAGTGAATTACTGGCAGAAGCGGCCTATAGCTGTCCTGTGCTAGCAGAGATTGGCACTGGGCACAATGGGCAGGTAGTTCTTAACCCTTAGTAAAAGGAATTAAATAGTCTAAGATAACCCCTTTGAAAGGAACCTGTCAGCAGGTTTTTGCTACCCTATCTGAGAGCAGCATAATATAAGAAAAGAGATGCTGAATCCACTGATGTACCACTTAGTTTACTGGGTGCAGTGGTTCTCACACAGAGTTTTTGGGTTTAACAATGCAGCAGAGATGAGAAAGCTGCCACGCCCACGCCAGTCTCTGTATGTACATTGTCTATAGACAGTGAGCTGCTTATCAGAGAAGGAGGTGTAGTCTGACTTTCAAGCACAGGGACAGCTAGTCACAATAATATTAATCACAAGGTGATTAAATCTTCAGTCTAAATAAACAACACCACATATCAGGACATGTGACACATCTTTGAGTTGAGTATTTTAACCCCTACCTCATGCTGTCTTCAGTTTACTTTGCAAAAACCTGCTAACAAATTCCCTTTAACTACAGTTAAGTCAAAGATGGACTGAAAGCATGGGCCTGTTGCGCCCCACCGATACCGTTTCTTTAGGGCCTGTTGCGCCCCACCGGCATAGTTTCTTCAGGGCCTGTTGCGCCCCACCAGCACCGTTTTCTTCAGGGCCTGTTATGCGCCACCGGCACTGTTTCTTCAGGGCCTGTTGCGCCCCTCTGGCCTTGTTTCTTCAGGGCCTGTTGTGCCCCGTCGGCACCGTTTCCTCAGGGCCTGTTGTGCCCCACCGGCATTGTTTCTTCAGGGCCTGTTACGCCCCACCGGTATAGTTTCTTCAGAGCCCGACGAGCCCAAATCTTCCCTAAAGATCGAGGCGTCAAGGTAGCCGCATCAACGACCTCTAAGCAGCCACATCTGCAATCCCGAGCGACGCATGGAAGGATAAGGGGACTCTAGAAAATAAGTGTTATAGTTTGGCTATAGTCTGGTTTCCGTCACCTGGATTAGCCGGGTTACGCACAGTTACACAAAAAGTACCGTTTAGTTCATTGAGTCCCTGCGAGGACAGATTGCTTGTTCCCCCATTTTGTCTGTTCAGTATAGCCCAATGGCTTCAATTTATAAAAGTTCATTATACAAGTCATACCCTGTCTCGTGTCTCATCACTGCATCCTGACAACCTGCTAGAACCCTACACTTGGCGTAGTCGGCAGGATGCAGTCTCCGAGCACAGACAGTGGTGCCCCTGATCAGGGTAGAGCTGTAAACTCTGCAAATGATGAGGGTCCCCATACCAGCATATCATTGGGGGCCATGCTGAACAACCTGCCTAGATTTTCCGGCTCCAATACTATGTTATGGAGCTGGACAGAGCGGATGCGGGGGCTCTTTCGGATGCACCCAATGACCCCTGATCTGGAGGCTGAGGTGGCACTCATGGCACTGGACAGGGAGGCGTGGAGGTCAGTGATGTTGAAACCTCCGGGTCACTGCAACACTTTTGAAAAAGTGTTACAGATGGTAGAACAGACCCATGGGGACCCTACTGATGTGGGAGAGTTAAGAACCCTTTTGTTTAGTCGGATGCAAGGGGGGAGACGATCAGAGAGTATATGAATGTCCTCCAAGAATACGGCTATAGAAAGAAAGGACGGGGTAGGGGCAGAACCTGTTGACATTACCCTACGTGACCTACTGGTGACTGGTTTGTGAGATCCATTAGTCAAACAGGCACTGCGGGAACAGAGCAGGATGAATCCCCAAATTTTTCAGAGGTGGGAAGTCAGGCACGTGCTCGAGAGCAGGAGCAGGGGATGGCGGTCCCCGTGGGGAAAGTCCGAGGTGTGGAGGCCTCCACGAATGTGGTCAAGGAGCCTCAGTGGGTGGAAGAGATGAAGCAAGAGCTGAAAAGTATTAAGGGTGAGTTGGCCGAAGTAAAGAGAAGAACCGAGACCGGGACTGGATGACCTGGCTTTAACCCCGGCTTCTGGGGATCACGCTCCCCGTGGGGTGGTCAACCTACACAGGCCCGGTGTTTTGAGTGTGAAGAACCAGGCCACTTTGCCCGAGAGTGTCCGCGGCGTGGGAGATACCCACCCCGGCTGCCATTAAACTAAAGGGCTCCAGGCTGGGGGGACGCCGCTCGGAGCCGAAAACCACAACTAGGGGTGGTGGAAGTCCCGAAGATTTGGTAGCAAAATGCCCGGTGGTTTGGGCAGAAGTGGAGGGCCGGGCCGTCCGGTTCCTGGTGGACACGGGGTCACAAGTAACCACTATGCCCGCAACGTATTTTCAACAGAACTTTCCGGAAGCAGCAAGGCCTCAGTGGGGGCCCCTGATCAGACTAGTAGCTGCCAACCAAATGCCGGTCCCAGTTGCCGGGGTGGTGTGGGTGCAAGTGACACTGTGCGGTAAATCCCTTGGTCGCAGAGGGGTAGTACTGACTCAAGGAGAAGCTGATAAGCAACACCCTGTCACCCTAGGCATGAATGTTCTACGAGAGTTCAGCAACCTACTGCTCAATGACCCTACACAGAGGATTCTGAAGCAGTGGGGTTCTCGCACAGCCCAGGGACAGGTATTCCAGCAGCTGGTGCGGGGAGCACGGGTACATCAGGACCGCCAGCAAGGTGAGGCTCTGGGTAAGGTCATCACGCCAGCGACTCCCCTGCTTGTGTTACCTCCTGGACAGACTGTGGTGGCCCTGCCCATTCGAGCCCCGATACCCTTGGAGGGCGTGGAGGTGCAGGTGGAGCCGTGTCACTCGGAGCGCTTACCGCCTGGCAGACAGGTGGCCCGTTCCCTGGCTACCGTGCAAAAATGAGCCATCCTAGTGCGCTGCGTTAACCTTGAAGACCAAGACACCGTTCTGAAAGCACGGACTGTGCTGGCCAAACTAGTAAGGCCTTTAGAAGAAGTGCTGCCAGCTCCTGCGGTTCAATTACAAGTACACCCCGAGGATCCTTGGGAAGTAACAATACGAACCTTACAGGCCCACGAAGTCTCGGCACAAGAAAAGGGCCGAAATATTTTGGAGCAGATGCGGACTGAGCTTTCTGGATTAACTGCAGCCCAACTCTCACAGATAAAAACATTGCTGGGACAGTACCATGAAGTATTTGTTAGTCATGAGGACGATTTTGGGTGTACCACTGCCATCACTCATGAAATCCCCACAGCAGGAGCGGCCCCTATCCGGGAACGATATCGACAGATTCCGCCACAACTCTATCAAGAGGTGAAAACTTTGCTGGCCCAGATGCTGCGAAAAGGGGTGATACGGGAAAGTCAAAGCCCCTGGTCAAAGCCCCAATCGTATTGGTCTGGAAGAAAGATGGTGTTGATTATCGTAAACTGAATGCTTGCACTATTAAAGACTCATATCCACTGCCCGCATAGAAGAATCCCTGTCCACCATGGGAAAAGCAACATATTTTTCAACCCTGGACTTGGCCAGTGGGTACTGGCAGGTGCCCATGTCAGATGAAGATAGAAGCCAAGACGGCGTTCATATTGCCCATGGGACTGTTTGAGTTTAGTCGGATGCCGTTTGGGCTGGCCAACGCCCTTGGGACCTTTCAGCGATTGATGGAGAGGTGTCTGGGAGATCTCAATTTTGAGGCTACGTTGATCTATCTGGACGACATCGTCGTCTATGCCGCCACCTTTGAGGACCACCTGAAGCGGTTGGGACAGATACTCAGCCGATTGCAAAATACGGGTTGAAGGTGAAGCCTCAGAAATGCCACCTATTTCGCTCTCAGTGTCACGCTTACCGTGACATCAGTCAGGAGTGGTGTGCCTGTCAGGTGGCAGATATCCCTGTTCAGATAGATAGTGCACTGCAGGCGCCGTAGTCACAGAAGCCGGGCAGGAGAACGGCGTCAGGTAAGAAATCCTGCTCCAGGACCTGCGGGAGGGGAGGAGTGGCAGAGAAGCTCTCAGTGCCCAGAAGACCTTCCTACCATGTGACCGCACGTCATGGGAGTGGGCAGAGCTCACCTCCGAGATGCAGCAGCGCTGGTCAGAGGAATCAGCGCTGCAGAGATTAATCAATAACCGTAATCAGAAGAGCCAAGGGGTCATACACGAGTCAGGCAACGTAGTACAGGAGCGAAAAACAACGGGTAGCCAGGAGAAGCAGAGGGTCAGAACACGAGATAGCCGCAGAGGTACCAGAGGAGCAAACGTAGAGAGGTCAAGACAAAGCCAGGGGGTCATACACGGGTCAGGCAGACAGGTACCAAGTCAGAATCCAAGAGACATAAACCGAGTCCAAAACAGGTCATACACCAGGCAAACGTACAGGAACAGGCGAGAGGCACAAACGGAGCAGGGTCGGGCACACTCACACTAGGAGTATAAACGACAGGGAGGGGTGCTCACCTGAAGCTATAAAAACCCTCCCTGGCCCCAAAGAGAGGCTCTCCTTATTAACCCCTGTACCACCTGTCCAGGATCCTGAATAAACCATGACACTCAGATTGAGTATCTGGGTCATGTCGTTTCGGCAGAGGGTGGGAGGCTATCCCGGGAGAAGGTTACTGCTATCCAGGAATGGCCTACCCCCGAGACGGTGAAAGATGTGCAGGCTTTTCTGGGGTTAGCCGGATATTACCGTTGCTTTGTAAAGAATTTTGCATGTCGAGCTCGAGCCCTGCACGACCTGCTGAAGGGGGCTCCCGCTGGGGCCAAGGGGTGAAAAATCCAGTGGCAACACCCTCAGGAAGAGGCCTTCCGAGACCTCAAGGCTGCGCTCTCGGATGCCCCAGTGTTGGCTTATGCGGATTTCTCCCAACAGTTCATCCTGCACACTGACGGGAGTTGTCACGGGCTGGGGGCTGTGTTGTCACAGGTTCAGGATGGCCGGGAGAGATTGATCTCATATGGAAGTCGCTCACTCCATGACTCCGAGCGTAACCCTGACAATTACAGTTATTTTAAGCTCGAGCTCCTCGCAGTGGTGTGGGCTATGACGGAGAGATTTGCAGAGTACCTAGCGGGCTCCGAGGTGGTAGTGCGAACTGACAATAACCCGCTGGCTCATTTGGAAAACGCCAAATTGGGGGCTCTGGAACAGCAATGGGTGGCCCGGATGGTGAAGTACAATTATAAGATTATCTACAAAAGAGGGGCCAAGAATGTCCATGCAGACGCCCTCTCCAGGATTCGACATACAACTCCAGGACAGAATCAAGATGAAGAATTAGAAGGAGAGGAAATACCGTTCGCTCTCACTGCTGCCGTGCTCACAACTGACAATAAAAAAATATCTTCCTCTGAGACTCCAAGGGGCATATTAGAACAATCCTGGGATAAGTGGATACAACAGCAACAAGAAGACGAAGAGTTGGCCATCTCAGGACATGGGTCGCCACTGAGCAATTACCCCCTGACTCTCAACGGCAATATTTGACTCAAGACCTGTTGCTTATGCTGCGACAATGGGAGAGATTGGTTATCCGAAAGGGATTATTGTATCATAAAATAACATCACAAACAACCTCAATAATGGTTTGGCAGGTGGTTACACCAGAAGCCCAACTTCACGTACTGGCTCGGGAGGCTCACGAAAAAGGGGCCCATTTTGGAACAAAAAAACCTTTGCAATGGCTGCGACAGAAAGCTTACCACCCGCGCTTGCTGGCTGTTGTGGACGAAATTTGCCGGACCTGCCGCTTGCGTGAACTAGCCAAACCACCCGCTCAGCAAGCCGTGACACAGACTATTGTGACCTCAGCGCCCATTGAGCTCCTGACGGTGGATTATCAGACCATTGGGCCCGCATTTCAGGGATATGAACACTGTCTCGTTATGGTAGATCATTTCACCAAGTTCGCTGTGGTCATCCCCAATCGGAATCAGACCGCAGAGTCAGCTGCCTCCGCCATTTGTAGAAACTTTATACAACTATACGGCTGTCCTCAACGAATACATTCTGATCAGGGAGCATGTTTTTTGGGAAAAGTCATGGAAGAGCTACATCACCTCTATGGAATTGACAAATCCCGGACCACACCGTATCACCCGCATGGGAATGGGGCTTGTGAACGATTTAATCGGACATTGATTCAGATGTTGCGCACTCTGGAGAGTGACAAGAAGACCATTGGCCCGAATATGTTTCCGAATTAGTTTGGGTCTATAACAATAGGGTACATCGAGTGACTGTCTATACCCCCTAATCCCTGTTGTTTGGGCAAAAAGGTAAAGGAATCACGGAGGTGGAGTTAGACCCCGAAGAGCCTCAGCCCTGGGCGGGAGTGTCGTCTTAGGTCCGAAATCATCGCCATCGGCTGCAAACTCTTCACCGAATTGTTCACACCAAGTGTGACAAGGCGGCTACCTCGGGCGACCGCTGCGACGACAGACCATTCCTTTACAGCGATCAGGACACTGCCCCCCTGCCTTCGCCCACAGCTGTGGCCCTGTCATCACCGGCCCCAGGGGGGTGCCACCTCGATACAGGCGGTAGTAGAGGCCCCCGTCCAGTTTGCTAAGGGACCCTGAGCAGAGGTTGGTGAACGGTTATATATAGAGACTGCATCATCACCGCGCCCCATCAGCACCGTTTCTTCAGGGCCTGTTGCTCCCCACCGGCATCGCTTCTTCAGGGCCTGTTGCGCCCCACCGACACCATTTCTTCAGGGCCTGTTGCGCCCCACCGGCATCGTTTCTTCAGGGCCTGTTGTGACCCACCGGCACCGTTTTCTTCAGGGCCTGTTACGCCCCACCGGCACCGTTTCTTCAGGGTCTGTTGCGCCCTACCGGCCTTGTTTCTTCAGGGCCTGTTGTGCCCCATCGGCACCGTTTCCTCAGGGCCTGTTGTGCCCCACCGGCATTGTTTCTTCAGGGCCTGTTATGCCCCACCGGTTTCTTCAGGGCCTGACGAGCCCAAACCTTCCCGGAAGATCGAGGCGTCAAGGTAGCCGCATCAACGACCTCTAAGTGGCCGCATCTGCAATCCCGAGCAACGCATGGAAGGATAAGTGGACTCTAGAAAATAAGTGTTATAGTTTGGCCATAGTCTGGTTTCCGTCACCCGGACTAGCCGGGTTACTTGCAGTTACACAAAGAGTACCATTTAGTTCATTGAGTCCCTGCGAGGACAGATTGCTTGTTCCCCCGTTTTGTCTGTTCAGTATAGCCCTAGTGGCTTCAATTTATAAAAGTTCATTATACAAGTCATACCCTGTCTTGTGTCTCGTCACTGCATCCTGAGAACCTGCTAGAACCTTACACTAGTCCCATCAGCCAACTCCAGTAACCGGAGGTAAACTTTTTACCTCCAATCACAGCTGCGTTCTGACCAGTGGTATTAATCTCACTGCTAATCAGAGTCGCCTGTGTTTCTGTGCTGGCATCCACCCAGTAAAATGTACTTCCAGTGGTGAAGTCCTTTTTCGAAGTCCATGCCACAGTGAACAGTAAGTGTTCGGTACGGATTGTTCGGGTTCGCCCATCTCTAGTGATAATGTCTATGATGAATACCAGACAATTTGTGAAACCCAACATGGAGCACAAGGAATGGAGCCCCACCCTGTAGACAAAATAGTTGCAGACAGGATCCCTTTAAGCTAAACTAAAAATAAGATGTAAGCTGAATGATTCTTTTCCTGGCAACTAACATTAACTATACTTCTAGGTACATTTACATCAGTTAAAACTGAAGCTAATCTCAATAGGAGACACAAGTGGAAAGTTTTGAGTTCTGTTTTCCAAAGGTTAAGCTGAAGAATCAGCCAGTGGCATATTCGTGACAGAGAAGAGCTAATCAATGTGATCTGAATTTAATTCATGTAAATTTTTTAGGAATTTGATGAACCTGCTGAATTCAAAAATATTGCAGTTTATTGCATGCAAATTGTCTAAAATGACCACCACCATTTTATATAAAGCATAATCTGATAGAGAAGGCTGTCTTGACCTTTGGTGGGGCCTTGTGAGCTTCCCCATAATACCTTGAAGCTAGTACAGAACCAGAGCATAGTATTGCACAGCAAACCAGGAGGGAGATAAGGAGAAAAAACAACAATAATGCTCTGCTGTGTGTGGCAGCAGAGCATTAAAGAATAGTTACTAGAGATGAGTGAATAGATCTGAGTGCAATTGAATTCTATTTGAATATTACAAAAATTTGCTTTCACCAAAATGCTGATTTTTTTTTTTTTGTAATTTGCTTTTGCTCAGATTCATGGCAGCTGCTGGCCACAATGGGCTATCAAAATGTTAAAAAAATAACCCCTCTACTCCTCACCGACATCCATTTGGTCCTTGCTGCATTTTTGATCTTCGCCTCTTCACACTAGACCAAGACTTTCGGTGTTAACAAGGCCTGAAATGGTTCTGCTTATGTGATCGTATGGTCACGATGAACAGTGTGACGCCATGAGGTGGCGACTTTATGCAGAAGTGGGAATTCAGTTCTTCTGATGATGATGATTAGAAGATGTAAAGAGGACTAGACTGGTGATGGTGAGGAGCAGAGGGGCTGAAGCAGTAAATGGTAAGGTGAGTATAAGTATTTCATTGTTTTGCATCTTATATTTATTAAGCATAATAAAGGACATTAAATTTGAGGAAAATTTTCAAGAACAGGCAAATTTGAATGCTGACTGATAGGCCCATTTCTGTTACCATCTGTTTCTCTATAGCAACTGTCTTAGCCTTAGGACCGGGACCTGCTAAATTCACCCATTGCGACTGCCGGTTGATGTGGTCCATGCCATGTTTCAGAATTTACCCAGAAAACTCCAGTGGCACCATCATTTATTTTTTATTTTTTAAGCGGACTCAGATATATGTTTGTGTCAGAGTATTCAGTAAGCTTTTTATCTATGAATGAAATTTCAATGATAGAATATTACCAGAAAGATTGATTGTCATTTGTCATTCACCCATTGTCACAGGTTGAATGACAATAATGGGCAATAAGGTCTAACATATGAATAGCTGAATGGCACTAAGATTGTTTAGCAAACACATTCATTATGTGAGCATTCAACGAAATGCCTTAATCCAGTGTGAATAGAAGCCTTTTAGGGGTAATCAGAAAAGAAGTGAAAGGATAAACAACCGGTCTGTTCTGGAGGGAAAAACAAAGCTTAATCATGGAGCTTCAGTTTTTTTCATATTTGTACAGTATATGTATTGGGGTTTCCACTTTCCAGTCTACTGTTCTATCTCTATGTTTTCCCTAGTGCTTATAGCTTACAAGATTTCTTTTTACTTTTCCAGAATACTTTCCATGTTCTCTTTGGCTCTTGCTCATCAGTTCCCAATTCCTTTTTCCTGTTTTGCATTTCTTAAATAAAAGAAAGAAAAGCATTTCTTATTTCTATTTTTTTTTCAAGCTAGAAATAACAGCTATTTTATGATGACGACAACATGAGTAAGTTTCAACATGCAACCAAGAATCCAATTGGTGGACATACTCCAGCTCCTGCCCCCCTCCCAATAGTGGCAACCAAAGCCACCATTATGGGTATAATGATAACCAAAGCTTTTCCACAGAAATCACCCTGAAGCAGTATATCTAGATCCAGAAGTCCCCACACAATACCTCCATTCAGTATTCTCCCAACCAGCACTCCCAACACACTGTCTCCAGCATACCTTACTTAAATTATCTCTAAACCCCTAAGACCAGTATATGTGCATCCAAATCTTATCTTCTATGCAGGGCTACTCACAAAATTTACCATTTTTAGATTTGCTCCTCATACCTATTTGCTTGGGGGTAAAGCACCAAGCTGGCAGACAGCCACGAGCCACAATTCATGGGACTGTGAGCCACATGTGGCTCCCGAGCTACAGGCTGGGAACCACTGCTCTAAAATAATGGTGGTTGTGTTATTAGACTGTTCACGATGATTTTAAATAGGGCTTCTACAGTCTAAGCTTCATCTAGTTCACTAAGCAGGTCCCATGGAAATCTTCATTTTTTACCCTTCCATCCCTATACAAGGCCTGTGTGCTGTAAAGTCACCTAGGCAGCATCCACGGGTTAGCTTCTGGCCATTTTAGCAAGTGTACAGAGAAATAGTCATATAGTCCTAATAGTCAATGCCAGGGTGAAAAAAAACAGGGACAAAATGAAAAGGCAGCAGGGCGGACAGAAAGATAGTTCCAGGAGGTTTGGATCAGAGACAATATTAACTGGACATAAAAGGATTAAATGGTCGAAGGTTAAGTCAAGAATTCAGAAGGTAAGTATTTCACAAGCAGCTTCAGAAATCAGGATTTGTTACCTGAAGTATAACATGCAAGGAGTATAATAAATGCTATTAATGTCAAGATGTCAATGACAAGAAAGGCATTCATTGGTTTGCTGATTGGTCTTGTCATTTGTCGATCAGTATGACCTAATATAATTAAATAAATTTAGACAACTAGGCAGCACGACAATAAAGACAAGCAGAAGGAATTGGGATTTTATAGATATTTATACACATTTTAGCTTTTAACTTGCCCCAATTTTGAATGTTCTGCTATTTGTTTTTTTCTTGTCCAGTTATTTACGACTGATTTACTATTTGCAACTTTTTAAAAGTCACTCCATTTTTGCATAAATGTTCTATAGTATTTCCTGGAGTGATTTTTTTTTCTATTCCAGAAATATATGCATGAAATTTCACAGCATGCAAGCTTTTACTCTAGAAAGGTACACTTAAAAGACAAACATACAGATGGTTTTTGATTTAACTGCAAATTCATATACCTTCATGTGCCATTTTAAAGGTTTTGGCACTTAAAATGGGAAATAATACCATAACAAGTAAAAGTAAAATAATCAGGCCACTACAGTTTCTTTAGCTTTTTTTTTTACAGTGTTTGAATTTTTGCACTACCATGTACTAATGTATATGTAAATATTTATATATGATTATGTTAATTGATAATTGACCAATGCATCATATTGCTATTTTTTGCAACGTTGACATTTTTATAAAATATATATTATGGATGCTAGTTTTTAATAGTATGACAAATATATTCTTAAACCCAATGCAATCAGTTTACTGCAGTATTAAAATATAATAGACTTCACTTCATAGTGAAAGATGAAATGAATAAATTATAATCGGATGTCATGAATACTGCATTTCATTTCAGTGCACTGCCTGAGATGGGCAATAAATATTACAACACAAGATCATTGCCAATTATAGTAATCCAGCCATTGGATTTACTCCGATATTGAGGATTTTAAATTCCTGCTCTATTATATCAAGTAGGCATATTTTATTTCACATCTCAGGTCAGTTTATTAGGACATTATTTATGTCCAGTGCAAATTGGTAATTGTTGAGACAGGTCATTAATGATTTTGCAAATAATTTTAATTACAAACTTATTTTGAATAATTAAATTAAGATTATAGGTGGGTTACAGTAGCGTGACATTACACATTACGCCCTATTTACAATACATAATATACTGAAGTCTATGTACACCTTTACACATATTTTGTTGCTGTTTATTTGCTTCCTAAATGCAAAGTTAAGAAACTTTCTAAATCATTTTGATCCATATATTGTTGCTGCTTAGGGTCTGTAAGTCATTTCTTTACAATTCCAATATGATTCAAGATATAAATATCCAACCAAAGACACCATAGATTAAAGATAGCAACTCTGCCACCGCATACTCCCAAAACAGGAGAAATGGAAGTAAAAAATTCTATATAAAAACATCAACAAAGAATTAAAATCAGTAAAGTGTTCAAGATATGACTTTCAAAAATATAGCGGCATGCATATAACTAGGATGTGGTACTCACAATACGGGTGTGTTACATATCCAGAGGTGGGATTTAGCTTAGAAAAACAAAACTATAATTTAAAGACTAGGACTAAGGATGCACACAGTGTTTGAAACATGTTGGAGAATCCTAACACTTCACTAAAATGAATTTTAAAGGCATATATACTACTGTGCAAAAGTCTTAAGCAGATGTGGAAAATGTTGCAAAATAAGAATGCTTTCAAATAAAGATGTGTTAACAATTTTTTAACAGTTAACAAAATGCAAAGTGACTGAACCAAAGAAAAATTTAAATCTAATTAATTCTTGTCTTTTCTTTTCAATATAACATCAAATCATCAGGGTCATGTTCTAGATAAACTTGCACACAGTTTTTAATGAACTAGACAGGAAAGTTGGAGAAATCTTGGAGAAATAACAATAGATCTTCTGAGGACGTAGGAGTGATCAAATCCTTATATCCATATAATCCCAGCTGGAATCAATGGTGTTGACATCATGGCTCTATAGGGAGCATATCATCACTTACAGGACTCCTTGTTTTACTTTACTTTGAAGATAGTCCTTAATGACATTGAATTTATATTTGGGGTTGTTGCTTCAGAATAAATTTAGAGTCATTCAGATGCCTATCTGATAGTATTGTACGATTGATAAGTATCTGTTTGTATTTCCCATAATTGAAGACACCAAGAAATATGCAACAACATGAGCCACAGATGCAATGGTTGGCCATGGAGACTTAGTACAGCAAGCAACAGACACATGATGCTTACCTCTCTGAAAGACATTCAGCTGTGCCATCAGTTCAGAACTGGCAGTAACCAGTGGTACCGAGGTACACCCATCTACTGTTGGGAGAAAGCTGTCAAAAAGTGGTCTTCATGAAAGACTTGTGGCCAAAAACCAAATACCTTTGGCATAGAAACAAGGCCAAGTGAATTAGCATTGCTCAAAAGCATAGCAACTGGGATGCAGAAAAATTAAAACAGGTACTCTAGACTGATGAATCAAAATTTGAAATATATGGCTGTAACAGAAGGTAGTTTGTTTGTCGAAGGGCACAAGAGGGGTACAATAATAAGTATCTGCAGCCAACAGTGAAACAATGGGGAGGTTTGTTTCAAACTTAAGGCTGCATTTCAGCAAATATATTTGGGGATTTTGTCAAAATTAAAGGTTTCCTTTATGCTAAAAATAAGATCTACCCCAAAAATAAGCCCTAGCATGATTTTTCAGGATTTTTGGAATATGATTAAAATATAAGCCCTACTCCAAAGAATCGCACTCACCAGACTCTAAACAATTAGAGCTGGCAAGGGCCAGTAGTGGATGGGCTTTAACACATAGATCTGCATCACTGTCAGGTCCCTCGTCTTTAAAGATGCATTGCACTGCAGTTCTCATACACAGATTGGGCAGCAGCTCAACTCCGCTACCGAGCCTCAGCATTGTGGCTGCTTCCTGTCACTGTTGCGTCAAATACTATGGAACGATCAGGGACTTGACAGTGAAACATATTTGTATGTGAGAGTCAATCCACTATCAGCACTTGCCAATTCTAATTGTTTGAGGATCTGGTGAGTGTGATTCTTTTGGGTTGTCTGCTTTCTTTTGGGGGTGTTTTCTTTCCTTGATGAAGGGTCCGACTGCATTCTATCATATTTCCTTTTTTACATTGACCACAACAAAATTTCGGCCAGCAGAGAGGTGCTTTAGGGAGCCAAGAAGTCTTGTTATTTACAGTTCAAAAGTATCATGTAATTATACAAATGGTAGTGTATACTGTAGTATCAATAATGACACCCTATAAAAGTTTAACTTTTTATCATAAATGTGGCTATAAAAACAGTAGTTTTGAAAAAGACCTATTCATAATTGATGCATAGCAATGAATAAATTATAAAATTGTATTTTTTTTAGAGATGAGCGACTTTGCCTTTTTTCGGGTGGAGTCGGGTTTCACGAAACCAGACTTTCGCAAAAGTCGGGTCGAACGAAATCGGCCGATTATTGTGAAAAGTCGAAGGCCGACTGAAGCACGAAACCCAATACAAGTCAATGGGGAAGAAAAGTCGGCAGTGAGTGGAGGACAGGAAACACACCTAGAGTGCCCATTTTAATGCCAAAAACATCAATTCTTATTCCTTAAGCTTGCCAACCTTAATTTACTTTATAATAATAGTTAGGCATTGAAAACTGGGGGTTATTTGGCTAAAGTTGTGGGGGGGGGTAGTGCTGGCTCCAGATTTTCGTGGGCCCAGGGCCAAAGAGTGTCACTGGGCTCCTTTAGCACATAACACAATTCATGATCCTTTGATACGGCAGAGAAATAGCGGTACAGTACAATGAAAAATACTTCAATTCTTACATCACATGACTGATATCCATTTTAAATTCTCCAATAGCTCCAAATACAGACAGTATATTCCTCCATACAGTATTATGGCCACCGCATAGTGCACCATACAGAGTAATGAGGCCCATATATTTCTCCATACAGAATCATTGATCCCATATAATGTTCGATACAGTATATGATGAGCTCCACATAATGCTACAGTATATGTTGTTCACCATGGATGAAGCTCCAGTGTCTTATGGGCTCAAATAATGCTCCATATATAATGGGCCCCATTTCTAATGCTCCAGTGTTATGATGAGTCACCGAAGGAGGAAAAAACAAAATACCAGCTAAGTCCAGAAAAACCAGAGAGGTTGGCAGCTATCGTATTGCAGACCCCTGAACCTATCCACAAAAACTAGCAGTAGCCGTGGGGGGTTCCTACGGTGCCCTAGACCCCTCGATCACAGCCGGAGAACTATATAGCCTAAAGACAGAAAGGGGAAAAGCTAAACTGCCCCAGAGCAGACCCCAAAGCAATAGGCAGCCCCCAACATATAATGACGGTGAAGCAAGATGAAAACACTAACACAGATAGAAAGATAGGTTGAGCAAATGATGGGGCCCAAGCTAACTACATAGGACAGGATAGGAAAGCTGCTGTCTGCCATCCGCAAAAACCCTATCAAAATGAGCCAACCGACTGATAGGAAAAACAGGCCCTGAAGTCACTAGGCTTCAAAAGACTATATCAGCACTCAGGTATATTCTGAAGACAGAGCAAAAGATCAACAGATCAGAGACAAAAATGGAATTCAGCTCACCCCCGGCCGGGGATGGCAGAACTCCCAAAAAACAAGGCAAAACAAAAACAAAACTGAAGATTACAAAGCAGAGCAGAAAAACTTAGCTTTGAGATGCAGGAATCAGACTGGTCTCCAAGAATCCAGCAGGAAAATCACCAGCCAGGAAGAAGGGCGTCGGCAGCCTTATATCCAGTCCTCAATTCCAGCCACCCAGTCATCATCTAGCTGCCCAGGTGTTTGGTAATCAGCCTCACCACCTTCCTTCACCAGAGGAGGGAGTTCATCAGACCTCAATGGTGAAGGGAAAAATGAACTCACAACACTCCAGTGTATAATGGGCCCTGTAAATGCTGCTCCAGTGACTGATGTCCACCTTTGGAATGCTCCAGTGTATGGTGGGCCCCAGATATCATTCTCCAGAGTATCGTGCTCCCCAAAAATTGCTCCCAACCTTTAAAACAATTAAATAAGTCTCCTCGTTAGGGAATCCCAGTACTAGTCTGGACTCCTCGTCATCCCCATCTTCCATCTCTCTGCACTTGGACTGTTTAGGCAGAGGGCGTACAGACGTGATGTCATCACGCTCTTTGACCAGAATGTCACTGTCAGGAAAAATGTTTGGTTTCCGGGGGGCAGTATGGTTGCAAAGCTGAACCTTAAAGGAATGTCCAGAAGGGCACCACCAGGAGTGGAGCCTGCGGCTTAATTGGACTCAACACAGACAACTTCAACCATGCCATCCACAAAAAAGCTGCACAGATTGCAAGCTTAATTCCATTAACGAACGAGACTCCGGCATGCCCCTGCGGTCCGCGTCCAGCTTACTAGAGGGACACGTGAGGCTCTGGCACGCAAGATCGGCCAATAACAGGTCTGTTATGCCCTTACATGTCCGGGGCTGCACGTGTGCTACAATGAAAGGACCAGCTTACAGGTGCAGATAACACGCTGAACCCCATCAGTGATGGGGATCTGGGATTACAATTCTTCCCCGCGAACAAGCATTTCCCAGTAAGTGCAGGTCAACCGTAATTCCGGAATTATTCCTAAACGGCATTTCAGAAAGAATGTGCAAAAATTAAGTGTCCAAACCAGAGGTGCTGTAGCTTGCTTAACAGCTGGGCTCCTCTGCTGAGTAGCACACAGTTCTTACATAAACAGGCGGCATAGATGGTTCACGGGTGGCCAACTCTGCTGAGTAGCATACACAGTTACTAGGCCCAAAGTATTAAGTGGTGTAAATGCAGTCAAAAACTGTTTTTTTCATAAACAGGCGACATAGGTCGGTTCACAGGTGGGCTCCTCTTCTGAGTAGCAGACACAGTTACTAGGCCCAAAAGGATTTTAAGGATACTATGCAGTAAAAAATTATTAGAAACACACACGGTGTAGCTCCTTCACAGGTGTACTACACCGCTGGCTACCAGACACCGCTACTATGCCCTAAAACTGTCTATTATCATTGAAAACCATTAGTAATGTGAAAAAAAAGATACGCTTTTGTTTAATGAAACGTTCTCGAACGGAAACTCGAACAGCCGAATTTTAATCAAAATGTTGTAGTTCGACGAACGGATCTAACACCGCCCAAAACAGCTAGAATTCGAACTTGGCCAACAGTTCCACTCAAACACCACTCATCTGTTATCAGGAGGCAGACTCAGACGTTCTCAGGCACAGTATGGATTTGACAAGATTGCAGAAAGTTGAGAAAGGGTACAGTATCACTGGATAACAGGTATATGTAGCATAGTTTAAACATTTAAAATTTCCGTGTTTATTTCCGTAGTCCGACAAAGACACTCACAGCCTCAGTATGGATTAGACAACAATCTAAAAAGTAGAAAAAAATAAATGTTTTTGAAGCGTACACCAGTATACACTGTTGGGCTGTTGGGGTATTTTTAAATCTTCATATATATTTCTGTCTCAGTAAGATAGTCCAGACTCTTAGCAAGAGGAATTGAGATGGATAAAAGTACAGATATAAAGTCGAGTGATTGCAGAAATTTAGGAATTACTAATGAGGGGAAAAACTCCCGGGAGAATATACAGAGGCAATGCTGACCTTCAATTACTTTGTGTGTGGAGACAGCGAAAACAGTTCTTTGTGAAGAAAGGGTTTCTGTATCGCAGTACCGTTGATCCCATTGCCGTTACTCATCTCCATCAAATTTTGATCACAGGGAGAGATGGAGACATGGTCCTCACTGCCTATCATGATCTGTCAGGTAACTTTGGAGTGCAAAAGACAGAAGCCACAGGCTGTAGGCGATTCTATTGGATTGGCATGAGAGGGCACATTTAAAAATGTGGGCAGGAATGTCACACGTCTGTGAGTAGGAAAACTGTGAAAGCTGATGATAAACCACCACTGAATCTCATTGTGAGTCAAGGTCCATAATAAATGGAAGCCATTGATCATCTGAAGCTAGAGCCCAGCCAGCAGGACAGGGCATAGCTATGTCATAACCATCATCTATCAGTTCACCAAATTTGTAGTGGCAGTCCCAGGGAAGGATTTGACAGCCCAGACAACACAGCGGAGGAGCAGGGAGAGGTAAATATTGCAAATGCTGGGGCCCTGCCCAAGCAAGGGGGACCCATTTGTGGGCGTCGGTATTGGCACTGGGCCCCTCATAGTACGCCAGTGTGTCTGACAGTGGGTGTGCACCCCCACCGTCAGAGACACTTGATTGCACTATTAGGGACCCTGTGCCAGTGTCGGCGCCCAAGAGTTGGCCCACCCACCTGTCCAGGGCAATGGCACTCGCACGGTTGCGTGCGCTAGGTGGTGACCCCGGCCATGGGGGGGAGGCAGCCCAGTTAGGGAGGTTTAAAAAATGGCATATGTTGGTGTTGGACATTCAGCAGCTGCAAATGGAGGAATTGGAGAAGTCCGAGGAAATGGAGGACAAAAGCGAGCCATTTTTCTGGCAACCTATGTGTCATCAGGGGAAGGTGGGACAAAATCCTATGAAACCCATGCATGGTTCATTTTAATGAAGGTTAGATCATCAACATTTTGGGTCGACAGACGAGTCCTTTTTTCTGTCAGGATTGAGCCAGCAGCACTGAAGACTCTTTCCGATAGCACACTAGCAGCAGGGCAAGCGAGCTCCTGCAAGGCATATTGTGCCAATTCAGGCCTGGCGTCCAGTTTACAGGCCCAATAGTCAAAGGGGAATGACCTGTGAGGGAGAACATCGATATGGAATGAGAAGTAGTTTGTAACCATAGTTGACAACTGCTGTCTCCTGTCACTTTCAATTGATGCAGTATTACCAGTCGTTTAAGCGGGACTTGAAAAATCAGTCCACAACATGGTCATGAAACTCCTGTCTCCAACGCCACTTCTGATGTGTGCACCATGAACACCTCTTCCATGTTGTCCCCTCGTTGGAGAACCATCACCACTGCTGTGTGCTGGGAATGCCTCAAACAAATGGTTTACCAGAGTTGCTTGTTTGTTAGCCAATATTAGGTCAAGGTTTTCCTGTGGCATGATGTTTTGGAATTTGCCTTTATAGCGTGGATCCAGGATGCTGGCCAACCAGTAGTCGTCATCGTTCATCATTTTGGCAATGCGGGGGTCACTTTTTAGGATCTGCAAGGCATAATCTGACATGTGGGCCAATGTTCCAGGTATCAATGATGCACTGCGAGTGCTGGGTGGAGGAGCACTTTCTAGTAAATCCACATCCCTCCAGTCACGCACAAACCCTGTACCAGACCTTGCCACGCCAACATTTTCTCTTGCCCCACGAGAAGCATCCACCTCCCCTAAATAATCATCCCCATCATCATCCTCCTCCTCCTCTTCCTCTTCTTCCTCCACCTCGTCCAGGAGAGGTCCCGGAGCAGACAATGGCTGACTGTCATCAAGGCTTCCCTCCTCCTCTTCCTCATCCTCCTCAGCTGCAGACACCTGCTCCTTAATGTGCGTCAAAGTTTGCATGAGCAGACGCATAAGGGGGATGCTCATGCTTATGATGGCATCATCTGCGCTTACCAGTCATGTGCATTCCTCAAAACACTGAAGGACTTTACAGAGGTCTTTCAGCTTCGACAACTGCACACCCGACAACTCCATGTCTGCCCTCAAAGTGCCTGGCCATGTATCCTCCCACAAATGCATTACAGCCTTCCTCTGTTCGCACAGCCTCTCAGCCATGTACAGGGTGGAGTTCCACCTTGTTGCAACGTCGATAATTAGGCGGTGCTTGGGAAGTTGGAGCAATCGCTGCAGCTTCTGCATACGACTGGAGTGTACGGGCGACCGGCGGATGTGTGAGCACAGTCTTCGGACCTTCTGGAGCAGGCCTGTTAACTCCGGATAATTATTGAGGAAGCACTGCACCACCAGATTCAAGGTGTGAGCCAGGCAAGGTATGTTTCAGAGTTTTGAAAGGGCTATGGCTGCCACAAAATTCCGGCCGTTATCACTAACTACCTTGCCTGCCTCAAGATGTAGACTGCCCAGCCATGATTCAGTTTGTCGTTGCAAGTAGTCAGCCAGTACCTCCGCGGTGTGTCTGTCACCCAAACACATCATCTTCAACACAGCCTGCTGACGCTTACCACTAGCTGTTCGATAGTGGGACTCTGAGTGTGCAACACTGGCAGCTGCGGATGCAGTGCTCGTGCGACTGCGCTCTGTGGACGAGCTTTCGCTTCTGGAGGAGGAGGAGGGTCGAATGCCTACAGCCAACTGTTTCCTATACCATGGGCTAGGCAGCACTGTCCCACTGCCGCTGTCCCCTGTGGACCCTGCATTCACCACATTAACCCAGTGCGCAGTGATGGACACGTAACGGCCCTGGCCATGCCTACTGGACCATGCATCTGTTGAGAGGTGCACCTTTCCACTCACTGATTGCTTGAGTGCATGGGCAATGAGGTCTTTCACATGAAGGTGGAGGGCTGGTATGGCTTTGCGAGAAAAGAAGTGCCGACTGGGTAGGTCATAGCGTGGTACTGCATAGGCCATGAGTTTGCGGAAAGCTTCGCTTTCAACCAACCGGTAGGGCATCATCTCTAACGAGATTAGTTTGGCAATGTGGGCGTTCAAACCCAGTGTATGCGGATGAGAGGATGAGTACTTTCTTGTCCTACTCAGAGTCTCTGGTAGGGTGAGCTGGACTTGAGACCTGCATATCGTGGAACTAGCGGTGGACATGGCGGACTGAGAGAGGGTTGATGATGGTGATGGAGTTGGTGTTCTTTCTGATGGCCTAGATTCAGTCTTTTGTAGCAATAACATTGTGATTCCCTGACTGCTTTGGCCTTGCGACGACACCTCAACATTTGCTGCTGGTTGTGTGCTAACCGGTGGGCTTACAGTGGGGGAAACGATGTAGTGTTGCTGACTACCTTCATTGGGAGCAGGTGCACATGTGGTACGTGAGGTTTGGCAGTCCGTCCACGCTTGCAAGTGCATGGTGGTTAAATGTCTATGCATGCAACTGGTATTCAAATTTCTCAGATTTTTCCCTCGGCTAAAGGTCTTTGAGCACTTCTTACAGATAACGTTTGCCTGATCATTAGGATTTTGTTCAAAAAAGTGCCACACTGCACTCTTCCTACTATGGAAGACATTTTGAGACCTTGCACGCTGTGCTAATTTGACCATGTGGCCTAGCTGTCCTGCAACTCTTGGTTTTTGTAACCCATTTTTGGACTGCTCCGGGCCTGCCAGATAACAGCTGTTGCGATGTCGATGCCTGCTGCGGATGCCCCTCCTCCTCTTCTGAGCTATTGGCAGCAGCACCCTCTTCCCCCAATGGATGCCAATCTGGTCAACAACTGGGTCATCCATCACCTCTTCTTCAATGTCATGTGCACCTTCCTCTGTGTCACCATGTAAGGTGGTATAGTATGCGGGAAGGGGCACCTGAGTTTCATCAGGGTCAGATTCTGGCTCAGTACACTGCGAGGACAATGTAGTGCTCTGAGTGAATGTACCAGCAGATAAATCTAGCAGTGGCTGTGCATCAGTGGACTCCATGTCAAATTCTTCTTGGACTGGGTAATTCACGATTTGACTTGATAACCCAGGCATGGTATGTGAAAAGAGCTCCATGGAGTAATCTGTACTGTGGCCTGCCGCATCCTTTACTTTTGGTAGGGGTGAAGGACACAGGGAAAGGTGTGGTTCCTGACCATGAGCTTCCAATGACGACTCAGTGATTTTATTTTTTGAAAGTTCAGAAGAGGAGGCGAGAGAGCTGGAGGCTGTGTCAGCAATGTAAGCCAAAACTTGTTCCTGAAGCTCCGGCTTTAAAAGCGGTTTACCTACTCGCAGAAAAGGGAGCCTTCGTGGCCTTGTGGAGCCAGATGATGACGCATGCTCAACAACTCCTGCATTAGGTGCTATTGTGCTTTTGTCATTACCAGCAGATCCACCACCACCACCAACACCATCATTACCAGTTGGAAACCCCCCGCCCACTTCCACGGCCTCTTCCAACACACTTCCTCATTTTTGGGAAAATGTACCCAAAATACCACCAGCTATATGGTACTGTAAAACAAGGTACAAGGTGTATATAGTATTGTGGAGAATTTGAATCTCCCTACAGACTTGAGGACACTGAACTATTATCTCAGGCCCAGTGTAGATTACACCTCAATATAACAGGCTGAAATTGGATGGTGTATAAAATATCTATATAGGACTGGGGAGAATTTGAATCTCCCTACAGACTTGAGGACACTGAACTATTATCTCAGGCCCAGTGTAGATTACACCTCAATATAACAGGCTGAAATTGGATGGTGTAAAAAATGTTTATATAGGACTGGGGAGAATTTGAATCTCCCTACAGACTTGAGGACACTGAACTATTAACTCAGGCCCAGTGTAGATTACACCTCAATATAACAGGCTGAAATTGGATGGTGTATAAAATGTCTATGGGTTGCCCTCCCAGGGCTGTCGGGTACACGGTACCGGGTCGGTTTCGGCGGGATGTGTCACAGCAGCAGTGACCCGGTCTGTGGCCCTGAGCGCCCAATTAATGGGGGGGAAATTGAATGGTAGAATTTAGTGAATGGAATAGTTTGTGACGCCACCTCTGGTGTTCAGCAAGTGAGATATTAGGCCGACGCTGCATGCAGATCCTCTGGGGATGGTGGTGTGTTGCAGCCAAGATGGTGAAGCTTCCCACAGGTGGAGCTGTAGCCCCAGGGCAGGGGAAGAGGAGAGGCACAAGTGGTGTAGAAGCTGGTACCCAGATATAGCGGTGCTAAGTGCGTTGGCGCAAGAATGAATGGAGGACACCAGGGCTTGTAGTTCCAAAGCTTTACTCACAGTCTGTAATACACACAGGTGCCTGCCTCCGTGCCGTGTCCTCCTGGTCAGGGACTCAGTCAACCGCCAGGCAAGATGGAATGCTCCCTTCCAATGCTCCGCCAACATGTACCTTTTCTGACCGTCTCCTCTTATAGTACCTTTAAGTGTGAAGATCTCCTAGTACTGAGTTACACTGGAGTTCCTCCTGACAGATGTTCCCAAGAACTCTACTTGTACGGCAGAAAGCTATAGCCTGCTTCAGGGACGCCCCACTCCTGAGTCCCGGCTCACTATCCAAGTTGCTGTTGTGCCCCAAGTCTTAGATGGGAGTAGTGCATTTACAGCCCACTACTCCACCGGTGTCTGCTGCAGAACCATTAGTGTCCATACAACCTCGGGGACCGGGCCCCAGCCTTGCGCTTAGAACTTCTAGGCAGGGTTCTTCCTCTAACCCACGTCCTCTGTGTTAACTTTTACTCCTACGTTCCGTACTTGTCTTTCTTTCTTATGGAAGCTCAGGCTTCAGTTCAATGTCTTTCTCCCACTTTCTTTTCCCATGCCAGCAGACCAAGGTCACTGAGGTCTGCTGCAGCACTCCTTCCTCCATCCCTCTTCCAGGGATCTCCTTTCCTCACTCCTCTCTGAGTGACTTCCTCCCTCAGACTGACCTACTGACTGACTGACTTGTAATCCTAAACATTCCTGCTCTTTTATGTATTCTCAACTCCACCCGCCTCCCAGCACGTTTCGTGTTCCAAGCAGGGAGCCACCAAAGGTGCTCTGCTACACTCCAAGCAGGGAGCCGCGATGTGGCTTTGCTGAACTACTGTGTTGTGTGGGGTGCGAGTGTTGGAGTGTGGTCAGGAGCCTCCAACTTACCTGGATGGTGGGGCACCACACCTCAGGAGGAGGTGCAGTACCTCTGTGGCAACTGAGCCTCAGGGGTGCCACATCTATATATGACTGGAGAGAATTTGAATCTCCCTAGAGATTTTAGCAAGCTGACAATGATGCTCTCAGTCCCAAGTATGGCAGCAGGCAGCCTAATAAGCAGGACTGCTGCACACAAAAGTGTGGAAAAATGAACGCTTGGTAACTGGGCAAAAAAGAGGATGTAAAGTATTTTTGCTTTTAAAAAAGCAGTTTGCACAGCAGTGTGAAAACAGCAATGCAGCTATCAGGGAGCCTTATAAGGCAGCCTATAAACCAACAGAGCTGATGCACCAAAATATAGCCTCCCCTGTCACTGCACACAAACTGTTGTGTTGTACAGGCAAAATCGCTAGCAGCAGAAGCAGTTTTTTGTATCTTCCTCCCTGCCTAACGCTCTCCCTACAGAATCATCAGCAGCAGCAGCTCTCCCTATTCTGAGATCAGCAGAAGTAAGATGGCGGTCGGTGTGCACGGCCTTTTATAGCCCCTGTGACGCCACACATAGCAAGCCAATCACTTGCATGCCATTCTCAAAGATGGTGGTGGCCGCTGTCTATGTCATTGCATTGCCCACAGTGTGCGTCCTCCATCATTGGCTGAAAAAGGGCGCTGGAAGCATCTTTTGAAATGCGACTTTGGCGCTCTGGTCGCCGACCTCGTGGCCGACCTCACGCTATGGTCAGGTTTCGTTTCATGAAACCCGACTTTTGCGAAAGTCGGCGACTTTTGAAATTGACCGACCTGTTTCGCTTAACTCTAATTTTTATTACTTGTATCAAATATCACAAAAGGTTAAAAATAGGGAGTAATTTATAATTTGTTCATGGCTACTCCGCATTTGTGAATACCGTAGATCTGCTTAACTTTTTTACGTGTATACTGGTACAATAAGTGCCTGGACCCGTTTTTACTGATGTCGCTTCTCTTAGGCTAGATTCACACATTTGCGGTTGTGTCCGCAGCGTTTCTGCCGCATACATCTGCATGCGTCGTGTTTTCCTATCTTTAACGTTGTGGACGCAGGTACATGTGTTTGTATGCATTCAGCCGTGTTTGACTACGCATGCTTTGTTTCAGGTTATGCGGCAGGGCGCGGCCAACACAACATGTTGCAATTTTCGAGGCGGCAAATTGCCGCCTATAAACGCATGTGGACGCTTGTGGAAGGAATGCGTCAAAATAATGCATTACAGTCTGTGAGAACACATGTGTATGCAAGCACACACGTCCGCTTGCGTTTTCGCTTTTCCAGAGTAAACCTGTCTAGACACTGATTAGCCACCCTCCACACAAAGATATATAAAAAAGAGGGTGTGAGCACTCATTGTCCATTACTCTCAAGCCTCTGGAGCCTGCAAGACGAAACAATACATCTGTGAAGACACTGAATTCAAGCAAAATGTGAATATACAAGCTAATGTCTGTGTGTCTGTTTTTCTCCCTGTAGTCTCTAATCATTTCTGTCTCTCTCTTGCAGTATTCTTCACCATGGCCTCTAGCCCTGAGCACACAGGACAGGATTCTGAAGTAACATAGTAACATAGTAATTAAGGTTGAAGGGAGACTTTAAGTCCATCTAGTTCAACCCATATCCTATCCTAACTTGCCCTAACATGTTGATCCAGAGGAAGGCAAAAAAAACCCATGTGACAAACAGTAATCTTCACATTGGGGAAAAAAATTCCTTCCTGACTCCACATACGGCAATCAGCCTAGCTCCCTGGATCAACGCAACACTAAGGAAACTAGTGTATATACCCTGTAATATTATACTTTTCAAGAAAGGCATCCAGTCCCTTCTTAAATTTTAGTAGGGAATCACTCATTACAACATCATATGGCAGAGAGTTCCATAGTCTCACTGCTCTTACAGTAAAGAATCCGCGTCTGTTAGTATGATTAAACCTTCTTTCCTCCAGACGTAGAGGATGCCCCCTTGTCCCAGTCACAGGTCTAAGAGTAAAAAGATCATTAGATAGGTCTTGGTATTGTCCCCTCATATATTTATACATTGTAATAAGATCACCCCTAAGCCTTCGATTTTCCAAACTAAATAACCCCAAGTGTAATAACCTGTCTTGGTATTGCAGACCCCCCAGTTCCCTAATAACCTTGGTCGCTCTTCTTTGCACCCGCTCCAGTTCAGCTATGTCTTTCTTATGCACCGGAGACCAGAACTGTACACAGTATTCTAAGTGTGGTCGCACTAGTGACTTATATAGAGGTAAAATTATGTTCTCCTCATGAGCATCTATGTCTCTTTTAATGCATCCCATTATTTTATTTGCCTTTGCAGCAGCTGCCTGACACTGGCCACTAAATGTGAGTTTGTCGTCCACCCATACACCCAGGTCTTTTTCAGTGACAGTTTTGCCCAGTGTTTTACAATTAAGCACATAATTATACATCTTGTTCGTTCTACCCAAGTGCATGACCTTACATTTATCCCCATTAAAGCTCATTTGCCATTTATCAGCCCAAGCTTCTAGTTTACATAAATCCTCCAGTAATATAAAATTGTCCTCCTCTGAATTGATTACCCTGCAGAGTTTAGTGTCATCTGCAAATATTGAAATTCTACTCTCTATGCCCCTTACAAGGTCATTAATAAATATGTTAAAAAGAAGCGGGCCCAAAACTGACCCCTGTGGTACCCCACTGCTAACCGTGACCCAGTCCGAGTGTGCTCCATTAATAACCACCCTTTGTTTCCTATCCCTGAGCCAGCTCTTAACCCACCTACACATATTTTCCCCTATCCCCATTGTTCTCATTTTATGTATCAACCTTTTGTGTGGCACCGTATCAAAAGCTTTTGAAAAGTCCATATACACCACGTCCACTGCATTCCCTTGGTCCAGTCCGGAACTTACCTCTTCATAAAAGCTTATCAGATTAGTCTGACAGGAACAGTCCCTTGTAAACCCATGTTGATATTGGGTCATAAGTTTATTCTTCTCCAGATACTCCAGTATAGTATCTCTTAGAAAACCCTCCAGGATTTTACCCACAGTTGAGGTTAAACTCACTGGCCTATAATTTCCAAGTTCAGTTTTTGTCCCCTTTTTGAATATTGGCACCACATTTGCTATACGCCAGTCCTGTGGTACAGACCCTGTTATTATGGAATCTTTAAAGATTAAAAATAATAGTCTATCTATGACTGTGCTTAATTCCTGCAGTACTCAGGGGTGTATCCCATCCGGGCCCAGGGATTTGTCAATTTTAGTGATTTTTAGACGCCGCCGTACTTCCTGCTGGGTTAAGCAGGTGACATTTAATGGAGAATTTTTATCCCTGATCATGTTATCCGTCATGGGATTTTCTTGTGTAAATACTGTTGAAAAAAAGTCATTTAGCATATTGGCTTTTTCCTCATCCTCCTCCACCATTTCACCCAGACTATTTTTAAGGGGGCCAACATTATCATTTTTTAGCTTCTTACTATTTATGTAGTTAAAGAATATTTTGGGATTATTTTTACTTTCTCTGGCAATGAGTCTCTCTGTCTCAATCTTTGCTGTCTTGATTTGCTTTTTACAGAATGTATTTAATTTTCTGTATTTAGTTAATGCCTCATCACTACCTACTTGCTTTAATTCTCTAAATGCTTTATTTTTATCTCTTATTGCACCCCTTACAGCACTATTTAGCCATAGTGGTTTCCTCCTATTTCTCACATGTTTATTCCCATATGGTATATATTGTGCACAGGTCCTATTCATGTTAATAAACGTCTCCCATTTTCTTTGTGTATTTTTATGTCTCAGGATATCGTCCCAGTTAATTGCACCAAGATCATCTCTCATCCATTGAAAATTAGCTTTCCTGAAGTTTAGTGTCCTTGTAACCCCTCTACTACACATCTTATTAAAGGATACATGAAAACTTATTATTTTGTGATCACTATTACCCAAGTGACCCCCAACCCTTACATTTGATATGCGGTCTGGCCTGTTGGTTAATATTAGGTCTAGCAGTGCCCCCCCTCTTGTTGGGTCCTGAACCAGTTGTGAAAGGTAATTGTCTCTCATAGTTGTCAAAAACCTATTACCTTTGCTGGAACTGCAGGTTTCGGTTCCCCAATGTATTTCAGGGTAGTTGAAGTCCCCCATAATAATGACTTCTCCTTGAGTCGCTGCTTCATCTATTTGCTTTATGAGGATATTCTCTGTTGCTTCCATTATTTTTGGAGACTTATAACAAACCCCTATCAGTAATTTATTATTTTTCCCCCCTCCCCTTATCTCTACCCACAGGGACTCTACATTTTCATTAGATTCATATATATTATCACGAAGGATGGGTTTTAAGGATGATTTTACATATAAACACACGCCTCCCCCTCGTTTATTAGTACGGTCATTTCTGAACAGACTATAGCCCTGTAAATTAACCGCCCAGTCATGGCTCTCATCCAGCCATGTCTCAGATATCCCCACCATGTCATAATTATGCTTCAGGATTCTTAAGTGAGTACCTTTGCAACTGATTGGTAAGTAGCACTGTATATATGTGCTAAAATCATGTTTTTTCTTTTGCAGAACACTTCATCAAGTGCAGAGGAGCAGGAACAGGAGCAGCAGGAGCAGCCGGAGCAGAGGGAGGCACAAGTACCGGTGAACAGACGGCGTGTAAGTTTTTTTTTTTTTTTTTATTGAGTGTTAATATTTTTTCTGTTCTTATTTTTCTTCTTTTTTTTTTCCTTGTTTCTTTCCAACATTAATGTTTTTATTTCATTTATAGGTTCCACAACGGGAGGAGGACCACATCTACAATGACCTCCTGATCTCACTTGTTGAGGAGTGAGTTGCATTATGGGACACCCGGCAGCAAGACCACTCAGACATGGTGGTGATTTGGTGGATGTGGAGTGAGGTGGCCCAAGAGCTGATGGATGACTGGGACAATGCTACGCCACGAGCCAGAGAGGACTTTTGTAAGTATTGCAATGTTGTCTGACGTGGCAGTAAACCTGTAAAGGCCGGGATCACACAACCGTGTGTGATGCGATAAACTCCTGCGAGTTTCTCGCATCACACACGGTTGTGTGATCCCGGCCTAAAGTGCATTGTTTAACCCTTTTTTATCCCTCTTCACAGTGAACAAAGTCAGAACCTGTTGGCGTTCAATGAAGGATCGCTTCAACAAGGACCTCTGACGCGAGAACCAGGTATGCAGTGGTGGTGGTGCAGCAAGGATCAGGAAATATAAGTATCACCGGATGCTTGCTTTCCTGAGCGTAAGTATGTTTGTTTTGCATTCCATTGTGCTGTGTTCCCTAATCTGAATTTTTCTATTCCACAGGAGTTGGCACTTGAACAATTGTTTTTTTTTTAAGTAATGTTTTTCTTTTCTTTTCACAGAACCTGGAGCAGTACCCTCGAACCTGGATCGTCCTCTGGAGCGGTCCTTCAGCGAGCAGCCTCTGAGCAGTCCCAGCCATCCACCAGCGATGCAGCAAGCAGGTCGGCGTCACAGGCTGGAGAACAGGCAGCTGGTCCTTCAGGTCTTCCCCTGTCCCAGGCCTCCTCCACCTCTTTTAATATGGGTCTTCCCGACAGCGGCAGAAGGCCTCGGACAGGACACTCATGCCTGAGTTTCTACACTTGAGCTCAGTTTTCCAGAATGGCATGAAGTCTATGGTAGACAGACTGGATAGTGGTTTGAACCATATTGACACACTTTTCCAGTCTGTCCATCAGCGCCTTGACCGTCTGGAAGCCGACATCCAGAGACAGGCACATCATTTTTTTACAGCCATAGAATGGGGCATGGCGGAAAACCTTACACCTGAACTTCAGCTGAATGTGATGCAGGCCTGCAATGCTGCATACGTTCAGACTATGCAGCAGACTCGTTATACCTGCAGGCACATGTAAGCTTTCCAACTGTGCCACCAGTTACCCGGTTTACATCTCTACCGAGTTCTGCTGCATACCCCTGTATGGCCACCACCATGCCCAGTCCTGCCGCACTCCACTACAGCGCCACCACCATGCCGAGTGCAGTTGAGAGCCACTCCACCACCACGCCGACTCCTGCTCCAGCATGGATGCTCACTGCCACCAGCACGCAGGTTCCTGCTCCTTCACGGCCATCCACCAGCATGCAGATTCCGCGTCCTGCACGCTTGTCCACTGCCACCACGCCTTCTGAACCCACCACTCCCACCTTTCCAAGGAGAAGAAGAAGCCACCAAACCCATGTCAAGCCGAAAAAGAGGAAACGGAAACAGAGGAGGGAAAGGACAGTTGTGCTCCCTCCACCACTCTCACCTCCCAATGTGTCTGTTTTGTCAAATTTGTCACTCCCTTCTAATGTGTCTCTCCCATCCCATGTTTCCATTCCTAATGTGTCAACTTCCATCCTTGATCTCCCAGACCCCACACATCTATTAGTCCCTTCCCCTGGAACCCTTTCAGTGTCGACCCCAAGCCAATCCTCCCGTCTCCACACCCCCTGATCCGTAAAATTTCCCCCTCATTTTGTAACAAATAATTTTTTTGTAAATAAAATTGTGTTGTTTGCCCCCTATTATTGCTTGTTCTTTGTCTCCTTCGTCGCCGGCAACATACACCTTGCACCATCAACACACAAATCGCCGTATACACACACACTCTTTTTTCCACCACATAGCTCCATGAAACACAATCTTCTCTTCCTTTTCTTTCTTGTGTCTTTCATTGAGCTATAAGGTGGCAAAACCACTGAAAATCCTCCCCCCCAAAAAAGATAAACAACACTAAGGGTCAGAGGTCTGCAATACTCACCTGCACAGGTGTCAGAACTATTGCACTCCGGATGCTCTGTTTTCTGCATCCTGAGTGCAGTAGTTCTGACACACAGGCAGGTGAGTAAAGATATGAGGTGGATTTCCTGCATCATCTCTTCAGTGTGCATTAATCTATTGAACTATAGATAATGCAGACTGAAGAGACGATGGAGCTCATGTGAAGTTACCAACCATAGCACTGACAAATAGAACAGGCGAAGTGTAATGCTTGGGGGACATAAACTAAGTAAACAGGTGTTGTACTAATTTTTTTTTTTTGCAAAAAACATTTAAAATACATCTTAAAATTAAAAGGCCATAACATTACATAACATTTCAACATTAAACCATTGCATCTTGCCATGCCACACGTCCAATCTCAGAAACAAAGCAGTCTGCGAATGTATCCCTAATTTGGGCAACTTCCCTTGTTGTCCTCAGAGGGTGATGATGGTAATCTGGCAATGGGTTAGCAACAGGTTCATCAAGTTCGAAGGTTGGTCGCTCTTTAGCCATTATGTAGTTGTGGAAAACCACACACGTCTTGACCACCTCATCGACTGTCTCAATTTTGAGATTAATTGCTGTCCCTAAAATGCGCCATTTGGAGGTTAGAATACCAAAGGCACACACAATAGTTCTTCATGCCCTGGTCAGTCTGTAATTAAAAATCCTTTTTGTGTGGTTCAAGTCCCAACTGGAGTATGGCTTCAGTAGGTTTCCACACATCTGAAAGGCCTCATCCCCAACCACAACAAATGGCATTGTCGGGCCTTGAGTGTTGGGAAGAGGTCGTGGGAGGGGAAAATTAAAATTATTACTATATTACCGTTGGCCAATGTTAGAGTTTTTAAAGGACTGGGAGTCATTTCCATGACCAAAAGAACCAATGTCCATGGCAATAAATCTACAGTCTGCAGCTGCAATGGCCATGAGCACTATTGAGAAGTATTTTTTATAATTAAAGTACTCGGATCCACTTCGAGACGGTTTGGTAATCCGAATATGTTTCCCATCCACTGCTGCCAAGCAGTTGGGGAAATTACACATTTCCCAGAATTTTTCCGCATTTTCCTGCCATATTTACTTGCTGGGTAGGGGATAAATTCTTGACGAAGAACATCCCACAAAGCCCGGCAAGTGTCTGAAACTATCCCAGAAAGGGTGGACAACGTGGAACTGGAAATGGAGCGATGATAGACTGTCTCCAGTAGCCAGGAATCTGATAACAGAAAAAGAAAAAAATATTATGAGTAATAATATTTACAATAGGGGTTTTGCAAAAAAAAAAAATGAAAAAAAAATAAAAGACATTGCAGAACAATAATAATCATGACAGACATTTAGTTTTAAATATTACAGTATGTACCTTAGTGTCACCTGCAGACCGTCCTCAGCTGGAATAGCTCTGCGGAGCTGTGTGTCCTGCCTGCTGATGGATCCTTGTACACAACCCAGCAAATCCCTGAAGCTCTCTTGAGACATCCTCGTATAATTAAAATATTTATCCGGGTTTTCGCGGAGCTCATTGAATAAGGAATGGTAGGCTCCATGGCTCTCCCGGACTACAAGAATGGGGTGTTGCCAAACCGCCGATGCCGTTTTCTTCATCTTTCTCTTTTCCGTTCTTGCTCACAAGCAAAGGCAAAGAAACAATTTGATATCCAAATCCTGTTTAAAATAGAAACTCTACTTGCGAATATCCATCTTGAAGCGGGATACAGGAGCAAAATCTGATGATTTCAGCTCGACAAGGGTCTATATAACAAAATCTTATGAGACACGCCTTGTGTCCCAGAAAATCTCCTGGAAAAATTTTTTTGACAATGAGCTAGAAGCAGGCTACATGAACAAGAGGTGCTCATTAAGGATAGCGATATTGCTGAACATGAGAAATTGGGGCCCATGGCTTTAAAGGCAACAGAGATATAAGAAAGCCATAGTGGAATTCGGGGTTTGAAAATGTTGATTTTTGTTCATGAATACCAGTTAATGTAGCTTGTTGTACTGTATATAGGAAAAGGATGGATTGTTGCTCATGGAAAAAATAAGGCATCTCCTGAAAATAAGCCCTAACCCATCTTTCAAAGCAAAGAATAATATAAGACCATAGTAATAATAAATAAAATAATATTTTTTTATTTTTTTCCTCTGAAACAGTGAGAGCTAAATTATAGCATTATTAAAAAATGTATAAATAAATCTAGATGAAAGGGAAAAGAGGACACAGGACAAAAGAGGCTGGTAACCTATGGAGTGAAAGTAAGTAAGTGCTGGTTACACTCACCTGGTGCAGTTGTGACAGGCTCAACTACTGTGAAGGCATGAAGAAAAACAGCTTGAACCCCCAGCTGCTTCACACATGTATAGCATGTATATTTTTTCCACAAAAATGTTATTTTAACCCAATTTTTTATTTTCACAAGGATAGCAGGAGATAATTGACCCGAAAATTTGTTGTGCAATTTTACCACGATAGCCCATATGTGGTCAAAAACTATTTTTGTGGCACAGTACAAAGCTCAGAATGGAAGAAGTGGAATATTGGAGTTCACATTTTGTTGGACTGTTTTGAAGGTGACATGTCACATTGGCAAAGCCCCTGAGGTGCCAGAACTGAAGAATTCCTCCATAAAAGACTCCATTTTACAAACTACAGGTTTCAATGAATTCATCTAGTGGTGCAGTGATCATATTGACACCACAGGTGGGTCACAGAATTTTATACCATTGGGCAATGAAGAAAAAAAATTATATTTTACCAGAAAAATTTTGCTTTAGCCCTAGATTTTATATTTTCACACTGGGAAATGATAAAAATGGCACCAACATTTTTCGCACAATTTCTGCTGAATCTAGAAATACCTCAAATGTGGCTCAATATAACTGCTTAGCCATTGGCAAATAGCACTCCATCTTTTCCAGTATTGCTATACGGCTAAGCAGTACTGTAATACAGGAGGCATCCTGGAGCGCGGAATTTTCGAGAATAGTTTGTGGACTCCATATACAGATCCACTAAGTGCTAGAAGAGCAGAATACCCCTCAAGTGGCCCCATTTTGGAAATTATACCCCTTTGGAAATTTATCTACAAGTGTCATGGTTTTGACTCCATGGGAGTGTTCCAGAAACCAGCAGTGTATGTTGCAGAGTGAAAATTGTAAACTGCCATTATAGTGACCAGTATGTTGTAGTGCCTGTACATTGTTCCCAGCTCATGCACCTGTAAATTAGACAGGTTTTCATCGCTAGAGAAATGCCAAACTTGTGGATGGTAAATGTGGTTTAGGCTCACTGAGGCTCAGAAGGGAGGGCGAATTTGGATTTGGGAGCACAGAATTTGTTGAATTTCTTTTTGGAGGTGAGGGCCATTTAGCTTTTCCAAAGCCTTTGTGCTAACAGTAACGTGGAAATCCCCTATATTTATAGAATCATAGAATCGTAGAGTTGGAAGGGACCTCCTGGGCCATCTGGTCCAACCCCCTGCTCAAAGCAGGATTCGCTAAATCATCCCAGTCAGATGTCTGTCCAGCCTCTGTTTGAAGACCTCCATTGAAGGAGAACTCACCACTTCTCGTGGCAGCCTGTTCCACTCATTGATCACTCTAACTGTCAAAAAGTTTTTTCTAATATCTAATCTGTGTCTCCTCCCATTCAGTTTCATCCCATTGCTTCTAGTCTTTCCTTGTGCAAATGAGAATAAAGTTGATCCTTCTACAATGTGACAGCCATTTAGATATTTGTAGACAGCTATTAAGTCTCCTCTCAGTCTTCTCTTTTGTTTTTCGTTAACAGATGATGGACCTGAGTGGGGACTTGTTTTTTTGTGGATTGAGTTTAAGTTTTTATTGGGAATATTATACTTAACAATTTGGATCACATTTATCCGGCGCTCTATGTTGAGCATTTACATTGAGGTTTCTCTTTAAATCTGCTAGTGACGTACCATATCTTTCAGACTATAAGACGCACTTTTTTCTTCTAAAAATGTGTAGGAAAATGGGGAGGTGCATCTTATAGTCAGGATATACCTGCCCTGGCTGTGGTGGGGAGGTGGGGGAGCAGCAGTGGTGGAGCGGCAGGTCATAGGAGGCAGGAGACAGCTGCTGCAGCTAACTTCTGTGCCCGCTACTAAAGAGAAATGAATATTCACTGCATTCCACACCCATGGGAGTGGAAAGCAGTGAATATTAATTTTTCTTTAATAACGAACACACTGTTAGCCTCAGCAACCGGCATCCTGCAGCTGCCGGGCGTTCGTGTGTGCCGCCACTTAAGGTAATGAATAGAGTTGAGCGATACCGTCCGATACTTCAAAGTATCGGATCGGAATGGATCGGCCGATCTTAAAAAAAAGTATCGGTATCGCCGATTCCGATACCGGAAGTCCCATTCAAGTCTATGGGACTTCCGGTATCGGAATAAGAAAAATCCTGTTTTTCCCTTGTACAGCCTCTCTGGGGTCTGTACGGGCCTTTCGGGGGGCTGTGCCGGCCTGCCAGGGGGTCTGTGCAGGCTCCGGTGGTCTGTGCCGGCCTGCCGGGGGGCTGTGCCGGCCTGCCAGGGGGGCTGTGCAGGCTACGGTGGGCTGTGCCGGCCTGCCGGGGGGCTGTGCAGGCTCCGGGGGGCTGTGCCGGCCTGCCGGGGGGCTGTGCAGGCTTCGGGGGTCTGTGCAGGCATCGTCCGATGGGACTACAAGTCCCATCGGGCGATGCCTGCTACCATGACAGTGATTGACACATTAGCCAATGATGGGACAGTAGTAGCCCCATCATCCGGCTAATGTGTTGAATGTAAAAAAAAAAAAAAAATTACATGCTACATACATACAACATGCATACTACATACATGCTACATTCATACTACATACATGCTACATTCATACTACATATATACTACATGCAACATACATACTACATATATACTACATGCAACATACATACTACATATATACTACATGCATGCAACATGCATACTACATATATACTACATGCAACATACATACTACATATATACTACATGCAACATATATACTACATACATACTACATATATGCTACATACATACTACATATATACTACATGCATGCTACATACATACTGCATGCTACATACATACTACATGCTACATACATACTACATATATGCTACATACATACTACATATATACTACATGCATGCTACATACATACTGCATGCTACATACATACTACATGCTACATACATACAAACATATATACTACATACATACTACATGCATGCTACATGCTACATACATACCACATACATACTACATACATACTACATACATACTACATGCTACATACATACTACATATATACTACATGCATGCTACATACATACTACATGCTACATACATACTACATATATATTACATGCATGCTACATACATACTGCATGCTACATGCATGCTACATACATACTACATACATACTACATGCTACATACATACCACATATATACTACATACATACTACATACAATACATTCATACAATACATACATAGACATACAGTACATATAACATAGAGTAACATACTTACCAATACTTGTCACATTGTTCCCCGAAGCCATTGTCTTTTACAGAATAAATATTAACATAACAAACCACAAAAATACTCACCCACGATCCGAAGCAGTCCACGAGTGTGTCCCACGACGATCTTGGGTAGAGAACTGCAGCATCAGCTGTTGCTGCCGTTCTCTACGGGCTGCAGGAATCCAATGACGGAAGGTAGGTATCCTTCCGCACTGTATTCCTCCGCCACTTAAAAAAAAAAAAAGTCCCTAGTCTCACTTTATGCCATTGCTGCGTGGGAATTTCCCACACAGCAATGGCATAAAGTGAGACTAGGGACTTTTTTTTTTTAAGTGGCGGAGGAATACAGTGCGGAAGGATACCTACCTAGTATGTATGTAGCATGTAGTATGTATGTAGTATGTATGTAGTATATATGTAGTATGTATGTAGCATGTAGTATGTATGTAGCATGTAGTATGTATGTAGCATGCATGTAGTATATATGTAGTATGTATGTAGTATGTATGTAGTATATATGTGTTATGTATGTAGTATGTATGTAGTATGTATGTAGTATATATGTGGTATGTATGTAGTATGTATGTAGTATGTATGTAGTATGTATGTAGCATGTAGTATGTATGTAGCATGCATGTAGTATGTATGTAGTATTTTTTTTTTTTTAACATTTAACACATTAGCCGGATGATGGGACTACTACTGTCCCATCATTGGCTAATGTGTCAATCACTGTCATGGTAGCAGGCATCGCCAGATGGGACTTGTAGTCCCATCGGACGATGCTTGCACAGACCCCCGGACATCAGCACAGCCCCCCGGCAGGCCGGCACAGCCCCCCGGCAGGCCGGCACAGACCCCCACAGGGTGCACAGACCACCGGCAGGCCGGCACAGCCCCCCCGGCAGGCCGGTACAGACCCCCACAGGGTGCACAGACCACCGGCAGGCCGGCACAGCCCCCCGGCAGGCCGGTACAGACCCCCACAGGGTGCACAGACCACCGGCAGGCCGGCACAGCCCCCCGGCAGGCCGGTACAGACCCCGGGCAGTCCACACAGCCCCCCGGCAGGCCGGCACAGCCCCCCGGCAGGCCGGCAGAGACCCCCGGAAGGCCCGAAATGACGGCGCATCATGATGCGCACACACCGCGCATCATGATGACGTCAGGCTGTCAATCAACTTTGAACTTCCGATTCCGATGCCGACTTCCGATATTGAAAAAATATCGGAAGTCGGTATCGGAATTCCGATACAGCAAGTATCGGCCGATACCCGATACTTGCGGTATCGGAATGCTCAACACTAGTAATGAATATTCTCTGCACTCCACTCAGATAGATGTGGAATGCAGTGAATATCTTTCCCTTTAGTAGTCGCCACACGTGAAAGCCCGGCAGCTGCAGGAAGCCGGCGGCTGCAGCTGACACTGTGCTTGCTACTAAATACTTTTGCACCAGTCAAATTTTGTTAAAATGCAGATTGCACATTTTCTGTTAGTACAATAAACCTCATTTGAATCCAGGAATATAACTAAGTCCATCAGTTATTAGATATATGAAACTGAAATAGCTGTTGCAAAAACCAAAATTGTTATAAAGGAAAAAGGTTAACATTAATAGAGGTACCCAAACTTTAGCATATGACTGCATAAGCTGGCACAGAGATACCGCACCAAAAAATGTGTGGCTAGTAGTTTTTTTTGGCTAAATACTGCTATATATCTATAGATCTATAGAAGATCTATAGATAGTTAGCTCAACAGATAGATAGCTCTATCTATAGATCTACAGTATCTATCTATAGATATTCACTTATATTTCTTTTGTGTACATTATATGTGAACATGGGATGTGATGATATGGTGCTCAATGGAGTATGAAAAAGAAGAGGTTGGACAAGGAAATGACACCACAATTCTTTTTATTGGTGTTAAATAATAGATCTTTATTTAGCTTACAAAAACGCATACAAATCCGCATGAAAAAAACGCATGAAAATTTGCAACAAAAACGCAAGGATTTTTAACTGCGTTATCTGCCAAGAGAGGAAGAATCTGCACAGAAAATTCCACAGGCAAATCTGCAACGGGAGCACATACCCTTAGAGTTAGAGTGTTGTTATTTTGTTATAGTAATTAATTCAAGAATTTAGTATAATTGCCACGTTTGAAGTCAGGAAGAAGTTTTTCTCCTTGCATGAGAACAATGTGTCACCCACCTTAAGGAGTTTTGTCTTCTTATAGAGTAGAAAGAGAAATAGCTGTGTAACTGTTCTGATGTACATTGAATAAAACAAATCCAAAATGGAAAAAATCCAAAGTGGAAAAAAAGAGCCGGGCTGAATAAACCGCGCTGACCAGAAGAAAACGCACCTTCGGCAGTCCATATAATAAAAAACCCTGATGAAGTGGCTGGTTTTGCCACGAAACACGTAGGCTTATTAAAGAATTTTTTTATTATATGGACTGCCGAAGGTGCGTTTTCTTCTGGTCAGCGCGGTTTATTCAGCCCGGCTCTTTTTTTCCACTTTGGATTTTTTCCATTTTGGATTTGTTTTTTCATTACCAGCAAGATACCAGTGACGACCGGACCTTTATGAGTGATTCCCAGTTTGTTGTGACTCACACAACTACAGCAGGTGAGTCTAACTTATTGGGCTTGCTTGCTATTGTGGTTCTTCCAGATGATACACCCTATGTGCGCTTTCCATCTTTGTTTTTTCCTGATGTACATTGGGAATTTGCTGATAAATATAATGCTTCACCTTTGGAGCCTCAATAACTTCTCCAACACTTATGAGCTGCAATAAACTGTAATATAGTTGCAATATAATAAAAATTAAACTTGTAATTCCAATTCTAAATAACTATGAAGATTTATAATCCTTGAAGATGTATGAAAATCAAGTTGGCATCACTTTATAATGACTCCCATAATTAGCTGCTGCTTTTGGCAGTAAGACATCTGTCAGACAAAGCTAATAGAGCAAAGAAGAGTGAGAAAGATTTACAAGGAAACAAAACAGGAACTTAAAAATTCTTAGCACAACTAGAAAGACTGAGCATTCATATATAGATAGGATCTCGAGGTCAACAAATAGGTATCTAAGGTTTGTATGAGCACCCTAAAATACCTGCATTGTTACAATTTTCCATTTATGTTTTTTAAAGAAGTAATACTATTAAATTACTAGGCTACTAAACAAAGCTATTGTTCACTCTGATTTTAGAATCACACCATGTTGATAAAAAATGGACTACATCCACATGAGTCAGATATCCTGCAGATTTACTGCTGTTAAAACATCTGCATTAAATCATGTGGTTTTGTTGCATTGGTGAAATCTGATGAAAAAAATCCATATAATAAATTTACATAATTTCAGTGAAAAGTCTTTTTTCACTGCAGGTATCAGGATTCGAACTCAGCAGCTCTTGTATCCCAGGCAGTTAGTCAGCTCGATGGACCGTCCCTTGCTAAATCAGATACTAGTACCTGTGTTGTTCCTTATGTCTCCAACCTGAGTTCCTGATGTCTCCACCCCAAGTTCTTGATTGGCTCACCATGTGATCTCCTGATTGGGCACCCTACTTAAACCTGGCACTGCACTTCCTTCATTGTTAGATTATTGAAATCCCAGCCTTTAGTCTAGGGGCTTCCCACCTGCTGCTTAGCCTTAATATCCTACTTTTGCTCTCAGTGCTGATCTATGTCTATATCCTGACTACGATTCCTGCTTATCTTTCCAACTAAACGGCTGCTCCGTGTACCGACTTCTGGCTTTATCTTCGTGACGCTATCTGCTGATGCTACCCCTAGTGGTTTCAATATCACTACTCCAACTCAGGTCAGTCCTTAACAGAATAATCATGCACACAAAATGGAGTCTGTTGCAGCCCAACTGAGGCAGCAAGTCACTGAACTTCAGAATTTTGGTGCCACATACTAAGAAAAATTTTCTAAGTTGCAAACATAGGTGTTGGGTCAGCAAAATTAAATTATTGAGTTGCAGAGGAAACATGGATTTGTGCAACTCAGGCTTGGGATCAAACGCAAGCAAACCGCTGCCCGCAAAATTTAGTGAGGATCGTTATCATTATTGTGGATTCCTTAATGTCGTATCTACTTCCAGATGTAACCTTCTCCATTTATCAGTGATAGGAAAAAGGTTATTTTTATCATTTTTCTCCTAGCTGATGAGGCTCATGTATGGGCCTCACCTTATGTAAAAAAGAACTCTGACCTCCTAAATGACTTTGCAAAATCTGTGTCACGCTAGGCGACTGTAAACTTCTGAATTCTTACAGCACATACACTACACACTTTTAGGATTCTCCCTTGCCGGTAGCAAGAGTGAATGATCATGTGATTTGTAAACTTCTGGCCACATTCCGACAAGACGTGTCTGGTCTCACTCAATTCATTTACACTTTGTGAGACCACACGTCTCATTACCACATTTATGCAAATTGCACAGTAGTGGTTTTTGTAACTTTCCACTCTCACCACCAGCACCAGGGAATCCTGACATCGTGCAGTGCATACTGTGAGAATTCAGAAGTCTGCAGTCACATAGAATGACTGCAGACTCATCACAAACCTAAGCAACCCCTTTAAAGCTCCTAACATACATAAATAAAACATATCCTTATCTTGTTAGGTGGCACTACCCTTTATTAACATAGCCATGTATCACATAATCTAAAAAGTTATGTTACATGTGTATAAGAACAGAACCAATGACAGAAAAATAATCCATCACCAGAACCATCAGCAGTACAGAAATAAATCACTAGAACTCCTATTTGTACAGAAACACAGCATCACAACCCTCTTCTGTACAGAAATACAACATGAGAACCACCAACAGTACAGAAATACATCTGTATAACCCCAATCAGTAGAGAAACACAGCATCAAAACCCTTATCAGTACAGGAATACATCACCAGGACCACCATCAGTACATGAACACATATCTAGGACCACCATCGGAACATTGTACATCAGGTCAAACCCATACATTTGTATCACTTGATCCTACAACTTCCAGAACATCCTTAACAATGGTAAGGAGATACCAGGAGTTGTTGTTATCAGTCTTCATCAAGCTGTGGACCATATAGGAACTACAGTACTGATGAGAATAAGTCATTATCACATATAAACATTTACATCCAGGTAAATTATAGATTATGTTGTCTTGTTCAGACTTGTACAGACTCAATGATGAATTTTCACAGCCACAGCTCATCTCTGTAGACTTCAATCTCTTACCCTTAAAAATAGCAGAGTGATTATTATAATACTCCTGAATAAAAATATCTGCCATATGCTGAGCCCCTGAATAAATAATTGTCCTTTTTTGCCCCTCTGCTCCCAACACAAAATATGATGCCACACTGGTGCATGCCCTCTACACTGCCCCCTCCATTCCATACTGGACCCCCTCTTCACACTGTCCTCTCTTACTGGGTACCCCTATGGGGCCCAGTCTCTTTACTGTGTCCCCTCATCACACACCCTCTCCTTGGCATACTTTCCCTTCCTGCTACACCCTCACACTACTTAGCTCCCACTCACACTTTTCTCCCCCATACTGTTTCCTCACACTATTCCACTCATTAACTTTTTGAATGATATAAGTTGAACAGAGCAGGTCAGATATGACCTTGGTCAGATTTGACATAATTTGAAGTGTGACATCTTTAAAGTGTTACATGAGAAATATACCGGATTGATAAACCATGGTGTATATTCTCCTTCATGCTGCCATGTCCTGATCCATCTGCATTCATCCACAGGTACGTCTGAACCCGCTTAATCCAGAATATCCGCTGTACCCCTGAACCCCCATGCATTCCTCACCCTCTGTTTTTAATTGGTACATCTGAACCCCATGCATTCCTCACCCTCTGTTTTTAACTGGTACGTCTGTACTCTGTTTTTCCCCTGACTTTAATTCCATGTATCATACTTCAAACTTACTGTATGCATATTGATATGCCCATGCTCATGCATATTGATATGCCCATGCTCCTCACACCTAGTGTTATCCTTCCATCTTATTCTGCCTTTTTCTCCAACTTTGATGCTAGTCAAATGTCCTATTACCTGCAATCTGTAAATTGCTACCTGCTGTGAACTGTCCTCCAGCCTCCCTTCTCCCTCACCTGACTTCATTTCATGGACATTTGAATGGTAAAAGTTGAACAGAGCAAGTCAGATATGACCTTGGTCAGAAATGACATCATTTGAAGTGTGATATCTTTAAAGTGTTACATGAGAAATATACCAGAAATAGTCCAGAAATCGGTCAGATGGTAAGACTACCACTGCTTTCTTATTTTATGTGTTTTTTTTCCTGCTTTTTAACCATGCTCACATTTGCCATCACCATTTTTGCTCCACTAATCTTCACTCTCCTTTGCTATACCCAAACCCCTGCACCCTTGAACCAAATAACTATCACCCCCTCTTTCTTACCCCCACCTCGCTTTATCTGCAGACATACTCCTTAACCTCAGACCTCTCCTACTAAAATACAATACAAGACGATCACTCTCCTTCATCCACCTGCTTTCCCTTTCTCTGCTTCTTCTCACTGCTGGTGACATATCCCCCAATCCTTCCCCCCCATACATCCCACTAATCCTCACCCCTATCTTTCTCACACTAAGAGAAACTACCGTAATCCCTCAAACTTAAAACCTGTGCCACTGACCCCCACCCCCCCACACCCTCTTTCTGGAGCACTTTGGAATGCTCGCTCCATCTGCAACAAGCTCCATGTGATCCACGATATCTTTACCTCCCGCAACCTTTCCTTACTGGCCCTCACTGAGACCTGGCTGACACCCCCTGACATGGCCTTCCTGGCCACACTGAGTTATGGCGGCCTCCACTTAACCCACACTCCTCGCCTTGGCAATAGACATGGTGGAGAAGTGGGCTTCCTCCTTTCTAAAAACTGCTCCTTCAACCCTATCCACCCCCCTCCCTCCCTTATCCTCCCTTCTTTCGAGGTTCACTCTGTCCGCATTTACTCTCCCTCTAATCTCCAAATGGCTGTCATATACTGACCACCGGGCTTAGCCACTGCCTTCATCGACCAATTCTCCACTTGGCTCCTCCACTTTCCCATCATCATGGGGGACTTCAACATCCCCATTGACACCCACCAGCCAGCAGCCTCCAAACTCCTGTCACTTACCTCAACCTTTGGACTTACTCAGTGGTCCTCCACAGCCACCCACACAGATGGACATACATTAGACCTCCTTTTCACCCGCCTCTGTTCCCTATCTAATCTCACAACCTCTCCCTTCCCCCTATCTGACCACCATCTACTAACCCTCTCATCCTTGTCCTTCTCACCTGGCCTCCATGTCCAGCCACTAGCACATCCTCGCAGAAACCTCGCACACCTAGACATTCACAGACTCTCAGACTCTCTTCTACCTCTGTCCTCCATATCTTCACTCCACAACACGGACAGTGCCACTGCTTTCTATAATGCCACCCTTACATCAGCCATAGACTCAGCTGCCCCTCTCATGCATGGCAAAGTGCGACAAATCAATAGGCATCCCTAGCACAACAACCTCACCAAAAAACTTTGACAAGCATCCAGAGTCGGGAGCGGCATTGGAAGAAAACACGCCTGCCAGATGACTTCACTGCTTTCAAACAAGCTACACTTGCCTTTAAATCAGCCCTCACTTTTGCTAAACAGCCCTATTTCACAAACCTTGTATCTTCATTATCCCACAACCCAAAACAACTGTTCAGTAATAATAATAATCTTTATTTATATAGCGTCAACATATTCCACAGCGCTTTACAGTTTCAAAACACAAGTCATAAGTAACAATGTAATAATACCATAATTAAAGCAAAATCAGACGAAATAAGAAGACACTGCTCGTGAGAGCTTACAATCTACCATGAGGTGAGGGAGATACAAAGTACAGGTGTGTATTTACAATTGTATATTTACAATGAAGGTCCAGCCATCTTGAGGGAGTGAAGGATGGATGGAGATAGTGAATGGGCTATACACACACACTTACATATAGAATGACTTTGATTAGTGAACGTGATAAGCCGCTCTGGACAAATGTGTTTTGAGAGAGCGCCTAAAACTATGCAAATTGTGGTTAGTCCTAATTTCTTGGGATAGAGCATTCCAGAGGATAGGAGCAGCACGGGAGAAGTCTTGGAGTCAGGAGTGGGAGGTACGGATTAGTGCAGAGGTTAGTCGAAAGTCGCTTGCAGAGCGCAGCGATCAGCTAGGCCGATAGACAGAAATGAGGGAGGAGATGTAGGGGGGTGCCGCACTGTGGAGAGCTTTGTGGGTGAGAACAAGTACTTTGAATTGGATCCTATAATGAATGGGCAGCCAGTGTAATTACTGATGAAGAGCGGACACGTCCGAGTACCGATTAGCCAGATGGACGACCCTGGCTGCTGCATTAAGTATGGACTGGAGAGGGGATAGTCGAGTGACGGGGAGGCCAATTAAAAGAGCATTGCAGTAATCCAGGCGGGAGTGGATCAATACTACAGTGAGGGTTTTTGTTGTTTCCATGGTGAGAAAAGGGCGGATTCTAGAGATGTTCTTTAGGTGTAAGCAGCAAGAGCGGGCAAGAGATTGTATATGGGATGTGAAGGAGAGATTGGTGTCAAACATAACACCCAGACAGCGCGCCTGCTGCCGGGGAGTTATTGTGGTACCACCCACGGAGAGGGAAATGTCAGATTTAGGGAGGTTAGTAGACGGTGGGAGCAGAAGTTCAGCTTTGGAGAGGTTGAGTTTCAGATAGAGAGTGGACATGATATTGGAGACTGCGGACAGATCATCACTGGCGTTCTGTAGTACTGAGGGGGTAAGGTCGGGGGAACACTTATATATTTGTGTGTCATCAGCATAAAGATGGTACCGAAAGCCAAATCTGCTGATGGTCTGTCCAATTGGGGCTGTGAAGAGAAGGGGGCCAAGGACTGAACCCTGAGGTACCCCGACAGCAAGAGGAAGAGGAGATGAAGTGGAGCCAGAGAACAAAACACTGAAGGAGCGGTCAGAGAGATAGGAAGAGAACCAGGAGAGAGCAGTGTCCTTAATGCCTAGTGACTGGAGCCTAGAGAGTAGGAGATGGTGGTCAACAGTATCGAAAGCTGCAGATAGGTCAAGAAGAATGAGCAGAGAGTGGTCACCGTTACGTTTTGCTGTCAGAAGGTCATTGGTCACTTTGATGAGTGCAGTTTCAGTCGAATGTAGGGGGCAGAAGCCAGACTGTGAAAGGTCTAGAAGGGAGTGAGTGGAGGGGTAATGGGTAAGGTGGAAGTAAACTAGGCGCTCCAAAAGTTTAGAGATGAAGGGGAGATTGGAGACTGGTCTGTAGTTGTTTGTACAGGATAGGTCGAGAGCGGGTTTCTTTAGTAATGGACTAACGATGGTGTGTTTGATGGAGGATGGGAAAATGCCTGAGGAGAGGGAGAGATTAAAGATTGTAGTTAGGTTGGTTGTGACGACTGGAGAGAGAGACTGGAGGAGATGTGAGGAAATGGGGTCGGTAGTGCATGTAGTTGGACGAGAAGAAGAGAGGAGTCTGGAGACTTCTTCTGTGATGGGATCAAATGTGGAAAGTGAGCCAGGGAAGATGCAGGAAGGGATGGGAGTCACAGCACTTGGTGGTTGGGAGCAGATTTCCTGACGGATATTATCTATTTTTTCTGTAAAGTGGGAGGCCAGGTCATCAGCACAAATGTCTGTGATAGGGGCTTGTGCTTTTGGCCTGAGGAGGGAGTGAAAAGTGTCAAAAAGTTTCTTGGGGTTGTTGGCTACTGAGGAGATCAGGGTGGTGAAGTAGGTCTGTTTGGCGAGGTGAAGGGCAGCACATTTAACTCTCCTCTCTGCCCACCACTGCCACCTCCAACTCCCCTCATCTCTGCTGAGGACTTTGTCACCTACTTCAAAAACAAGATCGACCAAACAAGGCAAACCTTTACAGTTCCACCACTCCAACCACTCCACATACCAGACCTCTGCCCTTCCGTAATAACCTCCCTCTCCAACATCACTGAATGAGAGCTTACTCATCTCCTTTCCAAATCACGCCTCACCACCTGTGCACTTGACCCCATCCCTTCCCACCTGCTCCCCAACCTCACTAACATGATCATTCCAGACCTAACCCATCTCTTCAACCTATCCCTATCTTCTGGTACCTTTCCCTCTGCCTTCAAACATGCCACCATAATACCCATTCTCAAAAAAATCAAACCTTGACCCAATTCCTATGCCGAGCTATCGCCCCATATCACTGCTCCCGTTTGCTTCCAAACTCCTTGAACAGCATGTCCATGCTCAACTTTCCTCCCACCTCTCATCTAACTACCTCCTTGACATCCTCCAATCTGGCTTCCACCCCCACCACTCCACTGAAACTGACCTGACCAAAATTACTAATGGCTTACTCACAGCCAAAGCTAACAGGCAGTTCTCCATCCTCCTCCTTCTCGACCTGTCCTCTGACTTTGACACAGTTGACCACTGCCTACTGCTACAGATTCTTTCTTCCCTTGGCATCAAAGACCTTGCCCTGTCCTAGATTTCCTCATACTTTTCTGACCGCACATTCAGTGTTTCCAACACCCACACTACCTCCTCATCCTGCCCTCTCTCTGTTGGAGTCCCCCAAGGCTCCGTCCTGGGGCCCCTACTTTTTTCCATCTATACTCTTGGCCTAGGACAACTCATAAAGTCCCATGGCTTCCACCTGTATGCGGACAACACTCAGATCTACCTCTCTGGCCCAGATGTCACCTCTCTGCTGTCCAGAATCCCGGAGTGTCTATCAGCCATATCCTCCGTTTTCACCTCTCGCTTCCTAAACCTCAGTGTAGACAAAACTGAACTCATTATCTTTCTTCCATCTCGTGTATCTTCCCTACCCGATCTATCTATTATGGTAAACGGCATCACACTCTCTCCCGCACCTGAAATCTGCTGCCTTGGAGTAACTCTCGATTCTGCCATGTCCTTCAAACCACACGTCCAAACTCTTGCCACCTCCTGTCGCCTCCAACTCAAAAATATTTCCAGAATCCGTCCCTTCCTCAGCCCTCAATCTACTAAAACTCTTGTACATGCCCTCATCATCTCCCGCCTTGACTACTGCAACACTCTCCTCTGTGGCCTCCCTGCTAACTCTTTCACCACTCCAGTCTGTCCTCAACTCTGCTGCCCGACTAATCCACCTCTCTCCTCGCTACTCCCCTGTCTCTCCCCTCTGCAAATCCCTCCACTGGCTCCCAATTCACCAACGAATCCAGTTCAAACTACTAACACTGACCTACAAAGCCATCCACAACCTTTCCCCTCCCTATATCTCTGAACTAATCTCGCAATATCTTCCCTCACGTAATCTTCGATCCTCCCAAGACCTCCTACTCTCCTCCACACTTATTCGTTCCTCAGACAACCAGCTCCAAGATTTCTCCTGAATATCCCCTATCCTCTGGAATTCCATAACTCAACACGTCCGATTATCCACCACCCTCGGATCCTTCAAACGGAACCTGAAAACCCATCTTTTCAGGAAAGCTTACAGCCTGCAATAACCATTCTGCCGCCTCATCACCACTAGAGCTGCTGCACCCCGACCTTCTGTCTCTTCCCCACTATCCCGTAGAATGTAAGTCCTCAAGGACAGGGTCCTCTCCCCTCTGTACCAGTCTGTCACTGTAAATTTGTTTACTGTTAATGATATCTATAAGTTTGCATGTAACCCCTTTCTCATGGACAGCACCATGGAATTAATGGCGCTATATAAATAAATAATAATAATTAATCTCCTCACACATTTCCCCCTCTCTCCTTATACTGCTCACCCATCCCCCACTTACAATACTGTGTCTGTGCCCATGCCCCTTAATACTGTTTCCTCAAACATGCCATCTCCCACCTTGATCCACATACTGTGTTGTCAAATTTTTCCCCCTTCTCCCTCCCCATATTGTGTCTGCACCCATCACTTCCTATTTCCCCATACTGTGGCCTCAAATATTACTGCTCCCCATATTGTAGCTGCAGCCATCCCTTCCTGTTTTGCCCATAGCGTGGCCTCCCCAATATATTATTGATTTATTCATTGCTAACTATTGGACTACTATTTTTGCTCTAGCACCCTATATATATATCCTATTGTCCCTTATGTCATTATTAACATACTATACCTATTCGAGATGTGTATTGCGCAAATTCTGTTAGCTCCAGACACATAGACTTTATCACTTTTGACTATAATAAAATCTCTTTTTCCCTCTGGACATTGGTCAATTTCATTCCCTGGGTGTGCGCCCTTTGTTTTTATACTGTTTTAATTTTATGTCTGTCATTGTTTTGTGATCATCTTGTCACCTGATTTTAATAAAATATGATTATGTTTTACTTAATTTGATGTACTGAGGACTTTTATGGTCGGTTTTCCTTCTATCTTTTTCCCTCCCCATATTGTAACTGCGCCAATTCCGTCCCCCTGGTACAATAGATCTTTGGTGTTTACACCTCTGGACACTTACCACCAATGTGCGCTCATGTCTGCTGCACCAGGCATGAAGTCAACAGCGAGATCACTTGCTTCTGATGTCATCCTGACCCGGCGGTCAAAGTTTTAATATAACACTGGGAGCCGACACGCTGCACCTTCCGTGAGCCAGCTGTCAGTGTGACAGCTGGCTCAGAAAGGCTAACTCAGACCGCCGCGTCAGAATGCCCAACGGCGCCCCCGTGTCGACTGCACCTAGGGCAGATGTCCCGCCTGCTTCCTCCTAGCTACACCTCTGCACCAAGCATAAAATGATCCAATGTATTCAAGTGCACTAGCAAGAACTTTTACACGTCAACCTGCTTGGCAAGCTTGATACTTGTAAGTATACAATGTTGCTGGAATTTTCTTTTCATGCATTGCTAAATTTATAGTTTGAAATATCAAGTATGTAATTTGTTTTTTCCCAATATAATTTATTCACTTATAAAATATTTGCTACACACATTTAGTGCACTAATACATACACCAAAATATCTTGTATGTCTGTGAAATAATATGCGTCCTTAGGTTTATTACTGGCTACAAACATATTTTATTATGAAATGTTACTATGCAAAACATTTCTATCAGATATAAATGTTATGCTTTCTCAGTCTCTTGCTGGATTCAGATGTCACAGTAAAAAATACGTAATTGGGCACACATGTAAATCTTAGGAAACACGAATGCAAACAACAACCTTTTAGAAGAAAAATAATACAAAACATGAAACTAAGACTCCTCGTTTTTCTTTACTTGGTAAATAACAAAAATGATAACATCATTTAATATTCAGACCTAATGCTAAGTATTTTATGTAACACAATGGAAATGTTAAAGTCTTGGTATTTCTAATTCCAAACTCTAAAGACATTCAGGAGTAGACTAACTCACAGTCCATGGGTGAGAGGCATTCACCAGTTTTAGCATGCTTAAAAGGGTTGTCCACTACAATGACAACCCCTTTTCGATAATAATAAATAAAAAAAATTTTATTTCTATAGCGCCGACATACTCCGCAGCACTTTACATTTTAGAGGGGACTTGTACAGATGATAGACATTACAGCGTAACAATAAACACATAGATCAAAACATATACCAAGAGAAGTGAGGGCCCTGACTGCAAGCTTACAATCTATAAGGAAAAGGGTAGACACGAAAGGTGGATGGTAACAATTGCTTTCATTGTTTGCCAGCCATAGTTTAAGAATCGGGTTTTCATATCATGCTGCATGAACCGGTTATCAATAAAAAACTGGAGTCTGAACTGAGAAAGTAAATTAATGTGTATGCACAATGTAAGTGCATATTAACACATGACCATTAACTACTCTGGTTAATGACCATGTGTTAATATGAACTTACATTGTGCATACACATTAATTTACTTTCTCAGTTCAGACTCCAGTTTTTTATTCATTTCATTGTGCATTCAGTGCATATAAGGGTGTGACCGCCCTCTTCTGAGCTGGGAAAGCCATCCAGTCTGGCCTATACTTTTACTAGTGGGTCAGTCCCTCGATCCTTGTTCACATTCATGTCACTTGGCAAGTGAAAAGGTTTTAAATACTAGAGTAGGAATGTCCCACAAGGGTTGCCGTGACGTGGTGGGATGGCTTGTACATTATTTTGATCAAAATTATGTTTACTAAATACCCTTATTATTATTATTACTTTTATGTATTATTTGCAGTTTATTTTTTACTTTTTATTTCAGGATATTTGTGATTTTTGCTTTTTGTTTTCTATGAACCGGTTATCAGCCTAAGTATGTAACTGTACAGACACAGAGGGCTATTAAATGCATAAAGCATGTGAGGACCTGATGCGAGGAACCTGGTTATAGTAAAAATTTTGAATGGGCAACACAGGGATAGTTAGGTTAATGCGTGATGCGGTAGGCCAGTCTGAAGAAATGCGGTTTTAGGGCACACTTAAAACTGTGGGTATTGGGGATTAATCGAATTAACCTGGGTAGTGCATTCCCAAAAAATTGGCACAGCACATGAAAATTCTTGGTGACAGGAGTGGGAGGTTCTGATTATTAAGGATGCTAACCTCAGGTCATTAGGAGCATGGAGGGCATGGGTAGGGTGGTAGACTGAGACAAGGGAGGAGATGTAGGGTGGTACTGAGCCATGGAGTGCTTTGTGGGTGAGGGCAATAAGTTTATACTAAATTCTGGAGTGGATGGGTAACCAGTGTAATGACTGGCACAAGGTAGAGGCATCAGTGTAACTATTGGTGAGGAATATGATCCTGGCTGCAGCATTCAACACAGATTGGAGAGGGGAGAATTTGGTAAGAGGGAGACTGATTAGTAGAGATTTGAATGCCCCCTGTTAAAATAAAAGCATTTATACTCACCTCCCATGCTAGTGCTATTACAGCATTGTCGGCACTCGCATTCCCAGGGCTCATGTTAATTTGTTACATCACGTGAGCACGGCGCCCAATCAGCTCTGGTATCGCTGTCTCTGCCTTTGAACATATAATCAATAGGAAGTGAGCGGCCAGCTGCTGCTCTGACTTTCTGTTGACTATTTAAGTTTCAGAAGGTGGGATCAGCAATGCCAGCGCTGATTGGTCTAAGGATTCATGTGATATACGAACCACACGTGAGCACCGGGAACGTGAGTGCCAACACCATGGGAACACTGCCGGCACAGGAGGTGAGTAGAATTGTTTTTAATTTAATATGGGTGAATATTCGGAATGAGAAGGGGTTGTCTTGGTAGTGGACAACCCCTTTAACTGGCCACATCATGGAATAGTGGCTGCAACTGTAATGCTGAAGAAAACATATACTGTATTTTTTTTAAATTACTCATCTTTGTTGCTGAGATTTTAGCTTGTAAAGTTTAGATTCCAATTTCCCCTCCAACCAAGTGGGCGATAGCGGAGATTCATCTCTGTGTTGGCTACTTTTTCAATTGTATGACATTAACTAATGATAAGTGCAGGAAACTTTGTGCGGGAGGAAAAAAAAGAACATCCATTCCCAGAGAAGCTTAGTACAGACTTTCCCTGTGTGAGACATGTAATGATGCACAGCCCTGCCCTCCTCACTGATATCACTATCGGCATCTATTATGATTACAAGGTGGGAGTGGAAGTAAAGCAGAACTGTGTGTCATTACAAACACCACTTGCAGCTCTCCTCTCATGGCACTGTCAGTGTTGGGGAAATGGAACAGCACTGTAAGAGGAGATGTTGTGCACCTGTCCTGGGTATAATGGACTCTGCATTTTTCTCCTTGGGTGTCGCCCTCTGTTGTGCACCACATCAGATTTTGCAAGCTCTTTGACATCATCTCCTTATGTCTCTTAAGGCCCACTAAGACACACACCTGTGTTTTAGGAATAAGCCTTTAGAATCTTATGTTTCATTGTCTCTGCCATCTGTGCATATTTGGGCTTCAATTTACAAACACTCTGTGATCCTGCATACCTTTATTTCTGTTTATTAACCCTTACTCTCCCTTCTTCAGAACCAGTCCAACAGTTGCAGTAAACAAATGAGCTATTCGTGGAATCATCTCATGATAGCTGGGTTCCACTTCATTCATTGGACTGATCCTGATATTCCTGTTTGCCCGAGTCCTCTTAGTTCCATGTGTCCTCCACCCAGTTACAATGCTTGTGGTCTATATGCCAATCTGGAGCAGAAGCTTTATGGATCCACCTCAGGAGGTGAGGCTAACTTAAAGTTGTAGCTGCAGAGGGGTTTGCAGTGACACACAGCATTACTGTACCCACCCCATACTGACAGTGCCATGAGACAAGAGGAGCATGAAGAGGTTGTAATGACACACAGCTCTGCTCAGCTCTCCTCCCCAACTTGTATTCACAAAGTAGATGCTGGCAGTGAGATCAGTGAAGAGACCAGGGCTGTGTGCATGATGCCTCCTGCTTTTTTATGGTCACTGTCAAAAGTAACTGCCCCTAGAGATGTATCTCTGCTAATGCTCCCTTGGTTGAGGGGAGAATACAATCAAACTTGACAAACTAATATCTCTGCAATATAGATAAAATATTACAAAATTACAATATGTTTTATTCAGCTCTACAGCCACTATTCCACGATATATAATGTTTAACATGCTAAATATGGTGAAAGGTCCTCCTTAAAGGGAAGGTGCCGCAATTTTAAATAATTTGCAAAAAAAGAGTAAGTAACAAAACATGTTGTTAAAGCAAATGTTGTACTAACTAGGATTTATGGTTTGTTTGTAATAATTATAATTATTATTATTATTATTATTATTATTATTAATTTATTGTTATAGCGCCATTTATTCCATGGCGCTTTACAAGTAAGGAGGGGTATACATAAAAACAAGTACAATAATCTTAAGCAATACAAATCATAACTGGTACAGGAGGAGAGAGGACCCTGCCCGCGAGGGCTCACAATCTACAAGGGATGGGTGATAATACAGTAGGCGAGGGTAGAGCTGGTCGTGCAGCGGTTTGGTCGATCGGTGGTTACTGCAGGTTGTAGGCTTGTCGGAAGAGGTGGGTCTTCAGGTTCTTTTTGAAGGTTTCGATGGTAGGTGAGAGTCTGATATGTTGTGGTAGAGAGTTCCAGAGTAGGGGTGATGCGCGAGAGAAATCTTGTATGCGATTGTGGGAAGAGGAGATAAGAGGGGAGTAGAGAAGGAGATCTTGTGAGGATCGGAGGTTGCGTGCAGGAAAGTACCGGGAGACGAGGTCACAGATGTATGGAGGAGACAGGTTGTGGATGGCTTTGTATGTCATGGTTAGGGTTTTGTAATGGAGTCTCTGGGCAATTGGGAGCCAGTGAAGGGATTGACAGAGAGGAGAAGCTGGGGAATAGCGGGGGGACAGGTGGATTAGTCGGGCAGCAGAGTTTAGAATAGATTGGAGGGGTGCAAGAGTGTTTGAGGGGAGGCCACAGAGCAGGAGGTTGCAGTAGTCAAGGCGAGAGATGATGAGGGCATGGACTAGGGTTTTTGCAGATTCTTGGGTGAGGAATGAACGGATTCGTGAAGTATTTTTGAGTTGAAGTCGGCAGAAAGTGGAAAGGGCTTGGATATGTGGTTTGAAGGAGAGATTAGCATCAAGGATTACTCCGAGGCAGCGAGCTTGTGGGACTGGGGAGAGTGGGCAGTCATTTACTGTAATTGATAGGTTCGTAGGGGGGGTCACGTGAGATGGGGGAAAGATGATGAATTCTGTTTTGTCCATGTTGAGTTTCAGAAATCTAGCGGAGAAGAAGGATGAAATAGTGGACAGACATTGAGGGATTCTGGTTAGTAGGGAGGTGATATCTGGTCCAGAAATGTAGATCTGTGTGTCATCAGCGTAGAGATGATACTGAAAGCCATGAGATTCTATGAGCTGTCCCAGGCCAAAGGTGTAAATAGAGAACAGCAGGGGCCCAAGGACTGAACCTTGTGGGACTCCGACAGATAGGGGGCGAGGTGAGGAGGTGGTGTGTGAGTGGGAGACGCTGAATGTCCGGTCTGTTAGGTATGATGAGATCCAGGATAGGGCCAAGTCTGTGATGCCGAGGGATGAGAGGGTCTGTAATAATAGGGAATGGTCCACTGTGTCAAAGGCAGCCGACAGGTCCAGGAGGAGGAGGACAGAGTAGTGTCGCTTGCTCTTGGCGGTTAAGAGGTCATTGGTGACCTTAGTAAGGGCAGTTTCAGTGGAGTGGTGTGACCGGAAGCCAGATTGTAAGCGGTCGAAGAGGGAGCAAGAAGAGAGATGGGAGGACAGTTCAAGGTAGTCGTGTTGTTCCAGTAGCTTGGAGGCGTAGGGGAGAAGTGATATAGGGCGATAGCTAGATACAGAGGATGGGTCAAGAGAGGGCTTTTTGAGGATAGGTGTGATGGAGGCATGTTTAAAGCTTGAGGGGAAAACACCAGTTGTTAGTGATAGGTTGAAGAGATGGGTTAGGGTTGGGATGAAGACTGTGGTGAGGTTTGGTATGAAGTGGGATGGGATCGGGTCGAGTGCACAGGTGGTGAGATGTGATCTTGAGAGTAGAGTGGAGAGTCGATCTTCTGTAATGGTGGAGAAGTTGGTTTTGAAGGTGGAGGGCTGGGAAGTCGGGAGGAAGGGTTCTGGGGGTTGCTGACCAAAACGTTCTCTGATGTTATCAATCTTCTGCTTGAAGAATGAGGCAAAGTCTTCAGCTGAGATGAGTGGGGAGGGAGGAGGTGCTGGGGGGCGGAGGAGAGAATTGAAGGTGTCGAATAACTGTTTAATAATGTTTTAATGTAGCCACTGGGCGCTGACATCTTGATTTCCAGATCTGATCTGTGGAGGACTCATACAGTCTGCAAATATGGCCGTCCCTGGACATAGGAGACTGCGGTCGGCTCCCGACCCCACCATGCAGCCTCATTAGCAGAGAACTGGGCACGCCCCTGTGGGCTGCACCATTCACTGCTGTAGGTGAGTCTGGGCGCCATTTTACTGTAGCCCAGTGCTATCTGCTGAGCTCGACTTTCTGCACCGTGCTTCCTGCTCCAGCTCCACTGTCCTCCTGCTCTGTCTCCGCCTCCTCACTCACACACAGCCCCAGTGATCTCTGGTAATCTGACACCTTTGCTTTTATAGTGACAGTGACATATACAGCCCATAGTCTAGTGTATGGATGGGGCAGTTACACCAGTGTGAGCATATCTGTAACACTGTCTCCTGTGATACTGCCTGCTGAGCCATTTATCTAATCCTATCCTGTGTGATACTAACTGCTGAGCCGTGTATCTAATCCTATCCTGTGTGATACTGACTGCTGAGCCATGTATCTAATCCTCTCCTGTGTGATAATGACTGCTGAACCGTGTAATCCTATCCTGTGTGATACTGTGTGCTGAGCCGTGTATCTAATCCTCTCCTGTGTGATACTGACTGCTGAGCCGTGTATCTATTCCTATCCTGTGTGATACTGACTGCTGAGCCGTGTATCTAATCCTATCCTGTGTGATACTGTCTGCTGAGCCCTGTATCTAATCCTCTCTTGTGTGATACTGACTGCTGAACCCTGTATCTAATCCTCTCCTGTGTGATACTGTCTGCTGAGCCGTGTATCTAATTCTCTGCCATGTGATACTGCTCTCCTGAAATACTCTGTGCTGCTGTCACCCTGCTGGTTTTATGTGTGATCTACATGGTGGTATTGTGTATGATCTATATGGCGGCATTGTGTGTGAAGTATATGGCGGTATTATTTGTGATCTGCTAAAAGGGGACCCATTCTAGGGTGGTTCTGGCTGAGCACCTGCACACGGGTCAGGGGTAATAGGTGCAGTCAGGGGAGAGCTGGTGAGGCAGCTGAAGAGAGGGGTCTCATTTTTATCGTTACTGTAGGCTCCATTCCCCCCCAGCCTGCTTCCCAGTGTCACCCCGGACTGCGCCTGTCGCCTCGCTTTCACACATCGCAAGGACAGAATCTGAGGAGGGGAATGGGGTCTTTGCATGCCAAGTCTGGATCAGAACAGGCCATCAATCAGCAGAAATGTTTCCTCGATTTCTGTGCTGCTGTCTCCCTGCTCCTCCCCCATATATCTCCCTCTGTGCCCCCCATAGACCAGCACACTGCTCTCCTGAAATACTCTGTGCTGCTATCACTCTGCTCCCTCTACCATATATCTCTCTGTGTGCCCCCCATAGACCAGCACACTGCTCTCCTGAAATACTCTGTGCTGCTGTCACCCTGCTCCCTCCACCATATATCTCTCTCTGTGCCACCCTTAGACCAGCACACTGCTCTCCTGAAATACTCTGTGCTGCTGTCACCCTGCTCCCTCCACCATATATCTCTCTCTGTGCCACCCTTAGACCAGCACACTGCTCTCCTGAAATAATCTGTGCTGCTGTCTCCCTGCTCCTCCCCCATATACCTCCCTCTGTGCCCCCCAGACCAGCGCACTGCTCTCCTGAAATACTCTGTGCTGCTGTCACCCTGCTCCCAGAATCCTTGCTGCCTGCCATCCTCGGTGACCGAAGACCCCATTCCTCTCCTCAGATCCTGTTCTGGCGATGTGTGAAAGCGAGGCGACAGGGCCTGATATATGGTGGAGGAGCAGGGTGACAGCAGCACAGAGTATTTCAGGAGAGCAGTGTGCTGGTCTGTGGGGGTCACCCTGTTCGGTGCCAGGGATTGTACATAGAGCGCTGTGTTTTACACACATGGATGGACCGTCTTCTTGTCTGCTCCACAGAAATCCAGGAAACATTTCTGCTGATTGATGACCTGTTCTGATCCAGACTTTACATGCAAAGACAGTCAGTAACTTTGCAGGCCCCATCAAAATGGCTGCTCACTGTGTTCCTAAATGTCATCCTCTCTTTTCCCTTAGCAAGCACCCAGTAGGGGAGGAGAGGAGTGACACCACACCCATGTCAGCAGATTCATCCCATACAGTGTCCATTTTAGGGCATGATCATATATCAAAATCAAACATCATGGACACTGTACACCCATAATTACTGCAGGACAGTAATGTGAGCTAGTTGTACACTAGGCTTTTGTGCCAAACTTCAGTAGCTGCTCCCCCTAGTGTTAACAAGTGGAAATGCCAAACTTTTTTAAATTATTTTTCATATTTTACAAAATTAAAAACAAATGATAATATTTTTTAAGAAAATGTAAACATTAATTCTTTACATTTTTTCAATTGCTGAAATTTTTTTTTTGGGATGGCACCTTCCCTTTAAAGTGAAAAGTCACTTGAAATAGCCTAACAGCAGTACTGTTTAAAATATAATCTTACATTTCACAATGAGACTTCTTTGCTTTCTTTTGCTTCATTTCACGAGGTTATTTTTTTATTTTTTTTATAATAGTGATTTCATGTGTCGTCTTTACTTCAAATTTATGTGTTTTTTTCAGTGCAATAAAGAAGATGATGGGAAGATACATCCAAATAATACACCTTAAAATAAAAAAGGATATTAAGCTAAAAGTGTATCAAAGTAAAAAATGTCACAAATAGTTAATTATTGATATGCTTATTATTTCCTTGTTGGCTTTTCCTATGTCCCTTCCCTATTTTCAGAAGAGATCGATCACAGTCAGGTCTAAAGACGTGAATAAAGCGGTGGTCAAGCATGTGCACTACTGCTCCATTCCTAGAGGGAACATAGGGATCTCCATTTTTACTATCAAGTGAGATATAGTGTAATCTGTCAAATGTCTTTACCTTTATAAGCTATCTACAAGTTAGGTGTCAAGCATATTTACTGGGAAAACTCTTTTTGCTAGGCATAAATCTTTTTTTAAGTAGTAAGATGGAATAAGTCATGTCTTGCAGTCTTATAAATATAGTCCAAGATTCAATGATGTTTAAATAAGAAAGCTTTGGAAGATGCCATCCTGATTGTACATATTAAAGGGAATCTGTCACCAGGTTTTTGTTACCTCATCTGAGAGCAGCATAATGTAGGAAAAATACCCTGATTCCATCTATCTATCACTTACTTTACTGGGTGCAGTAGTTGTGATACAGAGTTATTACATGTAGCAGAGCTCAGAAAGCTAATCCCACCCACACCACAGCTCTCTGTTTACACTATCTATTGACAGTAACCCACTTATCAGAGGAGGGAGTGTGGTTGGACAATTGCTGATGGGAGCACGGGTCCTGCAGTGATAATTTCCTGGTGATAAAATCTTCATTCTATGGAAGCAAACAGCATTATTCCTGATAAATCACCCATTGCTGAAATCTGAGACTCAGCTGCTAAATCATGCTGTCCTCAGGTTACATGGCAAAAACTGTTGATAGACTACCTTTAATACAGGACACATATGCATAGTATATTATGGCCAACAAAATGAAGTGTAAAAGAGCTATCCAACTTCTGAGAAATATGTGAAAAGCAGCAAATGCAAAATAAAATGCAAACACTGCTCACCTCCTGAAACTTGTCCTATGGGTCATTTTTTTTAAGCAACAAACATGTGACCACTGCAGCCAATCTTTAGCCTCTACAGTACTGACTTCAGCAATCACAAGCTAGATTCTTTAAACAGTGACTCAGAGCATCACTAGAGCATTAGCGCTGAATTACTGGGAGAAAGAAGAAATTAGTACTGTTTTTTTCTAGTATTGGTTGCTCTTTTCATTTTTTAAGTGGTCTGATAAACAGACTTTTTTTCCACATATCTAGCTCCTATGGGCTCACATTGCCTTTTGTGTGTCTTTGATTTTACACAGAGATGAATACAGAATGCTCCTATTGTGCCATGCTATCTGTACCAAAGCTGTAAGAACTTCATTTAAAAAGGAGGTATACCGTAATGTGACTTTGCCGAGACTTTCGAAGGAGAGATACAATGGTGCCTGTAAACATCTTAAAAATAATTTTCAGGGACACTTTGCTTCTGAGTCAATGGAATAATGTCACAGTGGCCCCAACTATAAAGGGTCTTAAAGCCTAAAAGACAGATTATCTCTTCCATCAAATACAAAAAAAGAAGGAAGGAAATAGCTTGCTGGGGTTAGTTCATTATAGTTTCTTTTGTATCATACTGATGGAGCCGTCTGAAGTTGGCGGAAGTAGCACGAGACGAGTACGGTGACGTTAATGTTTAAATCTAGTGGTTATGTAATAATGTTGGAATGTTTTTTCTATTTTCTTTTTAGCTACCAGGTTCATCCATCTCCTTATGATTACTGTTTATTCCGTCTCTAAAAGATAGTCTTACCAGGATAATGCTGTCATTAGATTCTCATTGTTATCATGAAATAGTTAATGGTTCTGTAAATAATAATCAGTTGAAGTGACTCACGGAGGAGTCCATGCCATGACTCTTAAATGTTTATGCAAATTCACCCTTCACACGCCACCTAGTTCACTATAGCTCAGGACTGTTCTACAAGACTATACCAAAGGTCTATGAGTCAACTAGGTCCACACAACCTCTTAAAATGACCTAATTCCAGCTTATCTTATTGACTTGTTTATACATCCCTAAAGAACCAATGGTTCCCTCTTTGGGCTATATACAGTCTGATACCATAGTGATTCAGAGTCCCTGTGCTCTGTCCCCATACCTATCTCTTTTCCTAGGTCTAGTCAATTCTATATAACTCCTCAATAACCAAGACTAGGACGTTGTTCCTTCAAGTTACAGCCATACAGTAGAGATGGTGATGCAGGGCACCAGGTCTATTTTACTGTATTCTCACATAGAACAACAAAACATATACATGGAACAATCAATAAAAGTCTTTCAGCAAACTTAATCCCCTACAATAACGATAAAGGATATATAGACAGTCTATAGGCTCAAAATAAATAGAAGTCTCACAGTTCAACCTTATACTTAAGCCCTGAATTCTTTGGTCAAGGAGTGGATTTTTTTGCCTCCGTGATGCCCAACATCCAGGGCAAACATCCACAGCTGCACGTTGCTATGCCTCTGCATTGGTGTTTCTACTAATGAGAGACAATTTATAGGAGAATAGACTTAGCTGCTATTAAAAACAGTGACTTCATTGTGGTGGTGCTGATAGGAGACAGCATGGTTATCGCCATTAATCCATTTTGGAGCAAGCACTGATTAACTCTGAAAGGAGTAAGAATTGATGGGATAATCATTCACTGTTATTCCAGCAGTTGCAAAGAGAACCACAATACCGGCAGCAAATGATAATGAGATGTCATTTGTCACATCATGTGGAATTAGATGTCAGCTATGAGTTGTCAGGCTAATTTATGACACACTATTGGTCTAATTTTCTTTATTTTAGAAAAACAAACAACTCTTTTCAGAACTTGTGTCATTTATTTTCGGTTACGTCTTTATTTTTGGCACATTGCTGACTATTTTTACAGAAATATTTATATAACTATTGTTCTGCAAATTTTTTTGTGGCTTGTAACAAAGAGACTTTAGAAGTCTTTACACAATTAAAAAAGAAATAAAAAGTCTTAAAGCCAGGGATATTCCTGTAGAGTATCCTTAATTTAATAAGTATATACAATATTTATTATCAGATTGTTATTCTGCCCTACAATAATCTAAGCAGTCAAATACATGATTGCATGGCCAAATGGAAAGGTACAAAATAATTGTAACTTAGGGCTAGAGTTGAGCGAAACAGGTCGGCCAGATTCATAAGTCGCCGACTTATGGCAAAGTCGGGTTTTGCCGACCGAAACCCGACCACAGCGTGAAGTCGGCCATGTGGTTGTCAAAACGAGCGCCAATGTTGGATTTCCCAGAATGCTTGCACGTGACTTTTTTCAGCCACTGAGCAAAGATGTACACTGTGGGCAATGAGATGACATGTGCAGCGTCCGGGGAGAGAGAGAGAGATTTCGCGCACTTTAAACAAGCGGTCCGGCATGTAGGTTTGTTTACTGTCCTCCACTCACTACCGACTTTGCTTCCCCATTGACTTGCATTGGGTCTCGTGTTTCAGTTGGACCTTCGACTTTTCCCGATAGTCGGCCGATTTCGTTTGACTCGACTTTTGAGAAAGTCGGGTTTCAGGAAACCCGACTTGACCCTAAAAAAGGCAAAGTCGCTCATCTCTACTTAGGGCAAGATGCAGCTCAGAAACAGGGGGGTCACACCCTTATATGCGCAGAATGCACATAGAACTAAATAGTGTAGCTTGTGGAGAAAGTGGATCTCCACTCTCAATAACGGTTTACTGATTTAAATAAATACAATTTCTTCCTATATGTTGGTGATTTAGCCCCTTCATTTTTTCATTTGTTTTTTCCTCCCTTTCTTCCCAGAGCCATAACTCTTATTTTTCTGTCACAGACATATGAGGGCTTGCTTTTTTTGCAGAACAAGTTATACTTTTGAATAGCAAATATGAAAAAGTAAGCCAGCTCACCAGTAACCACTGCAGAGCCTCGGAGCTACGTGCAGACAGACGTCAGGAATAATCATGAAAAAAACCTTGGTTAGCTCCAGCGGCATTAAAATTCTTCTTTATTAAGCCATGTTAAAATAGGTTAAATCAAGTAGCTCTCCACATTGTAGCCACACGCCAGACAGAGGCTACGCGTTTCGACCTGTGCGGTCTTTGTCAAAGCCATACTGAGTTCTATGCATGGGAATATCCAAAATAGTAGAGAAAAGGTCAAAGTCCTGATCAGGAACAAAATTAAGACCCAAAGATAGAATTTGTGTCTGTTGCGAAGTAAGTTCAATAGAAGAAAGATTCAACACATTCTTGCATTCTCCTATTTGTTCTGATATTTCTTCCTCCGAGTATTGATTCCCTGACCGTCTGCGATGCTTTCTGCCCCCACGCCTTTTGCATTTTTTTGTGTGCCAAAATTCCTTTTTTGATGCACCTGAGGCGCTTTCATTAAGGGATACATCTGAGGCACTTAGGGCGTTGTCTGAGGAGCCCGGGTCTGACGAAATAAATAATACTTGTGGTTTGGTTCCTTTTTTTTTTTTTATAATTTTTACGCCTGTTGTGAGCTTGGCTGTGTTTAAGAATAGATTTGGGAGTTTTGTTAATATTGGCTTTTATAAGTGCAGCGCTAATAATTGCAAACCGTGCGAGCATGCACGCATTTCTAAAGAATTTAACAACAGTGGCAGCACATCAAAATTTAAAATTAAACACTACATTAATTGTAATTCTAAAAATGTAGTGTACAAAATAGATTGCACTATGTGTAATCTGTCCAATATAGGTTGCACTTCAAGGAATCTTAAAGTACGAATTACAAGAGCATTTATATGACATAACCAATACAAATAATTTTGGACGTAATGTTTCAGCAGCAGCCAAACATTTTATAACACATCATGCCAGAAACACTTCATGCTTCCAATTACAGGGAATTGAACATGTTAAATCATCATTTCGGGGAGGAGATGCCAGGCGGCGTCTTCTCACCCCAGAAGCTTTTTGGATCTTTCAATTAAATACCAGATCTCCCAGTGGCCTTAATAAACGGCATGATTTAATGTTACATTATTATTAATTTTATGTTTAATGATTTTATATTTGTTTGTTCATTTGTTTATTGTGTTTGGTAATATGCACGTTTATTTTTTGAAAAAGGACCTTTCATGATGTGTCACATGACCTTGTAAAGTTTCTTCATTGGTGAGATCTTTCTATATAGAAGATCATGCATAGAACTCAGTATGGCTTTGACAAAGACCACACAGGTCGAAACGCGTAGCCTCTGTCTGGCGTGTGGCTACAATGTGGAGAGCTACTTGATTTAACCTATTTTAACATGGTTTAATAAAAAAGAATTTTAACGCAGCTGGAGCTAACCAAGGTTTTTTTATGATTATATTTTGAATGCCAAAAATTCATTTTACCAAACAGTGTAATCAAAAAAATTTCCAAGTGCTGTAAAACTGTGAAAAAAACCCCAAAATTCTTACACTGTTGTTTGGGAGTTGTTTTCATGATGTACATTTTGTGGTAAAAATGACCATGCAATACGATTTTCCTCATCAATACGATTACAACAAAACTAAATATGTCCAGTTTTTTTTATTATTTTAGCGATGAAAAAAATCTGAATTTTGCAAAAAAAATTTTTTTGAGATGTGTCACCATTTTCCAAGACCCGTATCATTTTTATTTTTCACCTGATGGAGCTGTATATTAGTTTATTTTTTGCGGTTTGCCAGGACCAGATGTTTTACAGTTTAATGAGTCCACCATTCAAAAATAAAATCTTTACTGAATGGCAACTTACAAGGGATGGTAAGTGCAAAGTCTTATGGATGTTTGAAGCATTTTCCATGCAATATCCCTCCATAGTATTTTACTCCTGGACTTTCTATATACACTGTTTCTCCCTAATTCATCACAACCCAGCTTTAATGCTTCTGTCCTGATCAGCAAGTATCCTTTACTTGCTCTGAGGTTCCATATCCTATTTTCTGCTACTGGTGCTCTGGAACTCTCGCTTGGGACCCTTGGCTAGTCCTAGCTACAAAGTCCTGTTTAGGTCCATTATCTTCCAACGTTACAATCTTGAGATCTGTTGCTAGGCGTCCTCTCCTAGGTCCTGTCTCAGGAACGCCACTCTGTCTCTCTATCACTTATGCTCAGGTTCTTGCTATCCTTCCTCTTCTGTCTTCTCTCATTTACCTACCCTCGCATGCACCACTGTTCACCTCGGACTGCTAGGTCCTCTCAGTCAGCACTCCAGGCCCTATCTGTCATTCTAGCAGGAAGCAGTCACTTTCTCTTATAATATCCCCTCCCACAGTGGCCTAGTCCAACTATTAACTCTCAACCTTCCCTATAGTCAACTATACAAATTACATTATTCACACTACATAGTATTTACAAGGAGACGCAAGATACAATTCTCATATCATTTCACATTATATCACATAACATATTTCAACAATATAACTTGTTTCTTCAAGAGGGAAATGTAGGCAGCATGTCTATATATTTACATTAACAGCAAGCCTAAATAACATTAGTAGATAATACAAAATGTTTTACTGTCAGTCCTCAATAGCACAACATATGCGTTACTGGCAGTTCTGCACAACAAAAATGATTATATGGACATAAGTAAAACAACAGAGAACCTAAGATGCATTACTTACAAACCTATGTGAAACAATAGATTATATTTGTGGTGTTACTTGTAGTCCTATGTAACAACATAGATGACACAGGTTGAGGAATCAACAGTCTTATGTAGCACATTAGATAATACATGAGGTGTAAGTAGCAATTCTATGGAATGTCACTGATTATAAAGGAGGTGGACCTCAGATACTGTAAAATAACTTCAACTGTGCTAGGACAATAATACAAACTGTATAATTCTTTTGGCTGCTCAAGTAAATACCTAGGAACAAGTATTTCAACAGAAAAATGGACAGAAAAGTGATAAAAATCTATGAGTAATAATGCTTCCTCTAGTAAAGTACAGCTTGGAGTGTTCTGACACCTGCACTCTGTTCAGGGAGAATGAGTTGGCAGACAGCTAAACTCTTTCCTATTGATGTAGACGCAGGGGGTCCTTTACAACTTTTATTGATAGGATCAGTGTAAAACTACAAGAAAAATTTAAGTATTTAGTACAAAGCATAGAGCATATCTGAGGTACATAGCAATACGTATGGTTCAGGACACACACACAGTAATTACTGTACATAACATGGAGAATGGTGGCGATAACTATGAAGGCAGGCATCATGTGTCAGGTTAGTCATGAGCCGGGAAATTGGGATCACTGCAATGTGCATTTTTCTGCTGAGTGCATCTAGCATGGACTAAAATCCGGGCATATTCTACCACTGGAGTATACATCGTATACATCATAAACAGAAGGAAGAGACAAAGGCATAGTCAGGTAACGATCTGGGGTCAGAGTACCGGGAGGTTAAAGGATCAGAGCTGAAGGGGTTAAACAGGTGGATGGTCCAAATGACGTCCAAGGTCGGGCAACAGATCAAGCTTATACAACTCAAAGGAACAGGAAAGCGCAAACCTCACAAGATGAATTTACATCTGGCAGTGGTCTGGGAGAAGCTGCTCATTTAAGTAGGCATGGCAGTTACCTGGGATAGTGAACACCCGAGACAGCCAACGCCTCCCAGTCACAGATTGGCTAGTAAGTATGTCAATCAGCACACTTGACAGCTCAGAGAGCGTCTGAACCAGATTGGATTGCCATGCTGTCCGTAACTGCATCTCAGACACCCTGAGGGGTGGAACTGTGAGAGTACTACCTCTTAAGGGGGGGCACTGGACCCTCAGGCTTCCCATGACATTTTAGATGGAACGTCCGGACTAACCGATTGGCTTTCACAGGATCCACCGACCGTCTTCTATTGTCCTTTCGTTTTTGGTGAATCTGGGCAGTCCCAATATTCTTTTGAACCTCCCTCCAGACATCCCCAAGTCTCTGCATCGTGCCCTCCACCCCAAGGCTTTCCAAACTAATCCTAGAAAATTTGCCAAAACATAAAACACGAAATGTTCCCAAAACATGGCTAATATTTTGTCCTGTTGTTGACAAGCCATTGCTTCTTTAGTTTAAAATCATTTTACCCATTCTTGATCCCTAAAATGGGAATCATTTTGGAAAGCTTTGATAAAGAGGTTTCGTAGTTGTTGAATCATTTTCAGAATTGCAAAATTGGATCAAAAAAGAGGGATATATTTTCATTACTAGCTGAGAGAACCATTACTACTACAACAGATATGTTTTTTCGCCCTAAGTAAAATGATAATTTTTGGATGGCTACCATTTCTTCATTTAGCAAAAAAAAAACCATTTCTTGATTTTCCCTAAATTGGAATAATTTTTCCAACACTTTGTTTGAAAAAGTCATGTCTTCTTCTGTTTGCACTGCCTTTGTATGAACACCAGCAAAGCAGGTATCTGCCCCCCTAAGGCTAGGTGCACACGTTCGGAATTGCCGCGGAAATTTCCGCGGCAATTCCGCAACTCCCTGCCGCGGGAAATACGCATGCAGAATTGGCATGTGTATTCCCGCTAAACACTAGTGTTTTGCAAGTGTAATTAGCTTGCAGAATGCTAGCGTTTTCCAAGCGATCTGTAGCATCGCTTGGGAAACTGATTGACAGGTTGGTCACACTTGTTAAACAGTGCTTGACAAGTGTGACCAACTTTTTACTATTGATGCTGCCTATGCAGCATCAATAGTAAAAAGATATAACGTTAAAAATAATAAAAAATCATGATATTCTCACCTTACGGCGGCCCCCGCAGCCTTCCCTATCCTCGCGATGCTCCCGGCAACTCCTGTTCCCAGCGATGCCTTGCGACAATGACCCCAGATGACGTAGCATCACGCGAGACCACTACTTCATCACAGGCCATTGCCGCAAGGCATCACTGGGAACGGGAGTTGCCAGGAGCATCGCGAGGATCGGGAAGGCTGTGGGGGCTGCCGGAAGGAGAGAATATCAAAATTTTTTATTTTAATTCTTTTTTAACTGGGATATGGTACCCAGGGTCTGGAGGAGAGTCTCATCTCCTCCAGACCCTGGGTACCATCCACACATGATCCGCTTACTCACAGCATTGCTGAATGCCATTGAATTCAATTAGTTGCATTGTGTAAGCATTTTTGCCGCAAAAAAGGCGGCAAAAACTCTTACAATCCGCACTGTGTGCACATAGCCTAAAAGGATAGTTTTTGGGCCATTTTTGCTATTTAAGTAGCCCACAAAGTTTGATATTGCAGTGTGCTATTAAATGGGCTTTTAGCTACCACTGATTTCCATCTATTTTTCCCTTGCCAGATAGGTTGAGGTCACTTGAACATCAGCAAAGTTATACTTGTAATAAAGAGGTCAAAAGAGGTTTAATGTAGTCCAACTAGATATCTGAGTATTATATACTGTATAAATTGTCCAGGCTATTAGAGGCTTTGCAGTATTGAGATTTGCTAGAAATTTACTTGCGACAAATCAAATTTTTGGGGAAATTTTTTCAAGGATGGGGAAAAAGCATAATCATAGAATATAGAAAGTTTTGCTAACATTTTATGTAACATCCAAACACAGAAGCTGTTACTGTCAGTCCTATGTAACACCACAGATACTGCAATTCAGGTGATACACAGACACATACTTTGTGTGTGACTATATGGATCATGCTGTGCAGGGGAAGGAAACAGGTAGTAGAGATAAATAAAGCTAGCCTCCTCAGCTTGGCAGTGCAGTTCCCTTCCTCCTTTCCTCTCATTCGCAAGGCGGCACCGTATCCGATTGCAGGAAAAATCTTCTACTATAATGTGATGGGAAGGTAAAGACAAGCACAAGGAATGGAAGGGTGAGTATTTATGGAAGCACAGAGGAAGTTTTTAATGCATCGGTATGTTTTTTAATTCTTGAAAAGTGGGGCTCATAACTTCAGTACCTGTTCCTTTGAGATGCTACAGGCAGCCATCTGAGGCCAACTGCTCAACATGCATCATGGTTGATGTGGGCTTGGTAAGGACTAAGCTTGCAAAAGTGAGTGGGTGCCTGGCATAAGTGGGCCATTTGGTTGTAGGCCTCTTTCAACTCACAGGATCTATAGCTGTTGTATGGTCACCCTCCATGGGATGCATGCTTCTGTGTACAGGGATGATTTAACAAAATGATCTTGGCATGTTAGATTTGGCTGTATTCTAACTTAGGGGTACTTCACACTAAGCGAGATCGCTGATGCGTCACCGATTTGTGACGCAACAGCGATCTCGCCAGCGATCTCGTTACGTGTGACACCTAGCGATGCCGCTGATCGTGCTCGAATGTCCTGGGCCATTTTTTGATCGCTGGTGTCCCGCTGGCCAGCATGCATCGCTGTGTTTGACACCAACGAGTGACCTCGTTGGCAACTCAGAAATCATGGATGCAGGCTGGAGTCGTCAGAATAGCTGCTGTGTGACAAGATCCCAACGACCACCAAGATCGTTGCTGCATCGTTGGGTAAATCTGACTGTTTGACATCTTACTAGCGATCATTTAGCAATGCACCAGTGATCCTTACCAGGTTGCATCGTTGTCGGAATCGCTGGTGCGTCGCTTAGTGTAACGGTACTCTAAGGGTACGTGCACACGCTGCGGATTGGGGTGCGGATTTGGCCGCGTGGATTTTGTAAAATCCACAGGTAAATCTGCAGGTGAAAAGACCTGCGGTTTTACCTGCGGATTAGCCTGCGGTTCTGCCCTGCGGTTTTTCATCTCCACAATGGAGGAGATGGCAAACCGCAGCGGAATCCGCAGAAAGAATTGACATGTCAATTCTTTCTGCGGTTTCAAAACCGCAGAAAAAGCACACGGAAAAATCCGCACCATCTGCACAGCGTTTTTTTATTGCCATAGGGAATAATGGTACTGTACACCGCAGCAAAAACTGCTGCGGACCCGCAGCAGCCAAATCCGCTGCGGAACCGCAGCAGAATCCGCAGCGTGTGCACACACCCTTATTTTGTGACAATTTTTGACAACTGGTATGTCTGATATTAGTATTCCAAACACATTCATAAGTGGTGTAAACCAAATCTTGAGCTGATTCTAAAATGTTACGTGTTTGGGGAATAAACACTTTAAATATAAGACGACACATTCTAGACTTAAGATAAGCTTCTTTCACTGTATTCAAAAGGGAATATATAAATCCACATATTAAATCATGTGGTTTCCTTGGTAATTATGTCTCTATTGATGAGATATAGATTTGTTGTTAAGCCTTCCTTTACACATGCTATGAACTGTCTGACATTTGTAGTAAGTTAATACTGTGCAATTAAATTTTTCCTTTACAGTAAAATGCACACTCACGCTCATGCTTTTCTTCGATTTCTTTTCCTCAGCTTTTAAAAATAACACTTAATAAAAACACTCTTTTGAGCACAAGGATATTTTACTTTGTCCTTTTAATGCTGAACCTCTCATGCATGTCTACTCTTACAGCTGACTTGTTTGTCATCTCAGTAGGGTATATGGCTTCTATTTCTGAAAACGCCAATTAACCCCTTCCTGACATCCGACGTACTATCCCGTCCACGGTACCCGGGCCCGTATGACCGTGGACGGGATAGTACGTCTACCGCGATCAGCGGCGCCCACGTGGTGAGCGCCGCTGATCGCGGCCGGGTGTCAGCTGATTATCACAGCTGACACCCGGCACAATGTGTCAGGTGACCGCCCCCGACACGTTAACCCCTTGCAAACCGCGATCAAACAAGATCGCGGTGTACCGGGGGTTAAAGGGAAGCATCGGCAGGGAGGGGGCTCCCTCCGTGCTTCCCTGAGCCCCCCACGGCAGCGCAATGTGCAGCGCTGCTGCGGGGGGCTCCTTTCCTCCAGGCCCCCGAATCCAAGATGGCGACGGGGGCCTTCAGGGGCCTGAGGAAGCTGGCTTCCTCAGTGCCTGCAAAGCGCAGGCATGAGGAAGCCTTCTGGAGTGCCTGTGTCAGATCGCTGATCTGTCACAGTGATCTGTGATCTGTCACAGGACAGTGATGTCCCACCTGGGACTATTTAATGAAGTAAAAAAAAATAAAAAAAAGTGTAAAAATAATTAAAAAAAAATCGCCAAATATATTAGAAAAAAAAAAAAAATATTCCCCCAATAAATCCATTTTTTGGAAATAATAAAAAAAAAAAAACAATAAAAGTACACATATTAGGTATTGCCGCGTCCGTAAGGACCCGCCCTATAAAACTGTCCCATTAGTTAACCCCTTTAGCGAACCCCTTAAAAAATAAAAATAAAAAACGAAGCAAAAAATAATGATTTATTATCATACCGCCAAACAAAAAGTGTAATAATGCGCGATCAAAAAGACGCATATAAATATCCATGGTACCGCTGAAAATGTCATCTTGTCCCGCAAAAAACGAGCCGCCACACAGCATCATCAGCGAAAAAATAAAAGTTATAGCTCGCTGAATAAAGCGATGCAAAAATAATTATTTTTTATATAAAATAGTTTTCATTGCATAAAACCGACAAAAACATAAAAAAAGACCTAAATGAGGTATTGCTGTAACCGTACTGACGTGAAGAATAAAACCTCTTTATCAATTTTACCACACGCGGAACGGTGTAAACGCACCCCCCCAAAAGAAATTCATGAAACGCTGGTTTTTGTTCATTCTGCGTCCCAAAAATCGGAATAAAAAGCGATAAAAAAATTCCACGTGCCCGAAAATGGTACCAATAAAAACGTCAACTCGTCCCACAAAAAATATGACCTCACATGACTCGGTGGGTCAAAATACGGAAAAATTATAGCTCTCAATATGTGGTGATGCAAAAACTATTTTTACAATAAAAAGCGTCTTTTAGCGTGCAATAGCCGCCAAACATAAAAACCGCCATAAATAGTAAATCAAACCCCCCGTTATCACCCCCTTAGTTAGGGAAAAATAATAAAATAAAAAAAATGTATTTATTTCCATTTTTCCATTAGGGTTAGGGTTAGGGTTAGGGCTAGGGGTGTGTTGGGGTAGGGTTAGGGCTAGGGTTAGGGTTAGGGTTAGGGCTAGGGCTAGGGTTAGGGCTAGGGTTAGGGCTAGGGTTAGGGCTAGGGGCGTGTTGGGGTTCGGGTTGGAGTTAGAATTGGGGGTTTGGGCACATCAGGGGCTCTCCAAATGCAACATGGCGTCTGATCTCAATTCCAGCCAATTCTGAGTTGAAAAAGTCAAATGGTGCTCCTTCCCTTCCAAGCTCTGCTATGCGCCCAAACAGTGTTTTACCCCCACATGTAGGGTATCAGCCTACTCAGGACAAATTGCAAAACAATTTTTGGGGTCCAATTTCTCCTGTTACCCTTAGGAAAATAAAAAATTGGGGGCAGAAATATCATTTTTGTGGAAAAAAATGATTTTTTTATTTTCACGTCCGAGTGTTATAAACTTCTGTGAAGCACTTGGGGGTTCAAAGTGCTCACCACACATCTAGATAAGTTCCGTGGGGGGTCTAGTGTCCAAAATGGGGTCACTTGTGGGGAGTTTCAATAGTTTAGGTACATTAGGGGCTCTCCAAAGGCAACATGACACCCGCAGACCATTCCATCAAAGTCTGCATTCCAAAACGTCAATACTTCCCTTCCGAGCCCTGACTTGTGTCCATACAGTAGTTTTATCCCACATATGGGGTGTCAGCGTACTCAGGACAAATTGGACAACAACTTTTGGGGTTCAATTTCTCCTGTTACCCTTGGGAAAATAAAAAAATTGGGGACTAATTGATCATGTTTGTGGAAAAAATACGATTTTTTTTTATTTTCCTGCCCTGGCATTATAAACTTCTGTGAAGCCCTTGGGGGTTCAAAGTGCTCACCACACATCTAGATAAGTTCCTTGGGGGGTCTAGTCTACAAAATGGTGTCATTTGTGGGGGGTTTCCACTGTTTAGGTACATTAGGGGCTCTCCAAAGACAACATGACACCCGCAGACCATTCCATCAAAGTCTGCATTCCAAAACGTCACTACTTCCCTTCCGAGCCCTGACGTGTGTCCATACAGTAGTTTTATCCCACATATGGGGTATCAGCGTACTCAGGACAAATTGGACAACAACTTTTGGGGTTCAATTTCTCCTGTTACCCTTGGGAAAATAAAAAAATTGGGGACTAATTGATCATGTTTGTGGAAAAAATACGATTTTTTTATTTTCATGCCCTGGCATTATAAACTTCTGTGAAGCCCTTGGGGGTTAAAAGTGCTCACCACACATCTAGATAAGTTCCTTGGGGGGTCTAGTTTACAAAATGGTGTCATTTGTGGGGGGTTTCCACTGTTTAGGTACATTAGGGGCTCTCCAAAGGCAACATGACACCCGCAGACCATTCCATCAAAGTCTGCATTCCAAAACGTCACTACTTCCCTTCCGAGCCCTGACGTGTGCCCATACAGTAGTTTTCTCCCACGTATGGGGTATCAGCATACTCAGGACAAATTGGACAACAACCTTTGGGGTCCAATTTCTCCTGGTACCCTTGGGAAAATAAAAAAATGGTGACTAAAAGATCATGTTTGTGGAAAAAATACGAATTTTTTATTTTCACGCCCGGGCGTTGTAAACTTCTGTGAAGCACTGGGGGGGTCAAAGTGCTCACCACACATCTAGATAAGTTCCTTAGGGGGTCTAGTTTCCAAAATGGTGTCATTTGTGGGGGGGTTCCACTGTTTTGGTACATCAGGAGTTTTCCAAATGCAACATGGTGTCCGATCTCAATTCCAGCCAAAAACGTCAAATGGCGCTGCTTCCCTTCCGAGCTCTGCCATGCGCCCAAATAGTGGTTTACCCCCACATGTGGGGTATCAGCGTACTCAGGACAAATTGCACAATAACTTTTAGGGTCCTGTTACCCTTGGAAAAATAAGAATTGAGGGTGAAAAGATCATTTTTGTGGAAAAAATATGATTTTTTAATTGTATGTCTTTATGTTATAAACTTCTGTGGAGCCCATGGGGGTTCAAAGTTCTCACCACACATCTAGATAAGTTCCTTAGGGGGTCTAGTTTCCAAAATGGTGTCATTTGTGGGGGGTTTCCACTGTTTTGGTACATCAGGGGTTTTCCAAACGCGACATGGTGTCCGATCTCAATTCCAGCCAAAAACGTCAAATGGCGCTGCTTCCCTCCGAGCTCTGCCATGCGCCCAAATAGTGGTTTACCCCCACATGTGGGGTATCAGCGTACTCAGGACAAATTGCACAATAACTTTTAGGGTCCTGTTACCTTTGGGAAAATAAAAATTGGGGTGAAAAGATCATTTTTGTGGAAAAAATATGATTTTTTAATTGTACCGCTGTACGTTATAAACTTCTGTGAAGCCCTTGTGGGTTCAAAGTTCTCACCACATATCTAGATAAGTTCCTTGGGGGGTCTAGTTTCCAAAATGGGGTCACTTGTAGGGGGTTTCCACTGTTTAGGTACATCAGGGACTCTCCAAACGTGACATGGCGTCCAATCTGAATTCCACCCAATTTTGCATTGAAAAAGTCAAACGGCGCTCCTTCCATTCTGAGCTCTGCCATGCGCCGAAACAGTCGTTTCCCCCCACATATCAGGTATCTGCGTACTCAGGACAAATTGCACAATAACTTTTGCAGTTCAATTTCTCCTGTTACCCTTGGTAAAATAAAAAAAATTGAACCTGAAGTATTTTTTTTATGAAAAAAAGTTAGATGTTCATTTTTTTTTAAATATTCAAAAAAATTCCTGTGACGCACCTAAAGGGTTAATAAACTTCTTGAATGTGGTTTTGAGCACCTTAAGGGGTGCAGTTTTTAGAATGGTGTCACTTTTGGGTATTTTCTATCATATAGACCCCTCAAAGTGGCTTCAAATGTGTTGTGGTCCTAAAAATAAAATGGTGTTGTAAAAATGAGAAATCGCTGGTCAACTTTTAACCCTTATAACTTCCTAACAAAAAAAAATTTTGGTTCCAAAATTGTGCTGATGTAAAGTAAACATGTGGGAAATGTTAGTTATCAAGTTTTTTGTGTGCCGTATCTCTGTGATTTAAGGGCAAAAAAATTCAAAGTTGGAAAATTGCGAAATTTTCAAAATTTTCGCCAAATTTCCGTTTTTCTCACAAATAAACGCAAGTTATTTGAATGAAATTTTACCACTAACATGAAGTACAATATGTCCCGAGAAAACAATGTCAGAATCACCGGGATCCATGGAAGCGTTCCAGAGTTATGACCTCATAAAGGTACAGTGGTCAGAATTGTAAAAATTGGCCCGGTCATGAACGTGCAAACCACCCTTGGGGGTGAAGGGGTTAAAGAGGCATTTCTTTATATTACAATGGCCTCTTATGCGCATAAAGAAAATATATCATTTTAGTATGTTATTATCATATTTAAATTAGATTTTATTATAAACAGTTCAAAAATAGTAATGCATTTTTTAGATACAATCCGCATAAAAAAACAAATTGACAAAAAAATTGTACAAAAGCAACAGCAAATTTAAACAGAATCTGTCATAAGATTTTTGCAATCTTAGATGAGAGCAGCATAATGTAAAGACAGAGACACTGGTTCCAGAAATGAGTCCCTTATTGGTCTGCTTGTAGTTTAAAAATAAAATCACAGTGTTATTAGCAGGAGATTATCACTCGGACTAGTAAACCCTAGTGCAGATAGCACAGTGGCAGGAATGCACCTTGCACCCTTTATGGTGGCAAAGGGACTATAACGAGGGTATTTTGCTCATGGCCACCCAAAAAACTTTGGGTCCAAGGCAGTAATCCAGACATTATAATCTGCCAATGCTGACTACATTCCCTTCCAAGTGCTATTGAGTGAAGCAGATAAGAATCGAGCACATGGCTACATGTATGCAAATCACTTACTTATGGTTTATTTATTTATTTTCATTTCACTCATTTATATAGAGCCATTGTCATGACCGGGTCTGGTCAAGAAGGGATTAACCCTTCTCAGCCTCAGTCTGGGTTCAGGTTTGCTATTTATCACCGCTGCTTCCTGCGATGTCAGTTACAGTTCCTACCTAGGGCTGCTGACTCTGATTGCTTTGATTGGTCCTGCTACATTTGCTATCTGATACCATGTCTCTGCTTTCCTCTATTCCCATCCTGACTCAGTGTTTTCCTTTAGTTTGCTGACTCCCTGGTTTTGACTTGGCTTGCATTCTGATCTGCTTCTGTCTTTTGTCTTTGTCTTATCCGCTTCCAAATGTTGCTGATTCTTTGACTTGTCCCTGACAAGTTAGAGAGGGTTAGTTGTAGGAGGGGCTGCCAGGTGGTAAGATAGGAGTTTCTAGGAATTTAGGTCAGATAGGTACTGGGTGCCTGAAGTGTCCACAGGGGCTATAGGCCCGGACAGCTTGGCAGCCACGTAACGTTAAATCACTAAAGCCCACGTTATCCACGGCAATTGTGCATAATAGCAGTGGGCCAGAACAAGTTTCCTTTAAGACAGTCAGTGGATACGTCATGTTACACAGCTCATCAATGTGTCTCATCTTCCTAGACAGCTCGTCCTTCTTTATTTCCAGCTGATGGATCAGAGCAGAAAGTGACAGTGACTCTTCCTTTTCCTGTCTGGAGACCTTCTTCTCCAGGTCATCTACCCGTCTCCTGATGACTGTACACAGGGCAGTGACTCTCTCGCCTTCTCCAGTTGCTTTTCGTGAGCTTTTCTCCAGTGTTCCTCTAGACTCTGGACCCTTTCCTCAGTCTCTTTTTTATTTGTGATCAGTTTCTGCAGAACATTCCTCATTTTCTCCTTCTTCTCAGAGGCCTCATCCAGTGATTCCATTTTAAGTCCATTATGTTCCCCAATTAAACTGCAGGACACACAGATACAGATGTCATCCTTAGTACAATAGTACTTTAAAGAGACATTCAAAACGTAAAAGCCAGCTCACCGACTTCCATGGGAGCACGGATCACCATCCTGCAATGGTCAGTTCTACGAAGATATTTTCTATCATGGATATTTTTATACTTATGTACTTTTTTCATGAATCTTCAAAATTATATGTGACATCGTTAATGGATATATGCGGTGAGGAGATAAGTTTTCGTGGTCACATGACTCATGATTGTTTATATGTAATTGTATTAACTTTAACAGAATTGTGAACATTTTCTATCATATATATTTGTTCTATATTTTTGTGGTTCATTTTTGTACATTTATGTGCAATATTGAGGCATCTTTATTGTCTGTCTTTATTGTATTGTCCGGAACAGGACCTTCCAATCATGTGACTTGTATTAGACTCAGGTTTCTGCTCCTTTTTAACCTGTGTGTGATTTTGATATGGTAGCTTTGATAAAGATCGCATGTAGCGATCGAAACGCGTCGCCTATGTCGCTCCTGTGTGAGCTGATGCAGCCCTGGAGCTGATCTGTATATTATCTTCACTGGAATAAATTTGGAAATCGATCCTTGTGTGGAGCTGGATATTTTTCTCCTTTCTTCGTTCCTTTAAAGAGAACCTGTCACCTCGTTTTTGAGCTATGAGCTGCGGCTACTGCCTTTTGGGGCTCATCTACAGCATTCTAGAATGCTGTAGATAAGCCTCTGATCTAACCTGAAGGATAAGTAAAACAATATTTATTATACTCACCTCGGGGCGGTCCGGTCCGATGGGCATCGCAGGTCTGGGTCGGGCGCCTCCCATCTTCTTGTGATGTCGTCATCTTCCTTGCTTCTTGTCATCAATACAAAAATGGTGGGGGGAACAAGAGGCGCAATAGTGCCCTATCACTAGTGACACTTGAAGTATGAGCGGTATAATGCAGTTCCACTCACCTATTCCAGTTGTGTAGCCCACAACTGGCTTGAGAGCATATCACAGAATCAGCTGCTGCAGGACCTCCACCAACCACTCGCACGTGGAAAAACATTCAGAAAGTTGTGGGAAGCAGGATGTGTTGCAGTCCGCACTGCCGAGATTCACAAATCACCTGGGATACAAGATGTTATAGCAGTGTACTCCTTTATTTCCTCCTACGCGTTTCGGCGCCCTTCCTGGCACCTTCCTCAGGGATCCTGCTTCCCACAACTTGCTTCTTGTCATGGCTCCTGCGCAGGCATAATGATCTGCCCTGTTGAGGGCAGAGCTAAGTACTGCAGTGCGCAGGTGTCGGGAAAGGTCAAAGAGGCCCAGCGCCTATGCACTGCAGTACTTGGCTTTGCCCTCAACTGGACAGATCAGTACGCCTGAGCAGGAGCCACGACATGAAGCAAGGAAGATGACAACATCGCAAGAAGATGAAAGGCGCCGGACACGGACCTTCGACGCTCATCGGACCTGACCGCCCCCAGGTGAATATAATAAAACTTGTTTTTCTTATTATTATACATTTATATAGCGCCATTTATTCCATGGCACTTTACATGTGAAAGGGGAAATATAGACAAGTACAATAAACGTGCAAGAAAAGGGACACACAAGTACAGAAGGAGAGAGGACCCTGCCCAAGAGGGCTCACAGCCTTATCTTTCAGGTTAGATCGGGGCTTATCTACAGCATTCTAGAATGCTGTAGATAAGCCCCAAAAGGCAGTGGCCACAGCTCATAGCTCAAAAACGAGGTGACAGGTTCCGTTTAAAAGTTCCTTATGGATAGAACATTTATTTTTCTCCAGAGAAGTGCTGAGATTATGATGATAAGACATGTTCTTCGGATTTGCTGTGAGCTCTCAGGTGTTTATCACACAGAGAAGCCTCACAGCGTAGACAGTATCTAACAGCAGGTACAGGAGAGTCCACCCAGTAAATGCAGCAGATCCCGGTGATTTCCTCTTGTTCTTGCTGAGTAATCAGAAGACGTTCTGCGAAATTATGGAGATTTAGGTTTCTCATCAGTGCCGGTAGCTTCTTTTTCTACATTCAGGACAGGAATAAACTCCAGACTCCTCCTGTTTATCCAGCAAACGATCAATACAGACCCGACAGAAATTGTGTCCACATCTGAGCATCACACGGTCCTTAAAAGTTGATAAACAGATGGCGCAGAGCAGCTCATCTCTCAGATCAGCAGACCCCATGGCTGATGGAAGAAGGAAAAAAGGAAACTGAAAGAGTCTAATGCTGGACATAGGTCACATTTGTAGTTACACCCATTCACTTAACCCTTTATTTCTTCTTCCTAAAGCGATAACTTAAATTTTTCGATCAATTTAGCCACATGAAGGTTTGGTTTAGTAAGAAGATTGTATTCGTTAAATACACAATTTTGCTGCACGTATACTGTATTGTCTGATTATTCTTTGGTGAGGGTGGTGCGTTATTAAGTGAAAGAGCAGCAACTCTGTTATTTTTTTTTTTTTGCAAAAATTGTTTTAGAATATTCATCTCTCTCTTTAAAGGGTTTTTCCTTGGCCCTGGGCAATTTTCTGAAGTCACTTAAAGGGAAGGTGCCATCAAAAACATTTTCTTTCAGCAATTAAAAGAATTAATGTTTAAATTTTCTTAAAAAAATATTATCATTTGTTTAGAATTTAGTAAAATATGGAAAATAGTTTTAAAAGGTTTGATTTGTCCTCTTTTAAACACTAGGGGGAGCAGTTACTGAAATTTGACAAAAACCTAGTGTACAACTAGCTCACATTTCTGCACTGCAGTAAATATGGGCTGAATCTGCTGACATGGGTGTGATGTCACTCCTCTCCTCCCCTTCTGTGTGTTTGTTAAGGCATAAGAGAGGATGACAATTAGGAACACAGTGAGGAGCCATTTTGTTGGTGACTGCAAAGTTATACTGACAAGTAGGCAGTCACCGAGGATGGCAGGCAGCAAGGATTCTGGGAGATATATAGTGGAGGGAGCAGGGTGACAGCAGCATAAAGTATTTCAGTAGATCAGTTTGCTGCTCTATGGGGGGTCACAGAGAGATATATGTGGGAAGGAGGAGGGTGAGAGCATCACAGAGTATTTCTGGAGTGCAGCATGCTGGTCTTTGGGAGGTCACAGAGAGAGATATATGGTGGGAGGAGCAGGGTGATGGCAGCACAGAGTATTTCAGGAGTGCAGTGTGCTGGCATGTGTATTGTTGTGGGACACGTGCTTGTGTAATGCCGGGACAGCACACTGAGAGAAATTGGCTGCAGCTGGGGACCAAGTACCTTGGGATGGCCGCCACCATCAGGTTGCGGAATGCTTCCGTATCCACGAGCCCAAAAAGGCAACATTTCGAGCACAAGCAGATGAGAAATGTGTGAATTTAGTACTGTTCCCTATGGGGCGTTGAATGCGTATTTACGCTTGCATTCCAATGACTGTGGTATGGACAACTTAAAAAGTTATCGGCAGAGTCTTTAAAAACAACCAGACTTGGGAAGACCTAACAATTGTACTGCCAACTTCCGTCGTGTTGGTGCTACAAGGAATGGTTGCCCGCCTTCTCTCTGCGGACACCACACTGCATCTTCCTGCCTGCTGGGGTGGCATGCATCCCTCGCCCTGTTTGCTGCTGTCCTCGCTCTGCATGTCTTCTCTTCCTGCCAGGTTGGGACAGTTACTATATCATCCACCACCTCGGCTTCCACTTCTACACTCAGGTCCTCCTGACTTTCTGGCAATTGTGTCTCATCATCATCCACCTGTTCTGACACATTCCCACTGTTATCTTCGTGTGACCTCGGCTGCTCAAATATTTGGGCATCGCTACATGCGATCTCTTCTTGCCCCGCTTCAAAGGGACTGGGCAAGAGGCCCGAATCTATAAATGGAAAAGTGAACAGCTACTTGGAGTGTCCAAGTGTGGGATCAGTTGTATCTGGGCACTTGGCATGGCGGGAGGAAGGAGGATCAGGGTGAGGAATATGCCCTCCAGACTCACGGCTACTCAGACTATACCGTGTGGAAGACAGGGTGATGGTGATGGTGGAAAAGTGACTGAAAGCATTATCTGCTATCCAACCAACAAACTTTTGACACTGCTCTGGTTTCATTATTGATATTCTGCAGTCCCCTATGAATTCGGACAGGAAGTTCATGCAAGAAGATGTCGGTGTTTGTTGTGGCACAATTTCAGCTTGCCTGTGGCCTCGGCCTCTACATGCACCATCACGTCCATGTCTAATATAGAGAACTTTCAAGTCAGGAGACACAACCTGTTCTTGGCCTCCTGAATAATGAAAACCTTTAGGAATCACCAGTTTCCGGGAAGTTTCAGGCAAGATCGGGGGCAGCTGGGATTTGCTGACTCATCCATGAGTCCAGATCATCTCTTATTCTTCTTGCCCTGGTGTGATGGATGCTCGTGAGCCCCCTACAGCTACACCTCCAGCCACCACTATATCACAAGAAGACACGCAACAGAGTAGTAATATTACCAGAGGAGAGGACAGTTTATTATACTGAGCGGTTATATTAGATATAATATAGTGTGAGGATTACAAGTAAAAGAAAAACGCACCCGCCAAAATGATAGAAAACCAGAAATATCACAGAAGTCACCAACATGGGACTTAACGACAGCGCTTGTCCTGTGAGATAGAAAGGTGGAATTAGGTTGTAACACAGATTATTGTATGAAAACCAGTTAAACATTCTTCTGCTACACTTTATTTATCAATTCCTCACTATGTGTGTCTCGCCCCAGAGGCTGTGGGATACACAGTACCGGGCCGGTCATCTTAAAGGGATGTGTCACAGTGGCAGTGACCCGGTCCATGGCCCCAGACGTTCATGTAAATGGGGAGTATTGATTAGGGATAAAGTTTATGTAGTGATTCGTGACGCCAGTTGAAGTGTTTGACTGTAGTATAACCGGCACTGCAGATGATCCCTGGGGGAGTAGATGGTGATGGCAGTTCAGATGATTAACCCTCTCCAACCAGAGTTGACCCCCAGAGATTGTGATGGAAGTAGAAGGCACAGAGTAATAAGGCAGGAGACAAGGAAAGTCACTATCATTTATTGCAGTTCAGGTGCAGTTCAGAGGAGATATTACAACTCTCACCAGGTTACAGTCAGCTCTGCAGAATGGGAGTTATCCTTCTCTCTGCTGTGACACGGTGTAAGCTTCCGGCTATTCTAATCCCTTCAGGGACCAAGGCTTCCCGGAGTTTGAAACTTTCCAGTATAGCCACTACTCACTGTGTTTTCCTCCTCTGGCAACTTGCAGCTTGGATCCTGTGTGAAGCTCACGTTCCTTCTTGCACAATCCTCACTGATCCTCGTTTTATGCTGTTTTCCCAGGGAAAACACTCCACTGTTGGTTGTATAAACTCACACAGTCTCTCAGCTTACCACCTTGCTCTGAAAGCATGGATGGCCTAGGGGCTGATTCCCTGATGCTTCTTAGCTTTGCTCCTGAAGGAAGCGCATGGCATGGCTTCCAAGAGCGTTCTCCATCTTTCCTTCTTCTACACCTTCACTGAAAACAACAACTCTGGACTCCTTCCCCTCCCAGTTAGGGTATGCCTGCAAAGCTCTAAGCTTCAGACAAGTAAAGTAGTGAGGTAAATTGTGTGTGTGTTGTGGTCCCTAGCAGAGAAAGCATAACTCCCATTGCTCACAAAACAAATACAAACCAGTACATATTTAACCCTTTTGTGGTGGTAAAGACGCAGGGCGCCACATATGCAGTATGTATTGGCCATGTTTCTGCACCCCTGGTCCTATTGTAAGGCCCAGATTGTGACTGAGTTTCATAGGAAACTGTCAGTGACTGTATACAACAATACTGAGATTATACAATATATAGTACAAGCTACCAAATGACTGCAAGACTGAAAAAGAAGCATAAACTAAAAAAAAGTTTAAAAAAATGAACAAAATTAAAAAACAATTAACATATTGTACCTTCCTGGTGACAAGAAATGACAATTTAAAAAATAAAATATTTCGTACTGCGATGTCCACAAAAATCCAGCCTGTTGAAAATATAAAATTATTTCACCCGTACGGTGAACATCATGAAGCAAAAAAAGGGAAAGGAATCAAAACTCCAGAATTTCAGTTTTTTTTTCTGTCACCACAATTCCATGAAAAAAATCAATCAAAAGTGATCAAAATATTGTATGGACCCGAAAATGGCACCTATATAACTACAGCTCATCATGTAGAAAACAAGCCATGAAAAGTAAAACAGATTTCAATAAAAAGGGGACGCAAACCAATTTATTTTCAGGCCACGTTCACACGTTGAGTATTTGGTGACTTCTTTTTAAACTCAGTATTTGTAACCAAAATCAAGTGAAGAACAATCAGAGGAAAAGTTTAACAGAAACCCGTCACCACTTCTGTAATTTTCATCCACTCCTAGTTTAATCTTAGAAATACTCATGTAAAATACTGACCAAATACTGATTGTGTGAACGCGGCCTAAGGGGAGGTTCATACGAAAGTATAAAGAATTGTCAAAGTTTCACCCAGAAAAGTAGAACGATTATTTGTTCACTTGTCATCCGTGTACAGTTTGTTTTTTACAGCAGCAGCTATTAACCATTTACTGTTTCCTTTTACAGAATTGTAATGTATCCGTAATGATCGGACGCTATACTGTGACATGCGTCTTTTTTCTAGCACACCCATAGACATGAATGAGGGAGTCTCTGTGCCATGGAATAACATTGGTACAAGAGTGGTCGGGTGAAATAGAAAATCTTGTGCAGAAACCCTGAGAGTCGTTCTCCAGACAGTCTTTTTGGTATGAGTGATATTGGTGAATAATAACAGACGACTCCAGGAACAATGTCGGCAGGTGGAAAACAAAAAAACACAGCATGCGCGAGTTTCTTGTGTAAATTGGATGAGACTCATCCATTCAAGTCTATGGGTGCGAAAAAAAATAAAATGTGATACCATACATCGCCACTAGAGTTGAGCGACTTTTGGTTTTTTAGGGTCGCGTTTCGTTTCGTGAAACCCGACTTTTCCAAAAGTCGGGTCGAGCAAGATCGTCCGATTATAGGGAAAAGTCGGGGTCGTCCCGAAACACGAAACCCAATGTAAGTCAATGGGGAATAAAAGTCGGCAGTGAGAGGAGGACAGGAAACACACCAACAGTGCCCATTTGAATGCCAAAAGCATCAATTCTTCTTACTTAAGCTTGTCAACCTTAATTAACTTCATAATACAAGTTACGCACTGAAAAATGGGGGTTATTTGGCTATAGACTGTGGGGGGGGAGGGCTGGCTCCAGGTTTTCATGTGCCCTGGGCGAAAGAGCGCCCCTTTAACACATACCACAACTCATCATGCTCCGATACGGCAGAGAAATAGCGGTATAGTACAATGAAAAATACCTCACTTTTTATATCTCATGACGAGGCCCATCTATTTCTCCATACAGAATCATTGGTCCCATATAATGTTTGAAACAGTATATGATGAGCTCCACATAATGCTACAGTATATGTTGGTCCCCATGGATGAAGCTCCACTGTCTTATGGGCCCAAATAATGCTCCAAACATAATGGGCCCCATTTCTAATGCTCTAGTGTATAATGGGCCCTGTAAATGCTGCTCCAGTGTCTGATGTCCACCTTTGGAATGTTCCAGTGTATGGTGGGCCCCATCTATCATTCTCCAGAGTATAGTGCTCCCCAAAAATTGCTGTCCCAACATTGAAAACAATCAAATAAGTCTCCTCGCTAGGGAATCCCTGTACTTGTCTGGACTCCTCGTCTTCCCCATCTTCCATCTCACTGCACAGTATTTCAACTTTGCAAGTGCTGTGATCCTGGGCAAGCAGGGGGGGCCCACTCGTTGGTGACGGCACTGGCACAGGGCCCCTGATAGTACGGTGGTGTGTCTGATGGCGGGTGGGCCGAACCTGCACTTTCATCTGCAGCTTCCTCTTTGTCACCGTGTAAGATGGAACTGTATATGGGAAGGGTAACCTGAGTTTCATCAGGGTCAGATTCAGGTCGTGTAGCGTGCGAGGGGAATGTAGTGGTCTGGGTCAATGTACCAGCAGATTCATCGAGCAGTGGCTGGGCATCAGTGCAATTGTGTCTCCCCCAGGAGTACGGTCGCCACAGTGGCATTACCTTCTTCCTAGGGAGTGTGATGTCATGCTTGGGAGCAACGAAGGATCTCTCTAGCAGGTTAACTGATTGGGCGGCGTTATTCCCACGAGTCATGACCCTCCAAACAGCGTTCATGAAGGCAAAGTGTTTGTTTTACGTGGGCAGTATGGTTGCAAAGCTGAACCTTAAAGGAATGTCCAGAAGGGCACCACCAGGAGTGGAGCCTACGGTTAAATTCGACTCCACCTGGGAAACCTCAACCATGCCAGCTACAGAACAGATGCACACATTGCAAGCTTAATTCCGTTAACGAACGAGACTCCGTCATGCCCCGCGGTCCGAGTCCGGCTTACTAGAGGGACACGTGAGGCTCTGGCACATGAGATTGGCCAATAACTGGTGTGTCATGCCCTTACATGTCCGTGGCTGCATGTGCGCTACACTGAAAAGGCCAACGTTTGTCGCTTACAGGTGCAGATAACCCGCTGAACAACGTTAGTGATGGGGATCACTGATTACAATTATTACCCGCGAACAATGATTTCCCAGTAAGTGCAGGTCAACCGCAGTTCCGGAATTAGGCCTAACCGTCATTCCTGAAAAAATGAAAAACTTATGTGTGCAAACCACAGGTGCTGTAGCTTGCTTAACAGCTCGCCAGCCGTTCTCACGCCCAGTATGGATTACACGTGATTGCACAAAGGTTAGAAAGGGTACCGTATCCCCGGATAACATGTATGGATAGCGTACACATTCAAAATATATGTCTCAGGAGGCAGGCTCAGACGGTGTCAGGCCCAGTATGGATTGCACGTGATTGCACAAAGGTTAGAAAGGGTACCGTATCCCCAGATAACATGTATGGATAGCGTACACATTCAAAATATATGTCTCAGGAGGCAGGCTCAGACGGTGTTAGGCCCAGTATGGATTGCACGTGATTGCACAAAGGTTAGAAAGGGTACCGTATCCCCGGATAACATGTATGGATAGCGTACACATTCAAAATATATGTCTCAGGAGGCAGGCTCAGACGGTGTTAGGCCCAGTATGGATTGCACGTGATTGCACAAAGGTTAGAAAGGGTACCGTATCCCCAGATAACATGTATGGATAGCGTACACATTCAAAATATATGTCTCAGGAGGCAGGCTCAGACGGTGTTAGGCCCAGTATGGATTGCACGTGATTGCACAAAGGTTAGAAAGGGTACCGTATCCCCGGATAACATGTATGGATAGCGTACACATTCAAAATATATGTCTCAGGAGGCAGGCTCAGACGGTGTTAGGCCCAGTATGGATTGCACGTGATTGCACAAAGGTTAGAAAGGGTACCGTATCCCCAGATAACATGTATGGATAGCGTACACATTCAAAATATATGTCTAAGGAGGCAAGCTCAGACGGTGTTAGGCCCAGTATGGATTGCACGTGATTGCACAAAGGTTAGAAAGGGTACCGTATCCCCAGATAACATGTATGGATAGCGTACACATTCAAAATATATGTCTCAGGAGGCAGGCTGCGACGGTGTTAGGCCCAGTATGGATTGCACGTGATTGCACAAAGGTTAGAAAGGGTACCATATCCCCGGATAACATGTATGGATAGCGTACACATTCAAAATATATGTCTCAGGAGGCAGGCTCAGACGGTGTTAGGCCCAGTATGGATTGCACGTGATTGCACAAAGGTTAGAAAGGGTACCGTATCCCCGGATAACATGTATGGATAGCGTACACATTCAAAATATATGTCTCAGGAGGCAGGCTCAGACGGTGTTAGGCCCAGTATGGATTGCACGTGATTGCACAAAGGTTAGAAAGGGTACCGTATCCCCAGATAACATGCATGGATAGCGTACACATTCAAAATATATGTCTCAGGAGGCAGGCTCAGACGGTGTTAGGCCCAGTATGGATTGCACGTGATTGCACAAAGGTTAGAAAGGGTACCGTATCCCCAGATAACATGTATGGATAGCGTACACATTCAAAATATATGTCTCAGGAGGCAGGCTCAGATGGTGTTAGGCCCAGTATGGATTGCACGTGATTGCACAAAGGTTAGAAAGGGTACCGTATCCCCGGATAACATGTATGGATAGCGTACACATTCAAAATATATGTCTCAGGAGGCAGGCTCAGATGGTGTTAGGCCCAGTATGGATTGCACGTGATTGCACAAAGGTTAGAAAGGGTACCGTTTCCCCGGATAACATGTATGGATAGCGTACACATTCAAAATATATGTCTCAGGAGGCAGGCTCAGACGGTGTTAGGCCCAGTATGGATTGCACGTGATTGCACAAAGGTTAGAAAGGGTACCGTATCCCCGGATAACATGTATGGATAGCGTACACATTCAAAATATATGTCTATACATCAGGAGGCAGGCTCAGACGGTGTCAGGCACAGTATGGATTTGACGGCCCAGATTACACAGCGGAGGAGCAGGGAGAGGTAAAGATTGCAAATGCTGGGGCCCTGCCAAAGCAAGGGGGGCCCACTCGTGGGCGTCGGTACTGGCACTGGGCCCCTCATAGTACAGCGGTGTGTCTGACGGCGGGTGTGCACCACCACCGTCAGAGACACTTGATTGCACTATGAGGGACCCTGTGCCAGTGCCCGCGCCCAAGAGTCGGCCTACCCACCTGTCCAGGGCAACGGCACTCGCACAGTGTCATGTGCTAGGTGGTGACCCCGGCCATGGGGGGGGGAGGCAGCACAGTTAGGGAGTTTTAGAAAGTGGCATATGTTGATGTTGGACATTCAGCTGATGCAAAAGGCGAAATAGGTGAAGTACCAGGAAGAGGTGGACCAAAGCAAGCCATTTTTCTGTCACCCTATGTGTCAACAGGGGAAGGTGGGACAAAATCCTTGGAAACCCATGCGTGGTTCATTTTAATGAAGGTTAGATCATCCACATTTTGGGTTGACAGACGGGTCCTTTTTTCTGTCAGGATTGATCCAGCTGCACTGAAGACTCTTTCCGATAGCACACTTGCAGCTGGGCAAGCGAGCTCCTGTAAGGCATATTGGGCCAATTCAGGCCAGGTGTCCAGTTTAGCGGCCCAATAGTCAAAGGGGAATGACCTGTGTGGGAGAACATCGATATGGGAGGAAAAGTAGTTTGTAACCATAGTTGACAACTGCTGTCTCCTGTCACTTTCCATCGATGCAGTATTACCAGTTGTGTGAGCGGTATTTGAAAAATCAGTCCACAACATTGTCATGAAACCCCTGTCTCCAACGCCACTCTGCTGTGTGCACCACGAAAACCTCTGCCAAGCTGCCCCCGGCCCGTACGGCTCGTGTGAGAACCATCACCGCTGCTGTGTGCTGGGAATGCCTCAAGCAACCGATATACCAGAGTTGCTTGTTTATTAGCCAATATTAGGTCAAGGTTCTCCTGTGGCATGATGTTTTGTAATTTGCCTTTATAGCGTGGATCCAGGATGCTGGCCAACCAGTAGTCGTCATCGTTCATCATTTTGGCAATGCGGGGGTCCCTTTTTAGGATCCGCAAGGCATAATCTGACATGTGGGCCAATGTTCCCGGTGTCAATGATGCACTGCGAGTGCTGGGTGGAGGAGCACTTTCTGGCAAATCCACATCCCTCCAGTCACGCACAAACCCTATACCAGACCTTGCCACGCCAACATTTTCACTTGCCCCACGAGATGCATCCTCCTCCCCTAAGTAATCATCCCCATCATCATCCTCCTCCTCCTCTTCTTCCTCCAACTCGTCCAGGAGAGGTCCCTGAGCAGACAATGGCTGAATGTCATCAAGGATTCCCTCCTCCTCATCAACATTGGCTGCAGACGCCTGCTCCTTAAGGTGCGTCAAAGTTTGCACGAGCAGACGCATAAGTGGGATGCTCATGCTTAGGATGGCGTCATCTGCGCTTACCAGCCGTGTGCATTCCTCAAAACACTGAAGGACTTTACAAAGGTCTTTCAGCTTCGACCACTGCATACCTGTCAACTCCATGTCTGCTCTCAAAGTGCCTGGCCGTGTATCCTCCCACAAATGCATTATGGCCTGCCTCTGCTCGCACAGCCGCTCCACCATGTGCAGGGTGGAGTTCCACCTTGTTGCAATGTCGATAATGAGGCGGTGGTTGGGAAGGTGGAGCAATCGCTGCAGCTTCTGCATACGAACGGAGTGTACAGGCGACCGGCGGATGTGCGCGCACAGTCTTCGCACCTTCTGGAGCAGGGCTGTAAACTCCGGATAATTTTTGAGGAAGCACTGCACCACCAGGTTCAAGGTGTGAGCCAAGCAAGGTATGTGGCTGAGTTTTGAAAGGGCTATGGCTGCCACAAAATTACGGCCGTTATCACTAACTACCTTGCCTGCCTCAAGATGTACACTGCCCAGCCATGACTCAGTTTGTCGCTTCAAGTACTCGGCCAGCACCTCGGCGGTGTGTCTGTCGCACAAACACATCATCTGCAACACAGCCTGCTGACACTTTCCACTAGCTGCTCAATAGGGGGACACATCGTGTGCAACAGTGGCAGCTGCAGATGGAGTGCTCGTACGACTGCGCTCTGTGGACGAGCTTTCGCTTCTGGAGGAGGAGGAGGGTCGAACGCCTACAGCCAACTGTTTCCTATACCGTGGGCTAGGCAGCACTGTCCCACCACCGCTGTCCCCTGTGGACCCTGCATCCACCACATTAACCCAGTGCGCAGTGATGGACACGTAACGGCCCTGGCCATGCCGACTGGACCATGCATCAGTTGTGAGGTGCACCTTTCCGCTCACTGACTGCTTGAGTGCATGGACAATGCGGTCTTTCACATGATGGTGGAGGGCTGGGATGGCTTTGCGAGAGAAGTGGCGACTGGGTAGGTCATAGCGTGGTACTGCATAGGCCATGAGTTCGCGGAAAGCTATGCTTTCCACCAACCGAAAGGGCATCATCTCAAACGAGATTAGTTTGGCAATGTGGGCGTTCAAACCCAGTGTACGTGGATGAGAGACTGAGTACTTTCTTGACCTACTCATAGTGTCTGGGAGGGTGAGCTGGACTTGAGAGCTGCATATGGTGGAAGTAGCGGTGGACAGGGCGGACTGAGAGAGGGTTGATGATGGTGATGGAGTTGGTGTTCTTTCTGATGGCCTAGAATCAGTCTTTCGTTGATATAACAGTGGGATTCCCTGACTGCTGTGGTCTTGCAACGACACCTCAACATTTGCTGCTGTGCTAACCGGTGGGCTTACAGTGGGGGAAACAATGTAGCGTTGCTGACTACCTTCGTTGTGATCAGTTGCACATGTGGCACTTGAGGTTTGGTGTTGTGTCCACGCTTGCAAGTGCATGCTGGTTAAATGTCTAAGCATGCAACTGGTATTCAAATTTTTCAGATTTTTCCCTCGGCTAAAGGTCTTTGCGCACTTCTTACAGATAACCTTGGCCTGATCATGAGGATTTTGGTCAAAAAAGTGCCACACTGCACTCTTCCTACTTTGGCAGACATTTTGCGGCCTAGCACGCTGTGATCTTTTGACCCTCTGGACAAGCTGTCCAGTAACTCTTTTGATGTTTGGAACCTGTCTTTGGAGTGCTCCAGGCCTGCCAGATAACAGCTGTTGCGATGTCGATGTCTGCTGTGGATGCTCCTCATCTGAGCTATTGGAAGCAGCACCCTCTTCCCCCAATGGATGCCAATCTGGGTCAACAACTGGGTCATCCATCACCCCCTCTTCTATGTCATGTGCACCTTCCTCTGTGTCACCGTGTATGGTGGTATAGTGTGCGGGAAGGGGCACCTGAGTCTCATCAGGGTCAGAATCTGGCTCTGTACACTGCGAGGACAATGTAGTGCTCTGAGTGAATGTACCAGCAGAATCATCCATCAGCGGCTGTGCATCAGTGCACTCCATGTCAGATTCATCTTGGCCTGGGTAATTCACCATTTCACTTGATAATCCAGGCATGGTATGTGAAAACAGCTCCATGGAGTAATCAGTAGTATGGCCTGCGTCATCCTTCAATCTTGGTTGGGGCGAAGGACACAAGGAAAGGTGTGGTTCATGAACATGAGCCTCCAATGACGACTCAGTGCTTTTACTTTTTACAACTGAAGAAGAGGAGGCGATAGAGCTGGAGGCTGAGTCAGCAATGTAAGACAAAACTTTTTCCTGATGCTCTGGCTTTAAAAGCGGTTTGCCAACTCCTAGAAAACTAAGCGTTCGAGGCCTTATGTAGCCAGACGATGACGCAGGGTCAGCACCTCCTGCATTCGGTCCTATTTTGCTCTTGCCACTACCATCAGATCCACCACCAACACCATCTTTACCAGCTGCCAACCCCCGCCCAATTCCATGGCCTCTTCCACCAGCCTTCCTCATTTTTGGTAGAAATGTAGACAAAATCCAACAAACTATATAGTAATGTAAAACAAGGTACAAGGTGTCTATAGGACAGGGGAGATTTTGAATTTCTGCAGACACTTGTGGACACTGGACACTTTTGGATTGTGTGAGGCCCACTGATATCTGAGCCCTATGTGACAGGCTCGATGGCACAGCTGTGACCAAAGTGACTAGAGGATAAGGGAGATTTTGAATCTCTGCACACACTTTTGGACACTGGACACTTTTGGATTGTGTGAAGCCCACTGATATCTGAGCGCTATGTGACAGGCTCGATGGCACAGCTGTGACCAAAGTGACTAGAGGATAAGGGAGATTTTGAATCTCTGCACACACTTTTGGACACTGGATGGACACTTTTGGATTGTGTGAGGCCCACTGATATCTGAGCGCTATGTGACAGGCTCGATGGCACAGCTGTGACCAAAGTGACTAGAGGATAAGGGAGATTTTGAATCTCTGCACACACTTTTGGACACTGGACACTTTTGGATTGTGTGAGGCCCACTGATATCTGAGCCCTATGTGACAGGCTCGATGGCACAGCTGTGACCAAAGTGACTAGAGGATAAGGGAGATTTTGAATCTCTGCACACACTTTTGGACACTGGATGGACACTTTTGGATTGTGTGAGGCCCACTGATATCTGAGCGCTATGTGACAGGCTCGATGGCACAGCTGTGACCAAAGTGACTAGAGGATAAGGGAGATTTTGAATCTCTGCACACACTTTTGGACACTGGATGGACACTTTTGGATTGTGTGAGGCCCACTGATATCTGAGCGCTATGTGACAGGCTCGATGGCACAGCTGTGACCAAAGTGACTAGAGGATAAGGGAGATTTTGAATCTCTGCACACACTTTTGGACACTGGACACTTTTGGATTGTGTGAGGCCCACTGATATCTGAGCACTATGTGACAGGCTCGATGGCACAGCTGTGACAAAAGTGACTAGAGGATAAGGGAGATTTTGAATCTCTGCACACACTTTTGGACACTGGACACTTTTGGATTGTGTGAGGCCCACTGATATCTGAGCGCTATGTGACAGGCTCGATGGCACAGCTGTGACCAAAGTAACTAGAGGATAAGGGAGATTTTGAATCTCTGCACACACTTTTGGACACTGGACACTTTTGGATTGTGTGAGGCCCAATGAATATCTGAGCGCTATGTGACAGGCTCGATGGCACAGCTGTGACAAAAGTGACTAGAGGATAAGGGATATTGGATTGCTTTTAAAAAAGCAGTTTGCAGAGCAGTGGGTAAACAGCAATGCAGGAATGTCAGGAAGCCTTAGAAGGCAGCCCAACAACCAACACCACTGATACACCACTATATAGCCTCCCCTTGCACTGCACACACAGTGACTGGTGTGTTGTGCAGGCCAAATTGCTAGCAGCAGAAGCAGTTTTTTTTTCTTCTCAGCAGGACAAAAAAAAAAATTGGGATTGCTTTTAAAAAAGCAGTTTGCGGAGCAGTGGGTAAACAGCAATGCAGGAATGTCAGGAAGCCTTAGAAGGCAGCCCAACAACCAACACCACTGATACACCACTATATAGCCTCCCCTTGCACTGCACACACAGTGACTGGTGTGTTGTGCAGGCCAAATCGCTAGCAGCAGAAGCAGTTTCTTTGTCTTCTTCCCTGCCTAACGCTCTCCCTACAGAATCAGCAGCAACCTCTCCCTATACTAAGATCGGCAGAAGTAAGATGGCGGTCGGCGTGCACGCCCTTTTATACCCCCTGTGACGCCCACCAAAGCAAGCCAATCACTTGCATGCCCTTCTGAAAGATGGTGGTGACCCGTGCCTATGTCATCACGTTGCCCACAGTGTCCGTGGATCCTGATTGGCTGAAAAAGAGCGCAAAACAAACTTTTGAAACGCGACTTTGGCACGTAAGTCGCCGACCTCGTGGCCGACCTCATCCTAGGGTCGGGTTTCGTTTCATGAAACCCGACTTTGCCAAAAGTCGGCGACTTTTGAATTTTTTCGACCCGTTTCGCTCAACTCTAAACGCCACGTCATAGGATCCAATTTGGACGGATACATTGTAATTCATTTTATACGGTTTTGTGAACCTCCCCCAAAACTAATAACAGTAATGATCCTGGGGGGAGTGTCATTCATAATAGGGTCCATAGATCACATGACCTTTTATTCTAAATGTCCAGCTAATCAGATTCCCCTCCTTGTGATGTCACCGGTCTCTGGGCAAATTTCTTACAATTATTGTTCAGTTGCAGATTCTAAGGCTGGGTTCATACTGCACTATGACAGTTCGTTTAACGGACTGCGTTACACTGCAGTATAACGCTGTGTAACGCAGTCCGTTAATGCTGCCATAGCCTCCCATTAACTAGCGCATTGCGACGTAAGCCGTAAAGCGGCACACATTCACTATATACCGTTAAGCACTGACGCAGCCTCGGACACGGCCTGCAGCATCTGAGGCTCCGTCACCGCTAGCGCTGATAATTCATCAGCGCTAGCGGTCATAGCATGTCACCGCTAGCGCTGATGAATCATCAGCGCTAGCGGGTATAGCATAACGCTATAGCGTTAGCGCAGCCCGTCAACACTATGCGTTGATAGGGCTGGTTAACGCTATGTGAACCCGGCCTTACCCAGGTATCTTCAAAATATGATGGGGGAACTACACATAATGCAGCATGAAGGGGCTTGGAAAAGATGGCAGTCATGGTGTGTAAGTGTCTGATGGGGTCACACAGCTCATAAAAAGACAACTGCCCGGCCTCATAATCCAGACATATCCTGAATCTATCAATGGAGATCTTGTCAGGTAACTGGATCAGTTTCCAGCCATGCATCACTGAAAATTGATTATTCTTATATCTCCACAAACACCAGGACTTATTATTATTTCCAATGCATGACTCATGCCCTCTCCTGTCTATACTGGGATAACACATCCCCACCCTCCAACCCCCTGGTCTACTGCTCTCTACTTCCCAGTAATGTCGTCCTGAGGTAAATCCCCTCCTGCTCATCACCTGATTATACTGGAATCTCTCTGCTGTTTCTGGACGTTTCTGCTTCTCTCGAGTCCAGGTCGCAGTTTTCAGGTTGTCTGATATAAGGAGATTATTAGCAGCTGTGGTTACATCCAGTAACATGTCTGCAGGATCTTCCACATAGATCCCGCTCCTTATACCTGTCATTACGTCACATAAAGTGTGTAATGTGTGTGAGATCGAAGCCACATCCAGGTCATCTCCATCATGGGGCTGTTTGTCATGTCCTCCTATGTCCTCATCACTGCCTCCTCCACAGGATCACGCAAGTCACCAGTATCTGGTTCCTGTAAATAGTCTTTTCAGAGAGCAAGAAGACTAGAACTCTAGTTTCACCTATTGGAAGTAGCAATCCTAAAAGTCAATGTCGACCCTTTAACGAGCCTTGTCACATGACTTAGGATAAAAAGCCAAACCAGAATCTCAAACTGCCGTAACAGAACAGAACCACTTTTTTCTGCTGATAAACAGTGGTTACATGACAATCGCAAGCGCTAAGAGTGTAGGGAAATCGTGACAGTGCATGCATTGCACACTGTCACAATTTTGCAATCTACAGTCACATTGAAGACTGCAGAAATTTGTCCGGAATCAAAAAAAACCCTTTAACTTGTGAGAAATGTAATTTGATGGCACCTTACTTTAAACAGACAGATATGTTGTCTTTATGTCCTTGCTCCTCTGTGAATCATTCAGAATTAGACACTTATTATTTCATTTTCAAGAGGAAATAATCTTCCAAACACACATTAAACTTTTACTACTAAAAACCTATACCAGGAATTTAGATTGCTTCTAATGCCAGTGGACAGGCTCCATATCTATCTTGTGAAGGTGATACTGACTCATTATAAAATTTGAATGAAAACATATTTAAAGGGAACCTGTCACCAGATAAAACACTTTTAACCAGCAGATATGGGGTTAATCTGCAGGCTAATAGTGTTATTAACGTGTCTGATGCCCGCAATTAGCTGAACACTTCTGGGAGAAAATTAACTTTATCCTTGCCGGAAGCGCTCTGGTTTCAGTCACAAGGGCAGCACTGGCGCACGTTCAGCCACTACTCTGAGTACACAGAGCAACGCTGTAGCCACGTTACTGGCACTGACTGACACTCGATCTGCATTGAGGTCGGCTCTCAGTCATGGCTGAATGTGCGGTTACAGCTGTCGCTCTGTATATTCAGAGTGGTGACTGAAACCACTCCGGCGTCGCCTCCATGACTGAAACCGAAACACTCACGAGAGGAATTGGAAGTCCTATCACTGTTATATAACTATATTATGATATATTGTTAGCTATGTAAACTGAATAGTAGAAAACAAAAACATTTTCTTTGAAAAGGAAATAAAGCAAACTTTATTACTAGTCAAATTTTGGTTTCTTCAAAATGCATTAGGGTACCGTTACACTTAGCGATGCACCAGCGATCTCGACAACGATATGGATCGCTAAGTGGTCGCTAGTGAGCTGCCACACAGGCAGATCTCACCAGCGACATAGCAGGGGTGGGGGGGTCGCTACTTACCTGTCAGACGAGGCGATCCTGACGTCCTCCTGTCCGCGTCCACGCGTCACTCATCGGCGCCACAGGAAGAAGCCGACGAGAAATGGTCCAGGACATTCTCGCGCGACCAGCGATGAGCAGCGGGGGAGCCGGTCGGAGGTAAGTATCAGACATAGCGATATCGCTAGCAATATTGCTGCTACGTCACAAAATCGGTGCCGTTACAGCGATATTGCTAGCGATATCGCTATGTGTAGCCGGGGCTTTAGGAATGCAATGATTAAGAGGACATATAATGACTTTAGTACATAAATTAACTGATTGCAAAATAAAGGAAAACAGTAAAAGGCTTCTTGATAACCAAAGCTGTGTCTTTAACTGACAAATGAAGTGATCTGTAAATTACAGTGCAGTAAACTAACAATTTATAATTTGACAAATATGCCATCATTTTCTTTTATATGTAGGATGCTGCCAATTATTAGTTGCACAGTGAATAAAGAATTATCTGTAAGACCATCTTCACACTAGTAGAATACATACTACGTGCATCTAAATTATGGGCACAAATCCCAGAACAACCACATTCTCAGAACATGAATTAACACACTGATAGCAGAAACCAGCCCAAGGGCCCATTTATCCAAGCATTTAGCCATGGCCGTTAAACGATCAGATACATGCAAATCGATCAACAGTCGTTTAGTGGCTTCATTAGACATGCTGACCACATCTTCAAGCACACAGAATGATCACTTATAATATTACAAGTTACAATATTCTAAATGACAAAACTTTTTTTATTTTACGATATAATATAAGATGATTTTTTAGTGATATTAATTTGAAAATGTATAATTTATCAGAACCCCTTCATATTGAGGAAGTGAGAAACATGCTGTTAGATGATGGTGATGATGCAGATCCCACACTAATTGAGGATTTAGGAGAAGAAAGTGAGATTGATTCTCATGATGAGGTGGAAGTATGTGAAATCGATTCTGAAACAGAGCAAGATGGTGACAGTGATGAAGATGAAGAAGATGTAGAATTATATTATATGGGAAAAGATAAAAAAACAAATGGAACAAGAAGCCACCCATGAAAAAACATAGGGAAGCTCAAAACATTATCACTCACCTTCCTGCAGATATAGGAACAGCAAGTAATGCAAAAACTGCAGCTGAATGCTGGAATAGTTTTTTCACAGATGACATTCTGGACTCTATTGTCACATACACAAACCGATATATAGACATTATGAAGGACAAGTTCATCTGCAACAGAATCATCAAAACCACAGATGAAATAGAACTGCGTGCTGTTTTTGGATTGTTATACCTTGCAGGAGCTTATAGGGCAAATCAACAAAGTTTGGAGGAACTTTGGAGTAAAGATGGTGAAGGAATTGAAAAATTTGGCCTTGTTATGTCTCTAAAAAGATTCAAGGTTCTAATTCGTTGCCTTCGGTTTGACGACAGAACTACCCGAACCGTACGTAAAACATATGACCGACTTGCTCCAATTCGCGATTTATTCCAAAAGTTTGTGGAAAACTGTAAGAAAAGCTATTGCCCTGGGGCGAATCTCACTATTGACGAAATGCTCCCTGGTTTTCGAGGTAGATGTGCATTTCGTCAATACATTCCATCAAAGCCTAGCAGATACGGAATAAAAATTTATGCCCTTGTTGATGCCAGTAAGACCTACACATACAACCTTGAAATTTATCCAGGAAAGCAACTAGAATGTCCTTACTGTGTCAGCAACAAACGCAGTGATGTTGTAAAAAGAATGGCTGAGTCCTTATTTGGATCGGGTCGCAATATAACAGCTGACAATTGGTTTTCAAATTGTGATCTGATTGATTATCTGAAAATGCAGAAGCTTTCATATGTTGGAACTGTAAGAAAAAATAAAAAAGAATTGCCTACACAGTTTGTAAGTGTGAAAGGGAGAAAACAGTACAGCAGTATGTTTGTATTCCATAATGGAAAGGTTTTGGTTTCCAATGTACCACGTGAAAAAAAAAAATACTTCTTTTTTCAACACTTCATAATGATGGTGCCATTGATCCTGGGTCTGAGGCACAAAAAAACCTGGAGATAATAACATTTTATAATGCAACCAAGGGGGGTGTTGATACAGCTGATCAGATATGCTCAACTTTCAGCGTCAGCAGAAACACCAAACGCTGGCCAATGGTCATATTTTTCACTATGTTGAATTTGGATGGTATAAAGTCACAAGTCATTTACCTTGAAAACCAGCTTGAACCACTCCATAGACGAGTCTATCTGAAAAAATTGGCCCATGAACTAGTGCTTGGAGAGCTTCGCAGGAGAAGTATGAAAACTATCGGTATCCCTTCTCGCCTTCAAGTTCAGCTCAAAAGATTCCGCCCAGAAAATGATCCTGAAAATCCACCACCTGCACCACCTCCCAAAAGAAGGAGATGCACCACCTGCAGCACGGAAAGCGGAAACAGAAGGCTTTCTAATTATGAATGTCACAAATGTCATAATGCAATCTGCCTGACACATGCAAAAATTATATGGAATTCTTGCTCTTTGCTCTGCAAATGTGTTTGTTCTGGGGAAACTTCAGGATCTAATTCTGAATGAATGTGTGTAATATTACTTTAGGTACCTTAAAATTAAGTTAGTTTCCCTAAATTTTCTTCATAGAGTTATTTGTCAGCGTCAAACTGGGGGCTATTTGGCTGGATGTTTGTATTTCAGAGTTATTACTTATGTTAAGTAAATAGGTTTTTTTTGCACCTAATTATGTGTAGTCTCTTTTATTACATCCCTATGAAGGTCACTGATCACTTTTAGAGCACTCAAATTGCAAAAATTAGATATTATAGGTATTTTTCTAGCCTGCTCCTGACAGGCATATTTGTTGTGAATTCCCTGACTCAGACTTCTGAGCCGAAGCTTCCCCTGCTCCCTCTGGTGGTTACTGGAGGTAGTGGAGCTGGCCGGATTGACAGAGGTCTGCCACCTGATGATGATGATGACGGTTGGAGATCTGGGGTTACTGATTGGAGTATTTAAGTCTGCAGACATCCTTCAATCCCTGCTGGTGATTGCTTCCCTGTGCATTCTGAGGTCTGATGTCCCCTGCTCTGATCCTGCATTGTTCAGCTAAGTGGTTCATTTGCTAATCCTTTGCATCTGATCTGGTTTTGTCTCTCTCTGCTTGTTGTGCGGGTTCAGCTTGCTCCTCTGGGGGCTGTGATGGACCACCGCTCTATATGTTACAGCCTGTGTCAGTATGTTCAGTCCCCTGTTGTATTGGTCTCTTTTGCTTTGCTTCCAGTTCATACCGGAGTGCTGATATAGTGGGGGCGAAATCGCGTGACTTCAGTGTTTTTTTGTACATCAGACATGTTGGATTTTTCAGGGGTTTTGCGTGATTGCAGACAGTGTCTTTCCTTTCCTATCCTATCTAGTCAGTTGGGCCCCATCATTTGCTCAGTCTATTTTTCTGCCTGTGTTTGTGTTTCATCTTGTCTCACCGACAATGTATGTTTGGGGGCTATCTATTCCTTTTGGGGTCTGCTCCGGGGCAGTTTAGATTTCACCTTTCTTACTTTAGGCTTAGTTAGCTCTCCAGCTGTGCCGAGGAGTCTAAGGCATCGTAGGTAAGCTCCATGGCTGCTGCTAGTTGTGTGGATAGGATCAGGGGTCTGCAATCCGCTTAGTTACCAACCTCTCTGGTTTTCTGGTGGCATAGCCTGTTCCTGTCATCATCCTCGGTGACCCATTCATAACACAAATTATTCCCTAACTCGTTAGTAAAGATATTGTTCCTGACTGATGGTTGATTCTTAATTAGGGGTTAAAAAATAATTAAAGAACCATTACACTCACTTTGCCCTTCCCCTTGTCCTTGTGCTACAGTTGTTTGCCCTGTCCTTTGCAGACTTATTTCCTCCCACTTGCTCTGTGTTTTATTTCTGTGTTAATTTTTCAGTGCTTATGGCTAGAGATGAGCGAACCCGAACTGTAAAGTTCATGGTTCAGATTAGACACTCAGTGTTCAGTTTTGAACTCCGAACAGAAACTTTTCCTGAAAGTCCGTTTTCCAGCTCAGGAAGAGAGAGAGAGAAGAGAGAGAGATTTATTTTCCACCTCCAAAGTTTTGGTCAACATTGGTTTCTACAGTATGGGTTTTGGGTTAAGGTTCAAGTTCAGGTACAGTTTTGGTACCCAAACTAAACTTTGGACTAAAGTTCGGTTGAACCCGACAAACCAGAACTTCCACAGGTCCGCTCATCCATACTTACAGTGATGACTAGAACAGGTGACATCATGACGTTGCAGACCAAGGTGCATTAAGTTGTTGCATGAGGTATAGTTAGCACTTGATGCATAGAAGAATAAAGGAAACCAACAATGGAAGAATATGCAGAGCTGTTCCTCACATACACACAATGCATATATACAGGCACATACACACATACTATACATACAGGCACATAAACACATATATATACCATATAGACAGGCACATACTGTACATACATAGAAAACATACACACAATGCATATATACAGGCACATACACACATACTATACATACACACAATGGCACATACACACATACAGGCACATACACACATACAGGCACATACACACATACTAAACATACACACAATGCATATATACAGGCACATACACACATACAGGCACATACACACATACAGGCACATACACACATACTAAACATACACACAATGCATATATACAGGCACATACACACATACTATACATACAGGCACATAAACACATATATATACCATATAGACAGGCACATACTGTACATACATAGAAAACTTAAGACTGATACCAAATGAGCAAAAACCCAAGATGTACCCAAATCAGGATGATACTATACTGTCTCTAATATTAAAACTTTACCATGTGTAGGGGAGTGAGTCCAGGACAAAGGACCGACCGTGTTTCTGGGCCGGAACTAAGAGGGCTGTCACCCGTGTTCCCTGGGTTATGATTGCAGGCCAGGACCGACCTTTGACCAGGCAAAAAGGGGTAGGTCAACTATAAAACGAGCAGTGCAGGTAAACAAGGAGCACTGGGAGGGAAGAGAGACGAGACATAGGAGGGAGGAGCCAAGCGGACCTCTTCCCTCAGGCGTGAGTCAGCACTTCCGAGAGAGACGGGAGAGTACCAGACCTGACTGAGTGGAGGGCCCCGATTGCGTGCCCGGAGGAGAAGCCTCTCCCCGAGTTGCTGCAGAACGCGTGCCACGGTGCACCCTCAGGCGCGGCATCCCTCAAGAAGTAGACGGCTCTTCTCTGCGGGCTGTTCGCCCGCCACCCTCGACCCTGACATCGGGACCCGCGGCCACCTCCCCTCTGCTTCATACTGCAGCTGCGGCCTCCACATCGGGAATCACGGCTGCCTCTGCTCTGCCTTACACCACGGCTGCGGCCTCCACATCGGGAACTGCAGCCCCCTCTGCACTGCCCCTTACTGCAGCTATGGCCTTCACAGCAGGACCCGCAGCCGCCTCCACTCTGCTTCACACCGCGGCAGCAGCCTCCTCACCGAGACCCGCAGCCACCTTCGCTCTGCCCCACACTGCGGCTATGGCTTTCGCAGCAGGACCTGCAGGCCGCCTAAGCTCTGCTTCACAACGCGGCTGCGGCCTCCTCATTGGGACCTGTGGTCCTCTCCTCTTCGCTCCCCACTGCAGGAGGCCCAACATCAGGAGAACTATGTGGGGCTCGTGTTCACCCCGTGGTACTGGAGTGCAAAGACTTCCGGACCCTCCGGCAGTGCTTCCTCGGCTGGACCCGTCGACTGAGGCACCACCAGGACATTCCTCATACACCAACTCTGCAGGACATCAGAGACCAATAAGTGACTCTCTGTTGCTTGTTCCCCAGTTCTAGCCCCCATGGGTCCTTAGTTGCCCAGTACATGGCCACATAATGGTCACCTCTCACCCCGTATTGTTTATTCTGTGTGAGATTGTGTATTTGTGTTTTACTTCCCTGCATGGAAAACTCGCTGTCAGCTTTAACATATATATATATATATATATATATATATATATATATATATATATATATATATATATATATCTTGAGTTTAACTGTTGTTGTGCCTCCTTACTCGTCACTGCATCCTGCGTACATGCTAGTTACCACACATGTGCCAAAAGCGACCTCAATGTGAATAAGGGTCAAGCGGGACTGGACCCCAACTGTGGACACAATGCCATGGGAAGTTATATAAATGCAATGCTCTGCTCAAAGAAAGAGAGGCCATGCCCTTGTTTGTGCATGAGTACATGAATCTAATACAACATAAAAAACTTAGTCGGAGTATAAGTTGGTATGCATGTTCACACTTCTCATTAAACAGACAAAATTTAAGATGGATACATACACACATATAAACAAGCACATACCATATATATGGACAATGCATAAACAGGCAAGGCACATTCTATACTTACACACATATATACTGACACACTCATGCTATTCTGTATACAAACAAACACACTTAAGAAACACACATATAGCTCCCAATCAACCAAATTCAGCGGGACTGTCCCAGCTTCTGATATTCACCTCTCTCTAAGGGCAGTTTCACACGTCAGTGTCTCCGATACGTGTAGTGACAGTTTTCTCACGTACTGGAGACACTGACACACGTAGACACATTCTCATGAATGTGTCTATGCAGATGTCAGCGTGTCTTCATGGACCATGTGTCCATGTGCAAAACACGCTGACATGTCTGTTTTTGTGCAACAGCACGGATCACACAGACCCATACAAGTCAATGGGTCCGTGTAAACACGTACCGCACACTGATGCTGTCCGTGTGCGATCCGTGTGCGTTTTTAAAAGTCAAAGGGTTAACATTAAAAACAATTTTTCAAAAACACAGACACGGACACTTGGACAGCATACACTGTGTTTCAAATTATTATGCAAATTGGATTTAAGTGTCATAAAGATGTAATTTTTTGTTTATCAAATAAACTCATAGATGGTATTGTGTATCAGGGCTCTTTGGATCACTGAAATCAATCTCAAATGCCTGTGATAATTAGTTTATAAGATGAGCTCAATTAAAGGAAAGCTACTTAAGAATGATGTTCCACATTATTAAGCAGGGCACAGGTTTCAATGAATTTAGGAATTAAAAATGATCTCTCTGCTGCTGAAAAGCATCAAATAGTGCAATGACTTGGTCAAGAGATGAAAACATTAGATATTTCCCAAAAACTTAAACGTGATCATTGTACTGTTAAGGCCTCTTTCACACATCAGGTTTTCGGCGTCAGGCGCGATCCGGCGCTTTTGACTAAAACCGGATCCGGTGAAATGCAATGCCGGATCCGGTTTCCCCCCCATTGACTTGCATTAGAGCCGGATCGAGCCGGATGGCCATGCGTTTCATCCGATTTTCGCCGGATCCGGCAATGTGACGCGATCCGGCGTCTGGAAAAAATGGCTACTGTAACGTTTTTTGTCTCCGGCGAAAAAGCCGGACACGCCGGCTTTTTCATACAATGAAAGCCTATGAGCGCCGCAATGCGCCTGATCCGGCGACAGCCGGATCCGGCGGCCGGATCCGGTTTCTTTGGTCTGAGCATGCTCAGTAGCTCTGCCCACAGGACATATATAAAAGCAAGACAATGGGACCCTCAGCCACACCCAACATGCCACCCAAGCCAAGAACCAGGAGCAGGAGAAGGCAGCAGACATCTGCAGCAGCAGCACCATCAGCACCACCCCAAATGGAGCAGCATGCTGAACAACGGGAGGGGAGTCCAGCAGCAGATGAGAGACGGTAATTATCTAATCCCCCATTCCTCCAAACTAGGGCTATGGAATATCAAGATATTCATTGGCCCTTTGTTTCTCTTTATTCAACAGCCGCCCAATAGATGCAGCAGCAGCAGCAGCAATGGCAGCAGCAGAAACACCACCCACAGCCATGGAGTCTGGCCATGAGGAAGACAGCACATCTTCTGGGAGCCCTCCCTCGCATCGTCAGCGTTTGACGGTAAGTTTTTATTTCCAAAATCCATCATCTCTGTAATATATGTGTATTCATTGCCTTTTATTTCAAAACAGGAATCACAAGATGAAGAGGAGCTCCCAGAAGAAGAAGGAAGGGGTGGACAGACACTTGGAGTGGGCTCACAATTGGTAAGTTTTTTGCATCAAACGCAGAAACACAACATCACACTACACACAACACATAGAAAACAATGTTCTGCAGACCACACACAGCAAACAAATGCCTACATCCAAAGACATAACATTTTTTGTTTTCTTCTCTAGTCTTCCCAATCTGGTGCTCGGCCAAGAGGTCCTCGCAGTGCCTCCCAGGGTCGTCGGCGACAGCAACGCGGCGGTCACCAGCGTGTAAGTATAAATATTTTTGCTTTGTTTTTTTTGCACTTTTTATTTCATTTCTTTTGTGCAGGCTAATTATGTTATTTTTGTCTTTTTCTTTAACAGCCTTCACAGCGTGCTCCCGACTCTGACGGTGAGGATGGAGGGATTGATGTGGACCGCCTCATCGATCTCATCAGAGAAAGGGAGCCGCTCTGGAATATGGCTGACCGCCGCCACGCTGACCTGATCGTTACCCGACGACTCTGGGAGGAAATCTGTTCGCTCCTTGTGGACCGCTGGGAGGACCTCGAAGCTCGGGCCCAGATTAAAGAGCGTAAGTATATACAGTACCGGTTGCTTGATTTAAACCAGTGTTTCCCGAACTCCAGTCCTCGTGGTCCCCACGGATCATGTGTTCAGGATTTCTATTTACTTTGGAAATCCTGAAAACATGACCCCTGGGGACCATGAGGACTGGAGTTTGGGAAACACTGATGTTGTATACTAACCACTTTGTCCTTTCTCGTTTCAGGGGAGAGAATTGTGAAGCGGTGGTGGTCTGTGAGGGATCATTTCAAGAAGGAGTTCAATAAAGAGATGCGGGCCCCGAGTGGATCTGGAGGACGCAGGAGCAAGTACAAGTACGCACGAGCCCTGTCGTTCCTCCGGGAGACAATGCTCACCAGAAGGTAAATATTACACACCACATGTGACAAAAAAATATTTAGATGTAACTTTTTTTTTTCAGCCAGGGCCATACCATGTCACTATTTTAATTGTTTTTTTTTCTCTTTATTCCACAGCACGGTGAGCAGCACTCGGGAGCCTGCACGATTGGACCCTTCTGAGGCGATCCCTGAGGAGACCGGCACCGAGGGACACTTCGACCGCCCCGGTACATCTGCACCTTCCCAGCCTTCCCACACATTCGACCCATCTGTCCCATCCACCAGCACAGGAGCATCGTGGCCGCCTACATTACATGAAGCTGCTGGTGAGGAGATCGCTTTCCCTTTACCCCACCCTTCTGCCCCTGCCACCTCTAGTACACCTGCGGGTACTGGGCGGCAGCGGCAGAGGGGTCAGGAAAAGAGTTATGCGCCAGAGTTCTTGCATCTGAATGCATCTTTCCAGAACTGTCTAAAAGTCTTGTCAGAGCAAATCTCCGCAGGCTTTCAGCAGATCAACTCCAGCATTCTGGAGGTGAAGACACTTCTGCAAACCATGCATTCAGAAGGAAGTTCTTCGCCAAACCACACCTTTTTCAGGTCTGTTGTGGAGCGCATGGCAACACTATCTCCTACCCAGCAGATGCATGTAATGCATTCGTGCCACGGTGCTTTACAGCAGGTTACCTCCCAACCTCCACCTCCCACCACTGTAGTTCCTCCACCTGCACCCCCTCCAGCCACTTTCCATCCTCCCCCTCCTATTACATCTGCACCCCCTCCAGCCACTTTCCATCCTCCCCCTCCTATTACATCTGCACCCCCTCCAGCCACTTTCCATCCTCCCCCTCCTATTACAGTACCAGCAACCTCCCCAGTACCAGCAACCTCCCCAGTACCAGCAACCTCCCCAGTACCAGTCATCTCCCCACTTCCAGCAACCTGCCCCATATCAAACTCCTTCCCCGTACCAAACTCCTTCCCCGTACCAAACTCCTTCCCCATACAACTTTCCATCAACATCATCTGCTCCTACAGTCCCTGCCCAACCCTCCACTCCACCGCCCACCACCTCTTCTGCCTCCCACATGTCCACCCATTCTGTAGCTTTTTCCACACCATCACCTCTAACTGTTCCTTCCCCACCACGATCCCAATCCTCTCTCCACACTCCCAGTGTCGAAGTGTCCCGCAGCCCCTCCAGCAGTATTTCCACCCCACACTACACAGATTTATGATGTGTTTTGTAATAAAAATGCCCATGTTTTTTTCAAACCTTTATTAAAAAAGTTTTTTTAACTTTAAAAACAGTTTACAAACAAAAAAATATTTTAAATAAAAAGTTAAATTATTGTTTACACTGGTTGTCTGTCATTTCTTTCTGCGGCGAAATATGTTTAAAAAAAAGCTTAAATAAAGGGTATTTAAAAGGTAAAAAGGTATTCAAAACCAGGTATATAACTGTGGGTAAATTTTAGCTTTTTGCCACAGTTGTGTTCCTGGTTGTGTTTGAAGCAAAGTATTTCACCTAAAAAGTTGTGTTTATTGTTGGTGATTTCATAACAATGTACACAACTTTTGTTAAAAGGTGAAATACTTTGCATAAAACACAACCAGGTACACACCTGTGGCCTAAAGCTAAAAATAGAGACCATGGCAAGATAGCCAACTTTGGTTGGCAAAGGTATATACTGTTGGTACAGAAGGTAGACAAGTTTGGTTAGGGCACAAATCTTTCACACTCTGTCATCCTGCCAGTGTACTCTGCCTTGAGGTGACAAAGTATAGTGCAAAATTGTCCCTCATTACTGAAACCGTCACAGAACTTCTAGTGGTAATGTCATGGTAATCTTGCAAGGCGGTTTCTTCAGAGGTGTCCTCAATGGAAATGGGTTCCTTGCAGATAACAAAATTGTGGAGTACCACGCAAGCTTTGATCACCTCGTCAACAGTTTCTGTCTTGAGGCTGATCGCAGTCAATAGGACCCGCCATTTGGCTGTCAGAATACCAAAGGTACATTCAACCATTCTTCTTGCTCTTGTGAGGCGGTAATTAAAAATGCGTTTTGGTCTTGTCAATCCTCTGCTAGAGTATGGTTTCAAAAGGTGTTCTGACAGCTGGAAGGCTTCATTCCCTACACAGACAAATGGCATAGGTGGACCAGATGTTTGCGGCAGCGGTCTAGGGGGTGGGAACTGGAAGGTGTTTCCATACAGTTTACGCCCCATGGCAGACAGTTTGAAAACTTGAGAGTCATTGGAGCGGCCATAGGCCCCAATATCCACAGCAATAAATTTGTATTCCGCATCAGCGATGGCCATGAGGACAATTGAAAAATATTTCTTGTAATTGAAATATTCCGATCCCGATCCGGCTGGCTTTACAATGCGGATATGTTTCCCGTCCACAGCGCCCAAGCAGTTGGGAAACTGACATATCTGTTGAAACTTGTCAGCAATTTCAATCCACCTCTCTGTTGTGGGCTCTGGTAAAAACTCTTCAGCTAAGGAGTCCCACAGTGCACGGCATGTGTACTTCACTATTCCTGATATGGTGGAAATCCCGAGTCTGTACTGGAAATGCAGTGACGAAAGGGATTCTCCAGTTGCAAGAAATCTGTGGGGAATTAAAAAACAATCAATTAGTTTAAAATCACAGCATTACATACCAAAACTCAGCTATAACACTTGGAGATACAAACTACCACCAACAAGATTGCAGTGAAAGTGTGCTCTGATGCGAGCATATCCAATAAATGTGGCTTACCTTAAAGTCACCATCAGACGCTCTGCGGGTGAAACAGAGAAGCGGCAATAGGTGTCTGCTTTTCTTATGAGGTGTGCAATGCGCTCCACCAAGTAATCAAAATTCTCCATTTTCATCCGAACATATCCAAAAAATTTATCCGGGTTTCGTCGAAGGTCCATGCAGAGTGTAGAATAGACCCCACGCGTCATTCTCTTGGCTGTGATGGGGTGGATCCACAAACGTCGTCTACGATGCCTGATGCACTGCTGTCTCGCTCTCTCCTTCTCCAGAACAATCACCCTCAAACGATTCGCCTCCGCTATAAAATCCGCCAAATTCTTCAAAATATTTCCAATGACAACATCCATCTTCGCCAGTAACTTGCTCTTCTCTCCAACCTGCACTTTCTCCTCGACAACCTGTCAAAGAAGGGCTGTAGGAACACTCTATATATAGTTTTCCAGTAGCCAATCCCGTTCGGAAGGCCACAAGGGTCAATTTTAAAAACCGGATCCGGCGTAATCCGTCGAAAAACGGATAGAAAAACGGATGAACCGGATGAGACGGATCTGGTTTTGTCTGTCAAGAAAAAGACGGATCTGGCAGAAAACCGGATCCGTCACATCCGGTTTTTACTAAACATTTGCCGGATCCGGCGTTCCGGCACGACGCCGGATCGCGCCTGACGCCGAAAACCTGATGTGTGAAAGTAGCCTAAGAGATTTGTGGTTGATTCTGAGCACAGACATGTTTGTGCTGATAAAGGCAGAATGAGGAAGGTTTCTGCCAGGCAAGTTCATTGGATTAAGAGAGCGGCTGCTAAAAAGCCATTACAAACCAGCAAACAGATATTTAAAGCTGCTGGTGCCTCTGGAGTCCCTCGAACCTCAAGGTGTAGGATCCTTCAAAGGCTTGCTGTGGTGCATAAATCTACTATTCGGCCACCCCTAAACAGTGTTCACAAGCAGAAATAGTTGCAGTGGGCCCAGACATACATGAAGACTAATTTTCAAACAGTTTTGTTTACTGATGAGTGTCGATGGATGGAGTAGTGGATGGCCACTATGTCCCAAAAAGGCTGCGACGTCAGCAAGGAGGTGGAGGAGTCATGTTTTGGGCCGGAATCATGGGGAAACAGCTGGTGGGGCCCTTTAAGGTTCCTGAAGGTGTGAAAATGACCTCTGCAAAGTATATAGAGTTTCTGACTGACAGCTGTCTTCCATGGTATAAAAAGCAGAAACATGCCTTCAGGAGCAAAATCCTCTTCATGCATGACAATGCACCATCTCATGCTGCAAAGAATACCTCTGATCATTGGCTGCTATGGGCATAAGAGGAGATAAACTCATGGTGTGGCCACCATCTTCCCCTGACCTCAACCCTATAGAGAACCTTTGGAGTATCATCAAGCAAAAGATCTATGAGGGTGGGAGGCCGGTCACATCAGAACAGCAGCTCTGGGAGGCTATTCTGACTTCATGCAAAGAAATCCAAGCAGTAACTCTCCAAAAACTCACAAGTTCAATGGATGCAAGAATTGTGAAGGTGATATCAAAGAAGGGTTCCTATGTTAACATGTAACTTGGCCTGTTAAGCTATTTACCTCCAAAATATCCTTTTTGTTCAGTGAATGTGACCTCCTAATGCTGCAAATTCCACAAATGAGCATTTTCAGTTCTTTAAAACATATCAAATGTTTAGAAATTCTACTGTGCCTAATAATTTGGAACAGTGCAATTTGAGTTTTTATTCATTTTGGAGATTATACTGTTATCATTGGGAGGTTTCTTCAATAAAATTTGATGTACACTCTAACGGGTGATGACTTTTATTAGACTGACTGTCATTTATACCGACTATTTAGGAAAATCAGAGAAAAATATCATTTGCATAATAATTTGGAACACAGTGTACGGACAGCACACGGATGGTACACACGGACATACGGATAGCACACGGATGTCACACGGATAACCTCCGTATGCACACGGACACGGATAGCTCCGGTACCGGTTTTTCCGGTACCGGAATTATCTGGACGTGTAAAACTGCCCTAACATCTTCATTGCTCCGTTGTTCCTCCTCATCGGCGGACAGGTCCGCATCTTTCTGCTCAGGCAGAGAAGAAGCAGATTATACACTTCCATAGAGATACATTGTGTATAACAATGTATTTCTATGTTCCCTGTATACTGGGGTGAAGAAAAATATGTTTTGTTCCTATAAAAGTAGTAAAAATATTAAGAAGCAATTACAAAAATGTCACTTTTTCTTTTTTGCAAGTCTCCCCAATAATCAAACCCACAGCATTCAACATTACAGGGAGAAGCTAAAGCTACTGAGGCTCAGGCTCTATTGATGTAATGTGGAGAATTTTGTGCACTTAATCTGTATTGAAGACTGATTCCACAGGCAGATAATACTGATAGAAATACATTTCTAGGTGCAATGTATGTATTTGAATTCTAAAGGGAGAATAAGAGATTTTTTCCACTAAATAAAATAACTAAAATAACTAACAAATAGGAATGAAAACACTTAATAATGAAATAACATAATTTTGAATGCATTTTTATAACAAACTAGCTGAAGAGCCCGGCGCTGCCCTGGCATAGTAACTAACTGTGGTTAGTTATAACAAACTATAATTATCCTCCATCCCATAGGCCTGTGCCCATATACCCGTCATACATATCCACCATCCCATAGTCCCGTGCTCATATACCCGTCATACATATCCTCCATCCCATAGTCGAGTGCCCATATACCCATCACACATCATCCATCCCATAGTCCCATGCCCATATACCCATCACACATCCTCCATCCCATAGTCCCGTGCCCATATACCCATCATACATATCCTCCATCCCATAGTCCCGTGCCCATATACCAATCATACATATCTGCCATCCCATAGTCCCGTGCCCATATATCCGTCATACATATCCTCCATCCCATAGTCCAGTGCCCATATACCCATCACACATCCTCCATCCCATAGTCAACCATTATGACATCATAATGAGCGGCAGGGCTTGCAACCTATGATGACATCAGCGTCGCCATGGCAACCATTATGACATCATAATGAGGGGCGGGGCATGACGCGCACACACTTTTTCCCCAGTATGTAGATAGGGGAATTATGACATCATAATGAGGGGCGGGGCTTGACGCACACACACTTTTTCCCCATTATGTAGACAAGGGCAAAATTGGTGAATTGGAACGCGCAGGGTTAAAATTTTGCCTCACAACAAGGATGCTCTCGGGGTCCAGCCGTGTGACTGTGTCAAATTTTGTGGCTGTAGCTGCGACGGTGCGGATGCCTATCCCGGACATACACACACACATACATACATACACACACATACATACATACATACATACATACACACACACATACATACACACACACACATACACACACACACATACATACATACACACACACATACATACATACACACACACATACATACACACACATACATACATACATACACACTTTGAGCTTTATATATTAAATAAACAGCACAGCAAATAATAGATACATTTGTTTTCTCTGTATTCGTGACAACCCCCACAACACAGCAGTCAGACTATTTATAGAGATCGATAAATGGCGTAAAAAATGGTGCAGTTGATATTTTTTCTCTATTAAATCCATAAAAAATGTAATAAAACTGTAATGCTAAGGCCATGTCCACACATAGTTTAAATGCTGCATTTTTTCTGTTGATTTTTTTTCTGCAGGTGTCTGCACCACCAAAGTACTAACAATCTTCTCTGATTAATGCATGTTTGCTGTGCTTCTTTTATGCTTTTTTCCCCATATTTGATGCTATTTTCTGGGCAAATGTGAAGCAGCATATTTAATAATACAGAAAAGTTTTGCTTTTGCGTTTAAAAATGTAATGGCTTTTTCTTTCATGAGTTTTTTTTTTTTTTTCGGAAGAAGCCTACAGAGAAAATATGCACCAGAACCGCAGAGTTCAGCAGCGTCTTTAGATGCATCGATGGCAGAGATTTCATGGAATCACATCCACTTTGCTTCAAAATTAAGACCATATTCACATGTAGCGTAAATGCTGAATATTTTCTTCTGCTTTTTTGCACAGAAATTCTGCTGTTTTGCTGTCCAATTAAAGTGAGTGTGATTGCATCAAAACTGCGCCGACTGTGCGCCTAAAGATGCTGCTGAACTATTCGGTGTTGGTGCTTTTTTCTCTTTTGTCTTCTATGTGGTGCCTAAAAAATGGGTATGAAAAATGAAGATACTTTTTGTAAGTTTAAGGAAGTTTCGGGGGACCCTCACTTGTCTCCTCTCCTCTAGACACTGATCACATGTTAGGTGCGGCACCTCATTGTGCATTGTTATTATAATTGTGTGTACTGTAATGTAATGCATTTGTTAGGGTGAGTGCACACAGTGAGGATTCACCTGTGGATTTTTCCGTGTGGTTTGGCAGCTGGGAGGAGTTAAAGGGAAGGGCAGTGCAGAGCATAGGGATATAGTCAGGACACTTCCTGATTAGACAGCAGAAACCCAGGCAGGTTTTCCGAGGGCAAGGTGTGAGCAGTAGAGGAAACAGATGGGGATAAAGCTGATATGACAGTAAGGGGCCCCAGGCGGAGAATTGTGCAGTTGGCCACCAGCTCAAAAGGACCATCCCCAAGAAGGATCCGGGATCTATGACCGGGCCAGGAGCAGCTGAGATGATGTTCCCTGCACCTTTCCCTATTGAAACCGGATGAGGGGCTGACAGTGACTGTCCCGAGTTACGGCAGGGATTGCCAGGAGAAGGGAGACAGAGCTGATAGAGAGGATAGAGGCTGGCCGGACAGCAGGGAAAAATAAGAAGATGTCTCTTTGTTTAACCTGTGCTTGCCAGTGTGATGAATGCCTTATTGATTAGTAAAGTTCAACTATTGGAAAAGAACCGTAACTCTGAAATGTTTTGTGGGGCTCGGGAACGCAGAGCTGGAATGATAGAACCTGAGAGGAACCTGGCAGTGAATATAAGTGTAGTACTGCGCATGCTGCACATGCAAAAGAAGGGACACTGTATTCTATCTGTGGGGTGCCAGAGTGTGAGAACCATACCGTACAGCCCGTTGCCACGACTATCACCCTGGCCACCTGACATAATTGCAGAATTAAAGATTTTGTGTTCCATATAAAACACATTAACAATGTGGCTTCACATTTGCACCAGAAACTCATCAATTGAGGAGGAGAACATTGTTATTGAGTAGTTTGGAACGGATTCTGCAGAAAACAAAAAACATTATTTTGGCAATGTATGAACCCATCCTTACAGACACAAAAAGCCAGATGTCATATAGTGAAGCTACATAAAGATGAGAAAGTTCTGGCTGCTACAACTGTGAATGAACATAAAATAGATCCATAGGTCCCAAATAGAAATGAGCAGGATGCACAGATGACGTCACACCAGCCTTGGCTAATCAAAAGTTGTCACAATGGCAGTGACCCGGTCCGTGGCCCTGGGCATCCCTGTAAAAGGGAGTTAAGCGTGGCTGATTAAAGTTTTTAAGTGGATGATTCGTGACGCCACCTGTGGTCTCTGGTCAGTTTGACCAGCGCTGCAGGGTTGCTTCTCTGGGACAGATGTGGTGCAGCAATGATGTTGAAGCTCCCCACAGGTGGAGCTGTAGTCCCAGGGCAGAGTAGATGAAGGTGGTAAATGGGGAGATGGTGTAAAGACGTAGATGTAGCAGAGCCGGGTGCAAGGCGCAAGAATAAGTGAAGGACACAAAGGCATGTAGTTCCAAAGGCTTTACTCACAGTCTGGTGCGCACAGATGCCCGCTTCAGTGCCGTGTCCTCCAGGTCAGGGGCTCAGCCAACTCCCAGGTAAGGTAAAGTACACCTTTCCAGCACTCCTCCAACATGTGCCTTCTCTGAACATCTCCACACTAGCGCCTAATCTGAAGTACTTGTAGTTGCGTATTAAACTCAAGTTCCTCCTTCTTGATGTTACTTAGAACTCTACTTGTACAGCAGACAGCTGTAGCCTGCTTCGGGGACTTCTTGCTATTATGTCCCGGCTCACCCATGTTGCTGTTGTGCCCCCAAGTCTTAGATGGGAATAAAGTGGTGACGACTTCTATTCCTCCGGTTTATGCTGCAGGAACATCAGTATCCATACAACCTCAGAGACCAGACTCTGGCCATGCGCTTCAAACCTGAGGAAGGGCTCTGCTCTGACCCTAGTTCTTAGTTCTCTTCTCCTTACGTTCCGCACTAATCTTTCATCCCTCTGAAGAATCAGGCTTTCTATGGCTCTTTCCTGTGCCAGCAGCTCCAGGTCACAGGAGTCTGCTGCAGCACTTCCTTCACTCCATCCCTCTCAGGGGATTTTCTCTCACCAACTGACCCTTTCCTAATATTCTCCCACTCTCTTGTGCAGTCTAAGCTCCACCCACCTCCCAGCACTCTTCGTGTTCCAAGCAGGGAGCCACAAAGGTTGCTATGCTACACTACTGGTGTGTGTGTGGGATGTGAGTGTTGGAGTGTGGTCAGGTGTCTCCACCTTACCTGGATAGTGGGGTACCACACCTCAGGAGGAGGTGCAGTACCTCTGTGGCGACTGAACCCTCAGGGGCGCCACATATGCATATGTACAGGCACACACATACAATAGAAGCAGCACACTTTATATGCAGAGATGAACACATATAACAGACCATTACCGGTACCTTTTTGTTTACAAATTTCAGAAGCCCCTGAAGAAGCTTGTGTCATGTGCTTCTTCTCCTCCTGTGGTCTGGCTGGCCAGGTGCAGAGGAGAGGATGTAGAGTTGGAAATGTGACCTTCATCTTCACACTATCAGCTCAACCCTGTTCTTCCCACAGGTTTGTTCTTAGAATTTTTTGCTGATGTTGCAACCTCCAACCTCTCCTGAGCAGGGAGTCACAGCCATCTTCCCCCAGTACTCTCACTCAGCAGGGGGAAGGGCGGTGATAATTTGTAGTGTTGCAGGAAGGCTACAGGAAGAGCTGCTTATTGGTTCTAGGGCCCATTGGGATACCTCAGTTTCCCCAGTGCCTTGCCATGCACATTATTTTTTACACAGTCCAGAGCCCCCATACATTGCCTATTAGTGTTGAGCATTCCGATACCGCAAGTATCGGGTATCGGCCGATATTAGCGGTATCGGAATTCCGATACTGACTTCCGATACTTTTGTCATATCGGATTCCGGGATCGGAATCGGAAGTTCCCATCATGCTATGAACCTGCTTGCTTTGATTAAGCCAATGGGAATCCTCCGAAGTGTGGGCACATCCTGTTAGGCATGTAGGCATGTTAACTATTGGCATGGCTGTGATTGGCTGCCGAAATAATGTCATGATGCACTATAAAAGCCACCGCAGCCGCCATTTCTGGTTCACTCTGCTGTGAATTCAGTTAGGGACAGGCTGCTGTAGAAGACTGTGAGGGACAGTTAGAAATAGCGATTCCACCAAACATCTAGTGCTTTACCCAGGCTACATAAACCACCACTGTAGCCTTCTTTGCCCTAGCAGCAGTGTTCACAGCTGTCTGCAAGGGCTGTGTGAGTGCAGCTCACGCTGTGGAGTGGGTCCTGCAGCCACGTCAGGCTGTAGGCCACCCAGTGTGATCACTGCTGCCTCATACATCTTTTATTTTTTGAGCTGCATTTTTTACATAATTTCAATCTAGTGTGCTTCCATCCGTATCCATATACGTTGGTTGCAAACACTAGTAGTAGACAGCGGAGCCTTTCTGCAGCCTTTCAGTGCTAGTGTCCACTTTGCTGCACTGTTCACGGCTGTCTGAGAGGTCTCTGACTGTGTGTGAGTGCAGCTCACGCTGAGTAGTGTGTCCTGCAGCTACGTCTGGCTGTAGGATGCTCAGCGTGCGTCAGTGCCTCACACATATTTTTATTTGAGTGCAGCTCATTTTTTCTTCTATTAGTGTGCATCCATCCGTCTCCATCTACGGTGGTTGCAAACACTATATAGGAGTCCACAGCGGAGCCTTTCTGCAGCCTGTCAGTGCCAGTGCCCACTTAGCTGCACTGTTGACGGCTGTCTGAGAGGTCTCTGACTGTGTGTGAGTGAAGCTCACGCTGAGTAGAGTGTCCTGCAGCTACGTCTGGTTGTAGGACGCTCAACGTGCGTCACTGCCTCACACACATTTGTCTTTGAGTGCAGCTCATTTTTTCTTCTCCTATTAGTGTGCATCCATCCGTATCCATCAACATTGGTTGGTTGCAAACACTATATAGGAGTAGATAGAGGAGCCTTTTTTTCTGGCTTGTGCCCTGCCGGCGCAGCCAGATTAGTATTACCCAATTTTTTTGGAGCCTCATCTTTTGCATTGTAGGTTACCTGCCTGCATTGTAATAGCTCCAAAAAGTTGGTGATACTATCAGTTTCAATTCTTTGTTCACATACTTTGAGTTTGTTTCCAACAAAGAAACCACAAAAAAAGTTCACCAAACACTACATTTGGAACTTGTGTAGGCCACATCAGCTCCTATTAAAGTGTAGTCCACACACACACACTTCATAAAATTAGTGTTTCTTGTACCTGTAACCAGCTGTTCAGGAATAAGCACACTAAGGCCCCCCGTTGTACTTTTCTGCCTATCTTAAGCAGTCTGGCAAGATGAAGAAGGCAGGGAGTAAGGCGCGTGGGCGTGGGCGTGGAGTTTCAGCAGGGAGAGGACGTGGGGATTCTGCAGGGAGAGGACGTGGGGATTCTGCAGGTAGAGGACGTGGGGATTCTGGGCCTGCTGCGGGCACCAGTGGATCAGCATCCCCCAGTTTTAGCAGCCAACAGTCCTTTATGCGCAGCTTTGTAGGACCTCAACGTACCCCACTGCTGCGGGAGGAACAAATTGAAGCCGTTGTCGGATGGATGGCAGCTAACGCATCGACTTCAATTACTTCCACAGCCTCTCAGGACCAGAGCACCGAAGAGCAACCATCTGTTTCTTCACCACCTGCCAAAGTGCCCAGGCAGTCAGAGAGACATGGACAGGAGCCATCGCAGTCTCTACTTCTGTTCTCGGAATCTGTTGGCTTGGAAAAAGGGGGCCAGCCAAGCAGCATTCCTGAATGTGAAGAAGAGGGAGTATGCAGTGATGCGCAACTTCTTTGTCCCTCTGAATCTGAAGAGGCGAGTGGGCCAGTGCCTATGGTCAGCACACCTCAGTACGCATCAGATGATGACGAGACTCAGTTGCCACTTTCTGGTGCGTACGGTGCTGGCGAGACAACCCCGGAGAAGCAGCTGTTTGAAGAGGGGAGGGAAGATGATGAGGTCCTTGACCCATCATGGCGTGAGGAACAGGAAGGTGGTGGGAGCAGCTCGGAGGAAGAGATTCCCCTACCGGCCAAAACAGGAGGCAGAGGGAGGGGGAAGATTTGGTTGCCTGTACCCTCCACTTCGGCACCCGTTAGGAGCATTCCTCATTCCAAAGGCAAAACGGGCGCTCCTAAGAGTTGCAGTGCGTGGTCCTTTTTTGACACAGTTGCAGATGACATTTGCTTTGTCAAATGCAAGCTGTGTCATCAGATAGTCAAAAGAGGGAGAAGTGTCAGCAACCTCAATACCACAAATATGTGGAAACATGTGCGCACCAAGCACGAGTTGGAGTTGCAGAGACACCCTGAAGACGTAGGCCAACGTACAGCACCACCTACCACCTCTTCAGTTCGTGTTGGGGCCTCTTCCTCCAGCTCACACACTGCTGGTTCGGCTTCCTCACAGGATCGCCAAGGAAGAAGCTCTGCCACTGTTGTCCGGAGACCCTGTCAGATTCCACCCATAGCAGCACGTTCCCATCCATCACAGCCATCGGTAGCACAGGCATGGGATAAAAGGCGCCCTTACTCGGCAAACCATCCCCGAGCACAGTCTCTGAATGCTGGCATTGCCAAACTTCTGGCAGTTGAAATGCTGTCATTCAGGCTGGTGGACACTGACACCTTCCGGGACTTAATGGCATTGGCAGTCCCCCAATACAACGTGCCCAGCCGCTTTTATTTCAGCAGGCGAGCCGTCCCTGCCCTGCAGAAACATGTTGAGGGCAAAATAAAACATGCGCTACTAAACGCCGTTAGTAGCAAGGTCTACCTGACCACCGATGCGTGGACCAGTAACCATGGACAGGGACGATACCTTTCCCTCACTGCCCACTGGGTCAATGTTGTGGAGCCGGGTACAGATCTGGAGAGTGGCGCTGTACGTGTTCTTCCAACGCCACGGATTGCAGGACTCCAGTCTGTACACATAGGAGGAGGAGTCTACTCAAGTTCCTCAGAAACAGCAGAGCAGGAGCCTGTTACGACCGATATGAGCACAGCCATGTCCAAACGTCAACAGGCTGTACTCAAATTAATTTCTTTGGGGAATCGAAGCCACACAGCGCAGGAGCTCTGGAATGCTATCAAGCTGGAGAGCGATGTGTGGTTTGGGCCAGCGAATCTCCAGACGGGCTTGGTAGTGTGTGACAATGGCCGAAATCTGGTGGCAGCTCTTGGCCTAGGCAACCTCACACACATCCCATGTCTGGCACATGTGCTTAACTTGGTCGTGCAGAGCTTTCTGAGGGACTATCCGGATCTTGATGCACTGTTGCACAAGGTCCGCATAGAGTGCGCTCACTTGCGGCGTTCCAGCACGGCAAGATCGCGCCTCGCTGCTCTGCAGCGACGATTTGGCCTTCCGGAACATCGCATCATATGTGACCTACCCACCCGGTGGAATTCAACGTTACATATGTTGGAGCGGTTGTGTGAGCAGCAGGCAGCAGTCATGGAGTACCAGCTGCATCAGGCGCAAACAAGTCGCACTGTGCGCCGTTCACACTTCAGCACCATTGAGTGGGCCTCTATGAAGGACATCTGCCTCGTTTTGCGTGCCTTCGATGAATCCACGCGGATGGCGAGTGCAGATGATGCACTAGTCAGCATGACTGTCCCCCTTATCTGCCTGCTTCAACAAACACTGCAAGCACTAAGGGATGAGGTTTCGGAAGAGGTGGAGGATGAGGAGTCCCAAATGCCATCTGCTTCTGGACAGTCTGCGCTACGTGTTTCCTCACAAAGGCCTAGGCAGGGGACACTTTGTGAGGAGGATGAGGAGGAGTCGATGGAGGAGGAAGACATCTCTCCAGAGGAGGGAGGTACACAAACCTCTACTCAGTATGTACAGCGAGGGTGGGGTGATGCAGAGCAGGCAAAGGTCACTCCTCAAACAGGGGACAGCGGTTCTTTGGCAGTTGGGAGTCTGCAGCACATGGTTGATTTCATGCTGCAGTGCCTGAGAAACGACCGCCGCATCGCCCACATTCTCGTCTCAGCTGATTATTGGGTGTACACCCTCCTAGATCCTCGCTACCGGGACAGCATACAAAGGCTCATACCAACGTTGAACCGGGAGCATAAACTGCGGGAGTACGAAGAGTCACTGGTGCAGTCCATAATGTTTTCCATTCCACCCGACAGCATTGTTGCTAGTGCTTTACAAAGCAGCTCTGTGCGTCGAGGCAGTGGAGGAAACTCTGCACAAAGAGGGAGCAGAGGCAGCGCCGCGGCACAAGGCAAGACCACTATGGCCCAAATGTGGCAAAGTTTTGTGTGTCCACCACAATTGTCTACACCATCAGCGACGCCTCGAGTCAGCAGGAGGCAACGCTTCCGTCAGATGGTGTCAGACTACATGTCTTGCCCTGTCACTGTACTCCCAGATGGCTCTTCCCCCTTCAAGTTTTGGGTCTCTAAGCTGGATACATGGCCAGAGCTTAGCCAGTATGCATTGGAGGTGCTGGCTTGCCCTGCTGCCAGTGTATTATCGGAACGTGTCTTTAGTGCCGCAGGTGGTGTACTAACAGACCGTCGCACGCGACTATCTTCCGATAATGTTGACCGGCCGACTTTTCTGAAAATGGACAAGGCCTGGATCTCCAAAGACTTTGCCATTCCTCTTACAGACTAAATTAGTGATTGGCAACTGTATCCAGGTCTGCTGGTGTGTTCATTTTTCTACCACCTGAACTATAATCCCTGTGCTTCAACACAGCCAGTTGTCGCTCAGATGTGTCGTCTGCACAGAGAAACACACTAGCTCCTGTGTTAGTGGGGTTCAGTAACGCCAGCTGATCCCCTGCTGTGTGGATGGCAAAGTCACCAGCTCCATCAACATTCAAACCACTACTGATTTTTAACCGTGCCCAACTTAGGTCTCTGGCTCCACTGTCTCTATTATTTCCCCTGACCTCCAACCCCGCCATCTACATCTCTGAAGTGGCGTCAGCACAATCTACACTTGTTCCTGTGTTCCTGTGGCTCAGTCCCATCAGTTTATCCCCTGATGTGTGTCCGGCAAGGTCTCCTGCTCTGTCCACATTCCCATAACCAGTAGTGGGAATGAGGACAGAGCTGGCGAACTTGCCGGACAAACATCAGGGGATCAACTGACGGGACTGAGCACCAGTAACACAGGAACAAGTGTAGATTGTGCTGACGCCACTTCAGAGATGTAGCTGGCGGGGTTGGAGGCTAGGGTAAATAGTAGAGACAGTGGAGCCAGAGGCCTAAGTGGAGCATGGTTAGAATCAGTAGTAGTCAACAACCTCCATAAAAACCGCTGCCCATTGGCCTCTGCATGCGGCATGCGTAATCCTGGGCTCCAACAGTGTCAGTTGGTGTTCAGAAGTGTCATCTCCTCAGAGCCAAACACATTCGTTCAAGTGTTAGTGGGGTTCAGCACTGCCAGCTGTTCCCCTGCTGTGGAGATGGCAAGTCTCCTGCTGACTACACCTGCCAAAATCCAGTAGGACCCAGCCTGCTCCACGCCTGATCCTGGGCTCCAACAGCGTCAGTTGGTGTTCAGAAGTGTCGTCTCCACAGAGCCAAACACATTCGTTCAAGTGTTAGTGGGGTTCAGCACTGCCAGCTGTTCCCCTGCTGTGGAGATGGCAAGTCTCCTGCTGCCTACACCTGCCAAAATCCAGTAGGCCCCAGCCTGCTCCACGCCTGATCCTGGGCTCCAACAGCGTCAGTTGGTGTTCAGAAGAGTCATCTCCACAGAGCCAAACACATTCGTTCGAGTGTTAGTGGGGTTCAGCACTGCCAGCTGTTCCCCTGCTGTGGAGATGGCAAGTCTCCTGCTGCCTACACCTGCCAAAAGCAACAGGCGCCAGCCTGCTCCTCGCCTAATCCTGGGCTCCAACAGCGTCAGTTGGTGTTCAGAAGTGTCGTCTCCACAGAGCCAAACACATTCGTTCGAGTGTTAGTGGGGTTCAGCACTGCCAGCTGTTCCCCTGCTGTGGAGATGGCAAGTCTCCTGCTGCCTACACCTGCCAAAAGCAACAGGCCCCAGCCTGCTCCTCGCCTAATCCTGGGCTCCAACAGCGTCAGTTGGTGTTCAGAACTGTCGTCTCCACAGAGCCAAACACATTAGTTCGAGTGTTAGTGGGGTTCAGCACTGCCAGCTGCTCCCCTGCTGTGGAGATGGCAAGTCTCCTGCTGCCTACACCTGCCAAAAGCAACAGGCCCCAGCCTGCTCCTCGCCTAATCCTGGGCTCCAACAGCGTCAGTTGGTGTTCAGAAGTGTCGTCTCCACAGAGCCAAACACATTCGTTCGAGTGTTAGTGGGGTTCAGCACTGCCAGCTGTTCCCCTGCTGTGGAGATGGCAAGTCTCCTGCTGCCTACACCTGCCAAAAGCAACAGGCCCCAGCCTGCTCCTCGCCTAATCCTGGGCTCCAACAGCGTCAGTTGGTGTTCAGAAGTGTCGTCTCCACAGAGCCAAACACATTCGTTCGAGTGTTAGTGGGGTTCAGCACTGCCAGCTGTTCCCCTGCTGTGGAGATGGCAGTCTCTCCTGCTGTCTCCGCATTCCAAATACAGTAGGCCTCTGCCTACACCCTCCTATTTCCTGGGCTTCAACACAGCCAGTTGTAGCTCGGAAGTGCCGTCCACACGGAAAGAGATACTTGCTCCCGTGTCTCAGTGGGGTTCAGTAACGTCAGCTGATCCCCTGCTGTGTGGATGGCAGTCTCTCCTGTTGTCTCCACATTCCAAATACAGTAGGCCTCTGCCTACACCCTCCTATTTCCTGGGCTTCAACACAGCCAGTTGTAGCTCGGAAGTGCCGTCCACACGGAAAGAGATACTTGCTCCCGTGTCTCAGTGGGGTTCAGTAACGTCAGCTGATCCCCTGCTGTGTGGATGGCAGTCTCTCCTGCTGTCTCCACATTCCAAATACAGTAGGCCTCTGCCTACACCCTCCTATTTCCTGGGCTTCAACACAGCCAGTTGTAGCTCGGAAGTGCCGTCCACACGGAAAGAGATACTTGCTCCCGTGTCTCAGTGGGGTTCAGTAACGTCAGCTGATCCCCTGCTGTGTGGATGGCAGTCTCTCCTGCTGTCACCACATTCCAAATACAGTAGGCCTCTGCCTACACCCTCCTATTTCCTGGGCTTCAACACAGCCAGTTGTAGCTCTGAAGTGCCGTCCACACGGAAAGAGACACTTGCTCCCGTGTCTCAGTGGGGTTCAGTAACGTCAGCTGATCCCCTGCTGTGTGGATGGCAGTCTCTCCTGCTGTCTCCACATTCCAAATACAGTAGGCCTCTGCCTACACCCTCCTATTTCCTGGGCTTCAACACAGCCAGTTGTAGCTCGGAAGTGCCGTCCACACGGAAAGAGACACTTGCTCCCGTGTCTCAGTGGGGTTCAGTAACGTCAGCTGATCCCCTGCTGTGTGGATGGCAGTCTCTCCTGCTGTCACCACATTCCAAATACAGTAGGCCTCTGCCTACACCCTCCTATTTCTTGGGCTTCAACACAGCCAGTTGTAGCTCGGAAGTGCCATACACACGGAAAGAGATACTTGCTCCCGTGTCTCAGTGGGGTTCAGTAACGTCAGCTGATCCCCTGCTGTGTGGATGGCAAAGTCTCCTGCTGCCTACACAGTCGTACCACTACTGATTTTTAACCGTGCTCCAATTAGGCCTGTGGCTCCACTGTCTCTCGTATCAATCCCCTGATGTGTGTCCGGCAATGCCGACATTGCCGGACACACATCAGGGGATTAACTGACCGGACTGAACACCTGTAACACAGGAACAAGTGTGGATTGTGCAGACGCCACTTCGGAGCTGTAACTGGCGGGGTTGGAGGACAGGGGAAATACGAGTATCAGTGAAGCCACAGGCCTAAGTGGAGCTTGGTTAAAATTAGTAGAAGTCTACAACCGATCTTAAAATTTCTTCAATGCAGCCTCAGCCTGCTCCGTGCTTGTCCCTGAGCTTCAACACAGCCAGTTGTTGCTCGGAAGTGCCGTCTTCACAAAGTAAAACACTAGCTCCTGTGTTTGTGGGGTTCAGTAACGTCAGCTGTTCCCCTGCTGTTTTGATGGCAATCTGTCCTGCTGCCTCCCAATTGACAGCACATCAGGCCTCAGCCTGCTAAGTGCTTGTCCTGGGCTCCAACATCGCCAGTTGCTGCTCATAACTGACTTTGGCACGGGTACTCCCTCCTGCCCAGCTTGGTTCCAGCCCTGCCTGCTGTTTCCGGAAAGTGTCAATGTCAGTTTGCCACCCCAAGTTGCCATGTCGTGTTGCGGTTGGGTTAGCCGAGGCTAGGGTGCCAGCAGTTTAGGTGCTTCCTATGTGGACTGCGGGTTCTGGTAAGAAAGGCTTGTTCCGTAGTACCAGTAGGACAAGCACCCCCTGTAGGACTGTGTGATTCGGTAACTGCGGCCAGCTTGCGGCATGCCAACTTTGCTTTTCAGGGGTAACTTCTGCTACCCCTCCGGGTTCCAGCACCGTCAGTTGGTTCTCGTCAGAGCCTTTGGCCTAGGTGCCTCCATCTCGGTATCCGAGTTCCGGCAATGTCTGCTGGTCCTTGGTAGTGCTTTGTAGCACAGGTACCTCCTGCTTAGTAACCGGGTTCCAGCACCGTCAGCTGGTCCTCGGTTGTGCCATTGGCTCTTATTCCTTCTGCTGCCCCTCCGGGTGCCAGCACTGTCAGCTGGTCCTTGCTATTTCCATTTGCTCTTGCAGCTTATGCTACCCCTCCAGGTTCCAGCACCGTCAGCTGGTTCTCGTCAGAGCCTTTGGCCTAGGTGCCTCCATCTCGGTATCCGAGTTCCGGCAACGTCTGCTGGTACTTGGAAGTGCTTTGTAGCACAGGTACCTCCTGCTTAGTAACCGGGTTCCAGCACCGTCAGCTGGTCCTCGGTTGTGCCATTGGCTCTTATTCCTTCTGCTGCCCCTCCGGGTGCCAGCACTGTCAGCTGGTCCTCTCTATTTCCATTTGCTCTTGCAGCTTATGCTACCCCTCCGGGTTCCAGCACCGTCAGCTGGTTCTCGTGAGAGCCTTTGGCCTAGATGCCTCCATCTCGGTATCCGAGTTCCGGCAACGTCTGCTGGTCCTTGGTAGTGCTTTGTAGCACAGGTACCTCCTGCTTAGTAACCGGGTTCCAGCACCGTCAGCTGGTCCTCGGTAGTGCCATTGGCTCTTGTTCCTTCTGCTGCCCCTCCGGGTGCCAGTACCGTCAGCTGGTTCAAGAGGACAAAGAACAGGAAGACAACCACCAAGATGCAGAACAACAAGAGAGAGAAGACAAAGAAGCATAAAAAAACAAAGCAGAAGAACATTAAGCATAAGACTAATACTCTGAGCAAATGATATTATCTTATTTATAAGCAGAAGAAGACTAAGCAGTGTATGGGGGTGAGTCCGTTCCTCCTCGTGGTACCCCTGGAAAAGGCCTGCTGCTGCAGGCCAAACTGAACGCGGACAAATCCTGTTGTAAATCTTTTGTGACAGGCAGAACGGAAGGTGTAAACTTCTAACTTTTCTAGATAACAACTACAGGAATGCCTGACACAAACAAGAATATGATGAAGAAGAATAGGAAGAAGATGAAGAAGTTGAATATGTAGAATAATAATTGTTGAATAAGAAGAATTTGAAGAATGTAAGAAAAGGAAGAAGAAGAAGAATGTAAAAAAAGGAAGCAGAAGAATTTAAAAAAAGGAAGAAGAAGAAGAATGTAAAAAAAGGAAGAAGAAGAATGTAAAAAAAGGAAGTAGAAGAATGTAAAAAAGGAATAAGAAGAAGAAGAAGAAGGTAAAAAAAGGAAGAAGAATAAGAAAGAAGAAGAAAGAAGAAAGAAGAAGAAGACATACATGTCTGGCAAAATATAAATGAGGCTAACATAGTCAATATCTTTGTAACTCCTAACGTCTTTAAAAAAAAAGTTTAATTCCTGCTATTCCATTTGATTGGGCTAAACCTCTATGGCTTTAATGTCTCCTCCACCTCCCACAATATATTCTACATTATTCTTAGTTGTTTTTCTTCATGTAGAATTAACCTACAAGGAAAAAAAGGTTTTTTTTAATTCCGATATTTTGGCCCCATTGACTTGCATTGGTTCCCGGTATCGGAATCGGCGATACCGATACTTTTTTTTTAAGATCGGCCGATCCATTCCGATCCGATATTTTCAAGTATCGGCTGGTATCGCTCAACTCTACTGCCTATATGTCTGCCCCTGGGCTGCATCTCTCTCCTGTCACCCCTGCTTGCTGACATGGTGGGAGAGGGCACAATCAGTAAACCGATAGGCTACAGTCTTGAGAAGATCATAACTTAGGTGCTGGATGCAGGCATTTGCAATAGGGGAATAAGCATCCAACAACAAGGTCATGAACCATAGCTTTGGCACAGAGGAGTGAGGTTTAAGGAGGATGTGCACAGGCAGCACTGCAATTCACTGTCTGGTGATTTATGAAGACCCTTGAACAGCAGCTACACAGCTCATGGGCACAGAAAGAGCTGCATGCTTACCACTATTCTATATTTTGCCTTCTCAGCAGATGCAAAGTGGAACCATTGAGTTATTGTTAAGTCACAAGCAAAAGAAGCTATCACTGTATGCAGCAGCCTAGCAATTTTGCACTGCATCTAGAACTGTTAGCTATGTTCAGCACTTACAGGGTTAACAGCGTTATATTACTGACATGGGTACAGACTGACTGACCGCTTCTTGCTATAAGCAGTTCAGTGCTGCATTGTTAGGAAATCTCACTTAACGCTTCTCAGCAGCGGAGCTGACAGTCCCTGAATGGGAATGAGACTAAACAAACACTGAATGTGATGAACTTCGCTGACACTTAAAAGGGATATTGAATGTCTAATAATATCTCACTTTCCTTTAATGTTACGACTACGAGTCATCTCAAAGTGACATAGACAGAGCAGAGGCGCTTGGGAACTCCTTGTTGGCAACTTCAGCTGAAGTCAGCTCATTTGACATGAAAAGGATTTTTACTCCATTTTGCTACATCCTTGAAAAACTCGATTGTCACATCCTTAAAAGAGTTGTCCAGTCTTGGCGATCAAGTCTGCATTCACTTTTTTTTTTTACTGTAAACTTGTGAATCCTCACAGTGTGCACAGTGCATGCTGTCAGGATTCTCTGATGCCAGGAATGCAAACATGCAATTTGCATATGGCCGCATTTTGACTACACATATCCTTCTTCACTCAATTCACTTTCATTGAGTGAGACCGTGCATAGCTAGTTGTCACTAGCATCGGAGAATCATGACAGTGTGTACTCTGGGTTCTGTGAGAATTCACAAGTCTGCAGTCAAATAGTGTGACTGCAGACCTGAACCCCAAGAATAGACAACCCATTTAATGTTGCTACATCAGCTTTTAAAAAAAACAATAACATTTGAATTATAGGTCCTCTTTAAGTCATGACGAAGAATTTGAAAGCATTGACAGTATTTATTTTGTAGATTATTATGACTCATTATATGGCCTGATATCACTGCCTCCGATATAGCCCCTAGAAGTGGTAAAATATACATATTTATGAAGACTACCCACTGATTTGAAAGTATGTTCGAAAATCTGGAGAATATGCCAAGTATGAAACTTCTAGATTCTGCTTTTTCATGAGATGTAGGAGATGAGATGTCCAGTGATGTAGGACCATGATTAAAGATGACAAATAGGTGTACAGTTCCACCGATGACATTGAGAATAGAAAAGTAGTGAGTAAGAGATAATAGCAGTGGGAGATGGTCCTCTGGAAGTGTGGATAGTCAGTATACAGTATATATTCTTGTTCAGTAGATTGCAGTTGACTCTAGGGGTCACAAAGAGACAGCTGATATAGCTGTGCCATTAATAGAGGAAGGTGCTAGAATGGTATTATGGTTGGGTTTATGAAAATTCAGTTGAAAAATTACATTTAAAACCCCCTAAAAATAACTGAATAATGAGTCCTGGTCAGAAGAAATCCTAGTAGAGCTGAGTAGAAGTCAATAGAAGTCATTATTGGAAACTGTAGGTGCATATACCATATATTCAGGAATACGCGGGATATATTCGTCATTCAGATAGTCACACCCATTAAGCCACTTGGGTCTTCATACTGGTCTAATAATTATATATGGTAGGCCTGCACAAAATGAAATTGCTACTTCTCTACATTTCGTAATGTAAGAGGCTTCCTGGGCACCTCTCTAACCATCGGACCTATAATGTAATTCTACAATGCATTTCTTGGATGGAGACCATGTCTGATTTCAAACATTAAGATGGGTTAAAACATTTTTTCTGTTTTAATGGAGTATTTAGGCTTACCATAAGGCATGAAATGAGTTTGATCAGACATGATTTAGTGTTAGCCCGGGATCACACATGCGAGAAACTCGGCCAAACTTGCATGTTAATACCCGGCACTGCCGCCAGCACTCCGGAGCAGAGCGTGCAGGTGCATGTATTGCTATGAGGCTGCACACTCCGCTCCCGAGTGCCGGCGGCAGTGCTGGGTATTAACATACGAGACTCGGCCAAATTTCTTGCATGTGATCCCGGCCTAAGAGTCAGCCTCTTTTGGAAGTGTGGTATGGATCATACTTCCAGCAGTGGAAACTGGATAAGATGATCTTGTAATGGTCATTTTTTTGTTGTCTTAGACTGTGGGAAACAACCGATATTTCAAGCAACCCATAAGGTTGGACTCATGAGCCAGGATAGGGAAAGATGTGGTGGTGGTGAGGGGTGGTGACCTCCAGAGGAGAGGAGTCATCCACAGAAGAAAGGATCTTCTCCAGGGCTTTGAAGCCAATTTTTTTCTGCAATTATTTTTAAAAGTGCCAATTATTTTTTAAAGCAATAATAGTAGAGGAATGCAGTGCCTTATTAGCATCATATGCTGACATCCAGAGTATCATTTTGGTTTTGTGACATGCGAACTAAATTAACCACAATTATTCAATAATGTTTTCTATATCTATAATTTTTCCCAGGCATTTTACTTTCTCAGGACTGAATTACTTTAATAATACGAAGCAGTGTGATTTGAAAGGGTAACCTATTTTGAGGATTTCATCAAAACATAGATAACAGATCCAATAGAAAAGGATTTATCTACTTTTAGAAGAATGCTGATTAAACAGAAAAAAAACCACTTTTTTACATTTTCTATCGAATGCAAACTATTTTTTAATCATGGCATGAACTCACTAATATTGTAATGTTAAATTTAGGCAGTTCTGTTACTTTAGTGGATAAGCCAAAACACATATCGCTTTTATAACAGTCCATCATTTTTTCTGTTGATCTGTCAGTTTGGCTGCTGCCGAAAAGTTATAAACCATATGTTTTATATTATATTTTCTATTATTTTTCAATATTATTTTTCCAGATTTTTCAGCAGTAATATTTTTTTTCATAATTTTATTTAAATACTCATAAGGCATACCAAATAATCAGAAATAAAAACAACAAAAAAAAAAGAAACGCAAGTGGGTTACTTACATATTTATAGGAACCTATCCTTAAATGACCTATTAAAATAGTGCAATTAAGTAAAAAATACATTATGGAAAAAAAGACATACATAGTGATTCTAATCCACATAAAAGTAATTTTTTATAACATCACAGTAGATGAAACTGCTCATACACATTGCATTAATGGTGGAATTAAAAAGGCAACACAAACCAGCCGAATAGTAGGTATCATAAAATGAGAAATGGGTATGTTGAATTTAAATATATCCAGTCGTGTTTTGTATAGAGATCGATTATTGGAAAAAGAATCAAGCACACACTTTTCTCTCTCGCTTTTAGAATAAACATTCATTTTAAACTAATGGTCATTTACACTAATCTTTGTTGTAAAAAAAAACGCTAGTTTCACAATTATCTCTCAGTGAAAACGGACTGCCAAACACCCAATGAGTGAGTAAAATGCTCATAGAATGCTCATTCATCTGGTGAAATTATCCACTTTTGTAGCATAAAAGATCATTGTTCAAGGTGGGGTATTGTCCTTTGGAAACAGGACTCACACTGCCAAGAATAATGTCAGTCTATGCTCACTGAGCCATCTAGTATAGATCATGCTGCAGAGTACAATGTCACTCTATGCTCACTGAGCCATCTAGTATAGATCATGCTGCAGAGAACAATGTCAGTCTATGCGCACTGAGCCATCTAGTATAGATCATGCTGCAGAGAACAATGTCAGTCTATGCTCACTGAGCCATCTATATAGATCACTCTGCAGAGAAAAATGTTAGTCTAGGCTCACTGAGCCATCTAGTATAGATCACACTGCCGAGAACAATGTCAGGCTATGCGCTCTGAGCCATCTAGTATAGATCATGCTGCAGAGAACAATGTCTGTCTATGCTCACTTAGCCATCTAGTATAGATCATGCTGCAAAGAACAATGTCAGTCTATGCGCACTGAGCCATCTAGTATAGATCATGCTGCAGAGAACAATGTCAGTCTATGCTCACTGAGCCATCTATATAGATCACTCTGCAGAGAAAAATGTCAGTCTAGGCTCACTGAGACATCTAGTATAGATTACGCTCCAGAGAACAATGTCAGTCTATGCACACTGAGCCATCCAGTATAGATAACATTTTCAGTCTATGCTCACTGAGCCATCTAGTATAGATTATGCTCCCGAGAACAATGTCAGTCGATGTGCACTGAGCCATCTAGTATAGATCACACTGCATAGAAAAATGTCAGTCTAAGCCCAATGAGTCATTTAGTATAGATCACGTTCCTGAGAACAATGTCAGTATATGCACACTGAACCATCTAGTATAGATCACGCTGCAGAGAACAATGTCAGTCTATGCTCACTGAGCCATCTATTATAGATCACTCTGCAGAGAAAAATGTTAGTCTAGGCTCACTGAGCCATCTAGTATAGATCACACTGCCAAGAAAAATGTCAGTCTATGAGCACTAAGCCATCTAGTATAGATTACGCTCCCAAGAACAATGTCAGTCTATGCACACTGAGCCATCTAGTAACGCTGCACAAAAAAAAGTCTATGCTCAATGAGTCATTTAGTATAGATCACGTTCCCGAGAACAATTTAAGCATATGCGCACTCAACCATCTAGTATAGATCACGCTGCAGAGAACAATGTCAGTCTATGCATACTGAGCCATCTAGTATAGATCACGCTGCAGAGAACAATGTCAGTCTATGCATACTGAGCCATCTAGTATAGATCACTCAGTGAGCATCATTTACTTTGGTCCATTCAAACGACAGCCGATCGTTAAAAATTTAGCAATCAGCGGTCATAATCTGTAAGGGATTTGTGAAAGAGAAGGTACTGTCACACTTACCGATGCACCAGCGATCCCGACCAGCGATATGACGCGGTCAGGATCGCTGGTGCATCGCTAAGTGGTCGCTAGTGAGCTGCCACACAGGCAGATCTCACTAGCGACATCGCTGGGGACGGGGATCGCTACTTACCTGTCAGATGAGGCGATCCTGACGTCCTCCCGCCCGCGCCCACGCGTCGCTCGTCCCCACAGCAGGAAGCCCAGCAGGAAGCTGACGAGAAACGGTCCAGGATGTTCTCGCGCAATCAGCGATAACCAGCGGGGGAGCGGTCGGAGGTAAGTATCAGACATAGCGATATCGCTAGCAATATCGCTGCTACGTCACAAAAACCAGTGACGTTATAGCGATATTGCTAGCGATATCGCTTAGTGTGACAGGCCCCAGAGAGCTGTTGGCCAAATGACAGGTATCTATTGTGCTGGCGTTTTGCTGTGTGTTTTGGTGCCTTTTTTCTGGCAGAAATAAAACTCTTTTTTTACAGTACCAGCAAAAGCAATGAGATTTCAAAATCTCATGCACACGTAGATTTTAATTTCATGACTGATTTTGAGCACTGCAGCATTTTTGAAAATCTTCAGCATGTCAATTCTTTCAGGGTTTTTTACCCATTTATATAGATGAGAAATTGTAAAAATGCTGAAAAAATGCAGCATAACATTTGTAGTGATTTTTTTTGCAGCATTTTTGGTAAATAAAACTAATTTTCCTAATATGTACTGTAGATAAATCACAAATGTAATCTGCCTGAAAACACAGCTGTTTGCTTTGCTTCATATTCACTGTTTTTGATGCCAAGAGTGAAGGTTTTGGCTGCGGAAAGAAAATGCTCCAAGAACGCCACGTGTGAACACACTCTAGAATAGGTAGCTTTAAATGTTCCTTGGTGTGTTAGTTTTTAGGTCGGGGTCACACCTGCGAGTGCAATGTGAGAAACTCGCATTAATACCCAGTGCTGCTGCTGGCACTCGGGACCGGAGTGTGCAGCCGCATGTCTTTCTATGCAGCTGAACGCTCTGGTACGAACCGCCGGCGGCAGTGCCGGTATTGAGGCGAGAGACTCACGCGAGTTTCTCGCATTGCACTCGCAAATGTGATCCCGGTCTTACTTTGCAACTAGTGTATGTGTGCTGTTATGTCCGTTTAAGTGTTTAGAAGTTATTTCTGTGCTGTCTTGTGTATAAATATGTGACTTCAGATTTTGTATTAGTCTAGCCTGATGAAGAGACCTGCGTAGTCTCGAAGGCTTGCAATTTGTTACCATCTTTTCAGTTAGGGCAAAGACACACTGCCGTATTTCTCGTGCGAGAATCGCATCATAAAACTCGTCTTGGCTGTCGGCTCTCCTGACCTGAGCTTGACAGCTGCATAGTAATCCATCACCTTGTCATTCTCAGGTCAGGAGAGGTGCCGGCAAGTCCGTGCATTGCGATGCGATTATCACGCGAGAAATATGGCAGTGTGACTCCAGCCTTAGCCATTAAAAGGTATCAACCACTGAGGACTCTCAATTCTAAATATTCTTCTATCTACTGGCTAACACGGTACAAAGATATACATCATTCCTGTATAGAAATTATCTGTCATTCCCAGGGGTGGATTAAGGGTAGCCAGGGCCCGGGGCAGTTCAGACTCTGTGGGCCCCACTCGTCACGTGACGGGGGTCACGAATCGTAGAGCCACACTCTACATAGAGAATAATGGGGCCTCCAGCACCGACCTCCACCCGCAGAGCCGCACTCCACATAGAGAATAATGGAGCCTCCAGCACCGACCTCCACCTGCAGAGCCCCACTCCACATAGAGAATAATGGAGCCTCCGGCACCGACCTCCCCCCGCACTCCACATAGAGAATAATGGGGCCTCCAGCAACAACCTCCACCCACAGAGCCGCACTCCACATAGAGAATAATGGCGCCTCCAGCACCGACCTCCACCCGCAGAGCCGCACTCCACATAGAGAATAATGGAGCCTCCAGCACCAACCTCCACCCACAGAGCCGCACTCCACATAGAGAATAATGGGGCCTCCAGCACCGACCTCCACCCGCAGAGCCGCACTCCACATAGAGAATAATGGGGCCTCCAGCACCGACCTCCACCCGCAGAGCCACACTCTACATAAAGAATAATGGGGCCTCCAGCACCGACCTCCACCCGCAGAGCCGCACTCCACATAGAGAATAATGGAGCCTCCAGTACCGACCTCCACCTGCAGAGCCGCACTCCACATAGAGAATAATGGAGCCTCCGGCACCTACCTCCACCCGCAGAGCCGCACTCCACATAGAGAATAATGGAGCCTCCAGCACCGACCTCCACCTGCAGAGCCCCACTCCACATAGAGAATAATGGAGCCTCCGGCACCGACCTCCCCCCGCACTCCACATAGAGAATAATGGGGCCTCCAGCAACAACCTCCACCCACAGAGCCGCACTCCACATAGAGAATAATGGGGCCTCCAGCACCGACCTCCACCCGCAGAGCCGCACTCCACATAGAGAATAATGGAGCCTCCAGCACCAACCTCCACCCACAGAGCCGCACTCCACATAGAGAATAATGGGGCCTCCAGCACCGACCTCCACCCGCAGAGCCGCACTCCACATAGAGAATAATGGGGCCTCCAGCACCGACCTCCACCCGCAGAGCCACACTCTACATAAAGAATAATGGGGCCTCCAGCACCGACCTCCACCCGCAGAGCCGCACTCCACATAGAGAATAATGGAGCCTCCAGTACCGACCTCCACCTGCAGAGCCGCACTCCACATAGAGAATAATGGAGCCTCCGGCACCTACCTCCACCCGCAGAGCCGCACTCCACATAGAGAATAATGGGGCCTCCAGCACCGACCTCCACCCGCAGAGCCGCACTCCACATAGAGAATAATGGAGCCTCCAGCACCGACCTCCACTCGCACTCCACATAGAGAATAATGGGGCCTCCGGCACCGACCTCCACCCGCAGAGCCGCACTCCACATAGAGAATAATGGAGCCTCCAGCACCGACCTCCACCCGCAGAGCCGCACTCCACATAGAGAATAATGGAGCCTCCAGCACCGACCTCCACCCGCAGAGCCGCACTCCACATAGAGAATAATGGAGCCTCCGGCACCGACCTCCCCCCGCACTCCACATAGAGAATAATGGGGCCTCCAGCACCAACCTCCACCCACAGAGCCGCACTCCACATAGAGAATAATGGGGCCTCCAGCACCGACCTCCACCCGCAGAGCCGCACTCCACATAGAGAATAATGGAGCCTCCAGCACCGACCTCCACCCGCAGAGCCGCACTCCACATAGAGAATAATGGAGCCTCCAGCACCGACCTCCACCCGCAGAACCGCACTCCACATAGAGAATAATGGAGCCTCCAGCACCGACCTCCACCCGCAGAGCCGCACTCCACATAGAGAATAATGGGGTCTCCAGCACCGACCTCCACCCGCAGAGCCGCACTCCACATAGAGAATAATGGAGCCTCCAGCACCGACCTCCACCCGCAGAGCCACACTCCACATAGAGAATAATGGGGCCTCCGCCACACACCTCCACCCGCAGAGCCGCACTCCACATAGAGAATAATGGAGCCTCCAGCACCGACCTCCACCCGCAGAGCCACACTACACATAGAGAATAATGGAGCCTCCAGCACCGACCTCCACCCGCAGAGCCACACTCCACATAGAGAATAATGGAGCCTCCAGCACCGACCTCCACCCGCAGAGCCGCACTCCACATACATGGCTGCTCTCAGTGCTCTGTGCTGTGCGCACAGGACCTGTGATGAGGTTACAGGAGGGGAGGAGACAGGGGTCACATGATCGGGGGTCCTGACACCTTACCTCCTGTGATCTCATCACAAGCCTTTGCACGCTACCAGCAGCATCAGCGTTCACGCTACTTGTAGATGCTGCTGGTAGCAGAGCACATAATGCCGCCCCCACGGTCACTCACTTTTAGGTGGGGAGAAGATGGAGTGCCATTGCAGCAGCCAGCAGGAATGTGGTGGGGGCCCCCTTAGAAGCTCTTGTGGTGGGGGCCCCGGGGCTGAAGACCCGCCTGCCCTGCCTATAATCCGGCCCTGCGCGGTGGCGGATTATAATGGGGCAATTTACTGGCCTGGGCTGTGGGCCCCTTAACCCCACTGGGCCCGGGGCAACTGCCCAAATTGACCTCATTATAATCCGCCACTGGTCATTCCTGCATATCCTAAAAGCTTTATTTGGAAATTACTAGGCTTTCCGAGGTCACTGAGAGACAAATCTCCCTAGATCTGTGTAGAAGGGTGTTTTAAACTTACAGTTTGGATATATGATATCACTAGATGGTGGCCCGATTCTATCGCATCGGGTATTCTAGAGTCTCTGTTAAAATAAAAAATAGTTATATACTCACCTCCCGACGGACCCCGGACTCTTTCTCTCCTCTCACCACGCTCCCGGCATCTTCCGGTCCCAGTAATGCTTAGCACGGAACACCGCTGATGACGTCGCGCTCTCGCGAGAGTGACGTCATCTCCAGCCCTTCTTGCTAAGCATTACTGGGACCGGAAGATGCCGGGAGCGTGGTGAGAGGAGAGAAAGAGTCCGGGGGCCGTCGGAAGGTGAGTATATAACTATTTTTTATTTTAGCAGAGACTCTAGAATACCCGATGCGATAGAATCGGGCCACCATCTAGTGTATTATGCTCCTGTTACACCCGGAGCTGCTGTCACTGTTCTGCTGTTACTAGGGATGGGCGAATCTACTCGTTAGGACTCGTTACTCTGCGAGTAGTAGGGGACTCGCAGGAGTCGGTACTCTGTGAGTTTCCAAGCGATTACTCGCACAGTAACGAGTCCAATGCAAATAAGGCTAAGTGCACACGTACCGGAACTCTCGCGGAAATTACCGCGAGAATTCCGGAATTCCATTCCGCGGGAAAATCGCTTTTTAAATTCCCGCGATTTTCCCGCGGAAAAAGTAGCATTTTGCAAGCGTAATTAGCTTGCAAAATGCTAGCGTTTTCCAAGCAATCCGTAGCATCGCTTGGAGAACTGATTGACAGGTTGGTCACACTCGTCAAACATAGTGTTTGACAAGTGTGACCAACTTTTTACTATGCGGCATCAGTAGTTAAAGATAAAATGTAAAAAAAAATAAAAAATGGTGTTATTCTTACCCTCCGACGTCCCGCGCAGCCTTCCCGCCTCTCCACGCATCCGTTCCCAGTAATCCTTTGCGAAAATGCCCGCGATGACATCCGTTCTCGCGGGATCGCGATGTCTCGCGGTAATTCGCGATGACGTCGCGCGAATGACCGCGAGACTTCACGATCCCGCGAGAACAGACGCCATCGCGGGCATTTTCGCAAAGGACTACTGGGAACGGATGCGTGGAGAGGCGGGAAGGCTGCGCGGGAAGTCGGAGGGTGAGAATAACAATATTTTTTATTTTTAAATTCTATTTTTTACAGGGATATGGTACCCAAAGCCCGGAGGACAGTCTCCTCCTCTCCTCCGGACCATGGGTACCATCCGCAATTGTTCTGCTTACTTTCCGCATGGTGTGCACAGCCACATGCGGGAAGTAAGCGGAACAAAAAAAATGGCAGCACAGGAATCGCTGCAATACTCGCATCCCCATTCATTAACATTGGACTCGCTAGACTCGCAACGAATAGAGAGTTTCCGAGTCGGACTCGTTAGAGTCTAGCGATTCCGAGTATTTCAGGATTCGCCCATCCCTAGCTGTTACCTAATGTATTGTACTCCAGTTACAGCCAGAGCTGCAGTCACTGTTCTGCTGTTACCTAATGTATTGTACTCCAGTTACACCCAGAGCTGCTGTCACTGTTCTGCTGTTATCTAATATATTGTACTCCAGTTAATCCCAGAGCTGCAGTCACTGTTCTGCTTTTACCTAATGTACTGTAGTCCAGTTACACCCAGAGCTGCTGTCACCGTTCTGCTCTTACCTAATTTATTATACTCCTGTTACAGCCAGAGCTGCAGTCACTGTTCAGATCTTACCAAATGTATTGTACTCAAGTTAAACCCAGAGCTGCAGTCACTGTTCTGCTGTTACCTAATGTATTGTACTCCACTTACACCCAGAGCTGCAGTCACTGTTCTGTTGTTACCTAATGTATTGTACTCCAGTTACACCCAGATCTGCAGTCACTGTTCTGCTGTTACCTAATGTACTCCTGCTACAGCCAGGGCAGCAGTCACTGTTCTGCTGTTACCTAATGTATTGTACTCCAGTTACACCCAGATCTGCAGTCACTGTTCTGCTGTTACCTAATGTAGTATACTCCAGTTACACCCAGATCTGCAATCACTCTTCTGCTGTTATCTAATGTATTGTACTCCAGTTACTCCCAGAGCTGCAGTCACTGTTCTGCTTTTACCTAATGTATTGTAGTCCAGTTACACCCAGAGCTGCAGTCATCGTTCTGCTCTTACCTAATGTACAGTCATGGCCAAAAGTATTGACACCCCTGCAATTCTGTCAGATAATATTCAGTTTCTTCCTGAAAATGATTGCAAACACAAATTCTTTGGTATTATTATCTTCATTTAATTTGTCTTAAATGAAAAAACACAAAAGAGAATGAAGCAAAAGCAAAACATTGATCATTTCACACAAAACTCCAAAAATGGGCCGGACAAAAGTATTGGCACCCTCAGCCTAATACTTGGTTGCACAACCTTTAGCCAAAATAGCTGCGACCAACCACTTCCGGTAACCATCAATGAGTTTCTTACAATGCCCTGCTGGAATTTTAGACCATTCTTCTTTGGCAAACTGCTCCAGGTCCCTGATATTAGAAGGGTGCCTTCTCCAAACTGCCATTTTTAGATCTCTCCACAGGTGTTCTATGGGATTCAGGTCTGGACTCATTGCTGGCCACCTTAGAAGTCTCCAGTGCTTTCTCTCAAACCATTTTCTAGTGCTTTTTGAAGTGTGTTTTGGGTTATTGTCCTGCTGGAAGACCCATGACCTCTGAGGGAGACCCAGCTTTCTCACACTGGGCCCTACATTATGCTGCAAAATTTGTTGGCAGTCTTCTGACTTCATAATGCCATGCACACGGTCAAGCAGTCCAGTGCCAGAGGCAGCAAAGCAACCGCAAAACATCAGGGAACCTCCGTCATGTTTGACTGCAGGGACCGTGTTCTTTTCTTTGAATGCCTCTTTTTTCTCCTGTAAACTCTATGTTGATGCTTTTGCCCTAAAAGCTCCACTTTTGTCTCATCTGACCAAAGAACATTCTTCCAAAATGTTTTAGGCTTTTTCAGGTAAGTTTTGGCAAACTCCAGCCTGGCTTTTTTATGTCTCGGGGTAAGAAGTGGAGTCTTCCTGGGTCTCCTACCATACAGTCCCTTTTCATTCAGATGCCGACGGATAGTACGGGTTGATGCTGTTGTACCCTCGGACTGCAGGGCAGCTTGAACTTGTTTGGATGTTAGTGGAGGTTCTTTATCCAACATCCGCACAATCTTGCGTTGAAATCTCTTGTCAGTTTTTCTTTTCCGTCCACATCTAGGGAGGTTAGCCACAGTGCCATGGGCTTTACACTTCTTGATGACACTGCGCACGGTAGACACAGGAACATTCAGGTCTTTGGAGATGGACTTGTAGCCTTGAGATTGCTCATGCTTCCTCACAATTTGGTTTCTCAAGTCCTCAGACAGTTCTTTGGTCTTCTTTCTTTTCTCCATGCTCAATGTGGTACACACAAGGACACAGGACAGAGGTTGAGTCAACTTTAATCCATGTCAACTGGCTGCAAGTGTGATTTAGTTATTGCCAACACCTGTTAGGTGCCACAGGTAAGTTACAGGTGCTGTTAATTACACAAATTAGAGAAGCATCACATGATTTTTCGCACAGTGCCAATACTTTTGTCCACCCTCTTTTTTATGTTTGGTGTGGAATTATATCCAATTTGGATTTAGGACAATTCTTTTTGTGTTTTTTCATTTAAGACAAATTAAATGAAGATAATAATACCAAAGAATTTGTGTTTGCAATCATTTTCAGGAAGAAACTGAGTATTATCTGACAGAATTGCAGGGGTGTGAATACTTTTGGCCATGACTGTATTATACTCCTGTTACAGCCAGAGCTGCAGTCACTGTTCAGATCTTACCAAATGTTACCAACTGAATGGGAGGAGACACAGATTAGATATTAGAAAAAACTTTTTGACAGTTAGAGTGATCAATGAGTGGAACAAGCTGCCACGAGAAGTGGTGAGTTCTCCTTCAATGGAAGTCTTCAAACTGAGGCTGGACAGACATCTGACTGCGATGATTTACCGATTCCTGCTTTGAGCAGGGGGTTGGACCAGATGGCCCAGGAGGTCCCTTCCAACTCTACGATTCTATGATTCTATGAAATGTATTGTACTCAAGTTACACTGAGAGCTGCAGTCACTGTTCTGCTGTTATCTAATATATTGTACTCCAGTTACTCCCAGAGCTGCAGTCACTGTTCTGCTTTTACCTAATGTATTGTAGTCCAGTTACACCCAGAGCTGCAGTCACTGTTCTGCTCTTACCTAATGTATTGTACTCCAGTTACACCCAGAGCTGCATTCACTTTTCTGCTGTCACCTAATGTATTGTACGCAAGTTACACCAAGAGCTGCAATAACTGTTCTACTGTTACCTAATTATCTATTGTATTGTACTCCAGAATATATACAGGACTGTGGCTGTGTAATGACCAATGCAGCAGTGATGCCTTTAACGGCTGTAATGTGTCTGTACAATAAGCAATGCGGCCGTGTTGCTACGACGACTAAGCAACTGTCGCTGATTGGTCGCGGCCTAACTGCCGCGACCAATCAGCGAGGTGGGATTTCCATTACAGACAGACAGACAGAATTAGACAATTATATAGTAGATAGTTCTACAGAATACGTAAACCATCTCCAGTGAATATGCTAGTTTGAAACATACCATAAGAACTTTACTTTAAGAGATAGTTACTAGAGATGAACGACTTTGCCATTTTTATACAAAAAAACTCCAGATTTTCAAAGCCAGCTTACCCATACACCCTGGTGTGTGAGATCCAATATCAATCCAGGAGAAAGTCTGCACGGAGACCAGAGCAGGAGCCAGCCACGAAAAATTCAAATGAAAAAATGTAACTTTAAACTCCAGCGGACAAAATCCAGGATACAAAATTTTAAAAAGTTTTTTCTTGCATTAGCAAAGATTTTTATTATTAAAGTCCATCATAAAATAAATCCACACTTCTGGACAGTAGATAAATAGATTAGGGGAAGGGGGGGTTAGCCTCTCAGACTACGCGTTTCGGCGAATTAACGCCTTCTACATGGTCTGTCCAACTGAAAATTAAGCTACCAATATATAAGGAAGAGGGGGGGAAGGGATGAAAAAAGGAATTAAAATCAAGATTAAGTCCTCCCATACTTTAACCCTATGATGACAAAACCCCAATCAATAGTGATATATGGAAAAAGCATATGAAAAGTCAGTTAACAAGTATACAAATATATATATGGGAAAAAAAATGTTCCAGCATTCTACATCATAATAATGTCACTAAATAAATATCTTGACACAAAAATACAACAAACAAAAAATAAATATATATATGCATAAACATACATTCAACAAATGGATAGATCATCAATTTTAATTATAAATTTATTATTTCTTATTCGATTCCTTTTAATCCTTCTTTCTGAAAAAAAAAAAAAACGGAAACACATTCAATAACACGTAATTAGAGTTGAACGAAACGGGTCGAAAAAATTCAAAAGTCGCCGACTTTTGGCAAAGTCGGGTTTCATGAAACGAAACCCGACCCTAGGATGAGGTCGGCCACGAGGTCGGCGACTTACGCGCCAAAGTCGCGTTTCAAAAGTTTGTTTTGCGCTCTTTTTCAGCCAATCAGGATCCACGGACACTGGGGGCAACGTGATGACATAGGCACGGGTCACCACCATCTTTCAGAAGGGCATGCAAGTGATTGGCTTGCTTTGGTGGGCGTTACAGGGGGTATAAAAGGGCGTGCACGCCGACCGCCATCTTACTTCTGCCGATCTTAGTATAGGGAGAGGTTGCTGCTGATTCTGTAGGGAGAGCGTTAGGCAGGGAAGAAGACAAAAAAACTGCTTCTGCTGCTAGCGATTTGGCCTGCACAACACACAAGTCACTGTGTGTGCAGTGCAAGGGGAGGCTATATAGTGGTATATCAGTGGTGTTGGTTGTTGGGCTGCCTTTTAAGGCTTCCTGACAGGCTGGCATTGCTGTTTACCCACTGCTCCGCAAACTGCTTTTTTAAAAGCAATCCCAATTTTTTTTTTGTCCTGCTGAGAAGAAAAAAAAACTGCTTCTGCTGCTAGCAATTTGGCCTGCACAACACACCAGTCACTGTGTGTGCAGTGCAAGGGGAGGCTATATAGTGGTGTATCAGTGGTGTTGGTTGTTGGGCTGCCTTCTAAGGCTTCCTGACAGGCTGGCATTGCTGTTTACCCACTGCTCCGCAAACTGCTTTTTTAAAAGCAATCCAATCTCCCTTATCCTCTAGTCACTTTTGTCACAGCTGTGCCATCGAGCCTGTCACATAGCGCTCAGATATTCATTGGGCCTCACACAATCCAAAAGTGTCCGGTGTCCAAAAGTGTGTGCAGATATTCAAAATCTCCCTTATCCTCTAGTCACTTTTGTCACAGCAGTGCCATCGAGCCTGTCACATAGCGCTCAGATATCAGTGGGCCTCACACAATCCAAAAGTGTCCAGTGTCCAAAAGTGTGTGCAGATATTCAAAATCTCCCTTATCCTCTAGTCACTTTTGTCACAGCAGTGCCATCGAGCCTGTCACATAGCGCTCAGATATCAGTGGGCCTCACACAATCCAAAAGTGTCCAGTGTCCAAAAGTGTGTGCAGATATTCAAAATCTCCCTTATCCTCTAGTCACTTTTGTCACAGCAGTGCCATCGAGCCTGTCACATAGCGCTCAGATATCAGTGGGCCTCACACAATCCAAAAGTGTCCAGTGTCCAAAAGTGTGTGCAGAAATTCAAAATCTCCCTTATCCTCTAGTCACTTTTGTCACAGCAGTGCCATCGAGCCTGTCACATAGCGCTCAGATATCATTGGGCCTCACACAATCCTAAAGTGTCCAGTGTCCAAAAGTGTGTGCAGATATTCAAAATCTCCCTTATCCTCTAGTCACTTTTGTCACAGCAGTGCCATCGAGCCTGTCACATAGCGCTCAGATATCAGTGGGCCTCACACAATCCAAAAGTGTCCAGTGTCCAAAAGTGTGTGCAGATATTCAAAATCTCCCTTATCCTCTAGTCACTTTTGTCACAGCAGTGCCATCGAGCCTGTCACATAGCGCTCAGATATCAGTGGGCCTCACACAATCCAAAAGTGTCCAGTGTCCAAAAGTGTGTGCAGATATTCAAAATCTCCCTTATCCTCTAGTCACTTTTGTCACAGCAGTGCCATCGAGCCTGTCACATAGCGCTCAGATATCAGTGGGCCTCACACAATCCAAAAGTGTCCAGTGTCCAAAAGTGTGTGCAGATATTCAAAATCTCCCTTATCCTCTAGTCACTTTTGTCACAGCAGTGCCATCGAGCCTGTCACATAGCGCTCAGATATCAGTGGGCCTCACACAATCCAAAAGTGTCCAGTGTCCAAAAGTGTGTGCAGATATTCAAAATCTCCCTTATCCTCTAGTCACTTTTGTCACAGCAGTGCCATCGAGCCTGTCACATAGCGCTCAGATATCAGTGGGCCTCACACAATCCAAAAGTGTCCAGTGTCCAAAAGTGTGTGCAGATATTCAAAATCTCCCTTATCCTCTAGTCACTTTTGTCACAGCAGTGCCATCGAGCCTGTCACATAGCGCTCAAATATCAGTGGGCCTCACACAATCCAAAAGTGTCCAGTGTCCAAAAGTGTGTGCAGATATTCAAAATCTCCCTTATCCTCTAGTCACTTTTGTCACAGCAGTGCCATCGAGCCTGTCACATAGCGCTCAGATATCAGTGGGCCTCACACAATCCAAAAGTGTCCAGTGTCCAAAAGTGTGTGCAGATATTCAAAATCTCCCTTATCCTCTAGTCACTTTTGTCACAGCAGTGCCATCGAGCCTGTCACATAGCGCTCAGATATCAGTGGGCCTCACACAATCCAAAAGTGTCCAGTGTCCAAAAGTGTGTGCAGATATTCAAAATCTCCCTTATCCTCTAGTCACTTTTGTCACAGCAGTGCCATCGAGCCTGTCACATAGCGCTCAGATATCAGTGGGCCTCACACAATCCAAAAGTGTCCAGTGTCCAAAAGTGTGTGCAGATATTCAAAATCTCCCTTATCCTCTAGTCACTTTTGTCACAGCAGTGCCATCGAGCCTGTCACATAGCGCTCAAATATCAGTGGGCCTCACACAATCCAAAAGTGTCCAGTGTCCAAAAGTGTGTGCAGATATTCAAAATCTCCCTTATCCTCTAGTCACTTTTGTCACAGCAGTGCCATCGAGCCTGTCACATAGCGCTCAGATATCAGTGGGCCTCACACAATCCAAAAGTGTCCAGTGTCCAAAAGTGTGTGCAGATATTCAAAATCTCCCTTATCCTCTAGTCACTTTTGTCACAGCAGTGCCATCGAGCCTGTCACATAGCGCTCAGATATCAGTGGGCCTCACACAATCCAAAAGTGTCCACTGTCCACAAGTGTGTGCAGAAATTCAAAATCTCCCTTATCCTCTAGTCACTTTTGTCACAGCTGTGCCATCGAGCCTGTCACATAGCGCTCAGATATCAGTGGGCCTCACACAATCCAAAAGTGTCCAGTGTCCAAAAGTGTGTGCAGATATTCAAAATCTCCCTTATCCTCTAGTCACTTTTGTCACAGCAGTGCCATCGAGCCTGTCACATAGCGCTCAGATATCAGTGGGCCTCACACAATCCAAAAGTGTCCAGTGTCCAAAAGTGTGTGCAGATATTCAAAATCTCCCTTATCCTCTAGTCACTTTTGTCACAGCAGTGCCATCGAGCCTGTCACATAGTGCTCAGATATCAGTGGGCCTCACACAATCCAAAAGTGTCCAGTGTCCAAAAGTGTGTGCAGATATTCAAAATCTCCCTTATCCTCTAGTCACTTTTGTCACAGCAGTGCCATCGAGCCTGTCACATAGCGCTCAGATATCAGTGGGCCTCACACAATCCAAAAGTGTCCACTGTCCACAAGTGTGTGCAGAAATTCAAAATCTCCCTTATCCTCTAGTCACTTTTGTCACAGCTGTGCCATCGAGCCTGTCACATAGCGCTCAGATATCAGTGGGCCTCACACAATCCAAAAGTGTCCAGTGTCCAAAAGTGTGTGCAGATATTCAAAATCTCCCTTATCCTCTAGTCACTTTTGTCACAGCTGTGCCATCGAGCCTGTCACATAGTGCTCAGATATCAGTGGGCCTCACACAATCCAAAAGTGTCCAGTGTCCAAAAGTGTGTGCAGATATTCAAAATCTCCCTTATCGTCTAGTCACTTTTGTCACAGCAGTGCCATCGAGCCTGTCACATAGCGCTCAGATATCAGTGGGCCTCACACAATCCAAAAGTGTCCAGTGTCCAAAAGTGTGTGCAGATATTCAAAATCTCCCTTATCCTCTAGTCACTTTTGTCACAGCAGTGCCATCGAGCCTGTCACATAGCGCTCAGATATCAGTGGGCCTCACACAATCCAAAAGTGTCCAGTGTCCAAAAGTGTGTGCAGATATTCAAAATCTCCCTTATCCTCTAGTCACTTTTGTCACAGCAGTGCCATCGAGCCTGTCACATAGCGCTCAGATATCAGTGGGCCTCACACAATCCAAAAGTGTCCAGTGTCCAAAAGTGTGTGCAGATATTCAAAATCTCCCTTATCCTCTAGTCACTTTTGTCACAGCAGTGCCATCGAGCCTGTCACATAGCGCTCAGATATCAGTGGGCCTCACACAATCCAAAAGTGTCCACTGTCCACAAGTGTGTGCAGAAATTCAAAATCTCCCTTATCCTCTAGTCACTTTTGTCACAGCTGTGCCATCGAGCCTGTCACATACTGTAGCGCTCAGATATCAGTGGGCCTCACACAATCCAAAAGTGTCCAGTGTCCAAAAGTGTGTGCAGATATTCAAAATCTCCCTTATCCTCTAGTCACTTTTGTCACAGCAGTGCCATCGAGCCTGTCACATAGCGCTCAGATATCAGTGGGCCTCACACAATCCAAAAGTGTCCAGTGTCCAAAAGTGTGTGCAGATATTCAAAATCTCCCTTATCCTCTAGTCACTTTTGTCACAGCAGTGCCATCGAGCCTGTCACATAGCGCTCAGATATCAGTGGGCCTCACACAATCCAAAAGTGTCCAGTGTCCAAAAGTGTGTGCAGATATTCAAAATCTCCCTTATCCTCTAGTCACTTTGGTCACAGCAGTGCCATCGAGCCTGTCACATAGCGCTCAGATATCAGTGGGCCTCACACAATCCAAAAGTGTCCAGTGTCCAAAAGTGTGTGCAGATATTCAAAATCTCCCTTATCCTCTAGTCACTTTTGTCACAGCAGTGCCATCGAGCCTGTCACATAGCGCTCAGATATCAGTGGGCCTCACACAATCCAAAAGTGTCCAGTGTCCAAAAGTGTGTGCAGATATTCAAAATCTCCCTTATCCTCTAGTCACTTTTGTCACAGCAGTGCCATCGAGCCTGTCACATAGCGCTCAGATATCAGTGGGCCTCACACAATCCAAAAGTGTCCAGTGTCCAAAAGTGTGTGCAGATATTCAAAATCTCCCTTATCCTCTAGTCACTTTTATCACAGCAGTGCCATCGAGCCTGTCACATAGAGCTCAGATATCAGTGGGCCTCACACAATCCAAAAGTGTCCACTGTCCACAAGTGTGTGCAGAAATTCAAAATCTCCCTTATCCTCTAGTCACTTTTGTCACAGCTGTGCCATCGAGCCTGTCACATACTGTAGCGCTCAGATATCAGTGGGCCTCACACAATCCAAAAGTGTCCAGTGTCCAAAAGTGTGTGCAGATATTCAAAATCTCCCTTATCCTCTAGTCACTTTGGTCACAGCAGTGCCATCGAGCCTGTCACATAGCGCTCAGATATCAGTGGGCCTCACACAATCCAAAAGTGTCCAGTGTCCAAAAGTGTGTGCAGATATTCAAAATCTCCCTTATCCTCTAGTCACTTTTGTCACAGCAGTGCCATCGAGCCTGTCACATAGCGCTCAGATATCAGTGGGCCTCACACAATCCAAAAGTGTCCAGTGTCCAAAAGTGTGTGCAGATATTCAAAATCTCCCTTATCCTCTAGTCACTTTTGTCACAGCAGTGCCATCGAGCCTGTCACATAGCGCTCAGATATCAGTGGGCCTCACTCAATCCAAAAGTGTCCAGTGTCCAAAAGTGTGTGCAGATATTCAAAATCTCCCTTATCCTCTAGTCACTTTTGTCACAGCAGTGCCATCGAGCCTGTCACATAGCGCTCAGATATCAGTGGGCCTCACACAATCCAAAAGTGTCCAGTGTCCACAAGTGTGTGCAGAAATTCAAAATCTCCCCTGCCCTATAGACACCTTTTACCTTGTTTTACATTACTATATAGTTTGTTGGATTTTGTCTACATTTCTACCAAAAATGAGGAAGGCTGGTGGAAGAGGCCGTGGAATTGGGCGGGGGTTGGCAGCTGGTAATGATGGTGTTGGTGGTGGATCTGATGGTAGTGGCAAGAGCAAAATAGGACCGAATGCAGGAGGTGCTGACCCTGCGTCATCGTCTGGCTACATAAGGCCTCGAACGCTTAGTTTTCTAGGAGTTGGCAAACCGCTTTTAAAGCCAGAGCATCAGGAAAAAGTTTTGTCTTACATTGCTGACTCAGCCTCCAGCTCTATCGCCTCCTCTTCTTCAGTTGTAAAAAGTAAAAGCACTGAGTCGTCATTGGAGGCTCATGTTCATGAACCACACCTTTCCTTGTGTCCTTCACCCCAACCAAGATTGAAGGATGACGCAGGCCATACTACTGATTACTCCATGGAGCTGTTTTCACATACCATGCCTGGATTATCAAGTCAAATGGTGAATTACCCAGGCCAAGATGAATCTGACATGGAGTGCACTGATGCACAGCCGCTGATGGATGATTCTGCTGGTACATTCACTCAGAGCACTACATTGTCCTCGCAGTGTACAGAGCCAGATTCTGACCCTGATGAGACTCAGGTGCCCCTTCCCGCACACTATACCACCATACACGGTGACACAGAGGAAGGTGCACATGACATAGAAGAGGAGGTGATGGATGACCCAGTTGTTGACCCAGATTGGCATCCATTGGGGGAAGAGGGTGCTGCTTCCAATAGCTCAGATGAGGAGCATCCACAGCAGACATCGACATCGCAACAGCTGTTATCTGGCAGGCCCGGAGCACTCCAAAGACAGGTTCCAAACATCAAAAGAGTTGCTGGACAGCTTGTCCAGAGGGTCAAAAGATCACAGCGTGCTAGGCCGCAAAATGTCTGCCAAAGTAGGAAGAGTGCAGTGTGGCACTTTTTTGAACAAAATCCTCATGATCAGGCCAAGGTTATCTGTAAGAAGAGCGCAAAGACCTTTAGCCGAGGGAAAAATCTGAAAAATTTGAATACCAGTTGCATGCTTAGACATTTAACCAGCATGCACTTGCAAGCATGGACACAACACCAAACCTCAAGTGCCACATGTGCAACTGATCACAACGAAGGTAGTCAGCAGCGCTACATTGTTTCCCCCACTGTAAGCCCACCGGTTAGCACAGCAGCAAATGTTGAGGTGTCGTTGCAAGACCACAGCAGTCAGGGAATCCCACTGTTATATCAACAAAATACTGATTCTAGGCCATCAGAAAGAACACCAACTCCATCACCATCATCAACCCTCTCTCAGTCCGCCCTGTCCACCGCTACTTCCACCATATGCAGCTCTCAAGTCCAGCTCACCCTCCCAGACACTATGAGTAGGTCAAGAAAGTACTCAGTCTCTCATCCGCGTACACTGGGTTTGAACGCCCACATTGCCAAACTAATCTCGTTTGAGATGATGCCCTTTCGGTTGGTGGAAAGCACAGCTTTCCGCGAACTCATGGCCTATGCAGTACCACGCTATGACCTACCCAGTCGCCACTTCTTCTCTCGCAAAGCCATCCCAGCCCTCCACCATCATGTGAAAGACCGCATTGTCCATGCACTCAAGCAGTCAGTGAGCGGAAAGGTGCACCTCACAACTGATGCATGGTCCAGTCGGCATGGCCAGGGCCGTTACGTGTCCATCACTGCGCACTGGGTTAATGTGGTGGATGCAGGGTCCCCAGGGGACAGCGGTGGTGGGACAGTGCTGCCTAGCCCACGGTATAGGAAACAGTTGGCTGTAGGCGTTCGACCCTCCTCCTCCTCCACCTCCTCCAGAAGCGAAAGCTCGTCCACAGAGCGCAGTCGTACGAGCACTCCATCTGCAGCTGCCACTGTTGCACACGATGTGTCCCCCTATCGAGCAGCTAGTGGAAAGCGTCAGCAGGCTGTGTTGCAGATGATGTGTTTGGGCGACAGACACACCGCCGAGGTGCTGGCCGAGTACTTGAAGCGACAAACTGAGTCATGGCTAGGCAGTGTACATCTTGAGGCAGGCAAGGTAGTTAGTGATAACGGCCGTAATTTTGTGGCAGCCATAGCCCTTTCTTTCAAAACTCAGCCACATACCTTGCTTGGCTCACACCTTGAACCTGGTGGTGCAGTGCTTCCTCAAAAATTATCCGGAGTTAACAGCCCTGCTCCAGAAGGTGCGAAGACTGTGCGCGCACATCCGCCGGTCGCCTGTACACTCCGTTCGTATGCAGAAGCTGCAGCGATTGCTCCACCTTCCCAACCACCGCCTCATTATCGACATTGCAACAAGGTGGAACTCCACCCTGCACATGGTGGAGCGGCTGTGCGAGCAGAGGCAGGCCATAATGCATTTGTGGGAGGATACACGGCCAGGCACTTTGAGAGCAGACATGGAGTTGACAGGTGTGCAGTGGTCGAAGCTGAAAGACCTTTGTAAAGTCCTTCAGTGTTTTGAGGAATGCACACGGCTGGTATGCGCAGACGACGCCATCCTAAGCATGAGCATCCCACTTATGCGTCTGCTCATGCAAACTTTGACGCACCTTAAGGAGCAGGCGTCTGCAGCCAATGTTGATGAGGAGGAAGAGGAGGAGGGAATCCTTGATGACATTCAGCCATTGTCTGCTCAGGGACCTCTCCTGGACGAGTTGGAGGAAGAAGAGGAGGAGGAGGAGGATGATGGGGATGATTACTTAGGGGAGGAGGATGCATCTCGTGGGGCAAGTGAAAATATTGGCGTGGCAAGGTCTGGTACAGGGTTTGTGCGTGACTGGAGGGATGTGGATTTGCCAGAAAGTGCTCCTCCACCCAGCACTCGCAGTGCATCATTGACACCGGGAACATTGGCCCACATGTCAGATTATGCCTTGCGGATCCTAAAAAGGGACCCCCGCATTGCCAAAATGATGAACGATGACGACTACTGGTTGGCCAGCATCCTGGATCCACGCTATAAAGGCAAATTACAAAACATCATGCCACAGGAGAACCTTGACCTAATATTGGCTAATAAACAAGCAACTCTGGTAAATCGGTTGCTTGAGGCATTCCCAGCACACAGCAGCGGTGATGGTTCTGACACGAGCCGTACGGGCCGGGGGCAGCTTGACAGAGGTGTTCGTGCTGCACACAGCAGAAGTGGCGTTGGAGGCAGGGGTTTCATGACAATGTTGTGGACTGATTTTTCAAATACCGCTCACACAACTGGTAATACTGCATCGATGGAAAGTGACAGGAGACAGCAGTTGTCAACTATGGTAACAAACTACTTTTTCTCCCATATCGATGTTCTCCCACACAGGTCATTCCCCTTTGACTATTGGGCCGCTAAACTGGACACCTGGCCTGAATTGGCCCAATATGCCTTACAGGAGCTCGCTTGCCCAGCTGCAAGTGTGCTATCGGAAAGAGTCTTCAGTGCAGCTGGATCAATCCTGACAGAAAAAAGGACCCATCTGTCAACCCAAAATGTGGATGATCTAACCTTCATTAAAATGAACCACGCATGGGTTTCCAAGGATTTTGTCCCACCTTCCCCTGATGACACATAGGGTGACAGAAAAATGGCTTGCTTTGGTCCACCTCTTCCTGGTACTTCACCTATTTCGCCTTTTGCATCAGCTGAATGTCCAACATCAACATATGCCACTTTCTAAAACTCCCTAACTGTGCTGCCTCCCCCCCATGGCCGGGGTCACCACCTACCGCACGACACCGTGCGAGTGCCGTTGCCCTGGACAGGTGGGTAGGCCGACTCTTGGGCGCGGGCACTGGCACAGGGTCCCTCATAGTGCAATCAAGTGTCTCTGACGGTGGTGGTGCACACCCGCCGTCAGACACACTGCTGTACTATGAGGGGCCCAGTGCCAGTACCGACGCCCACGAGTGGGCCCCCCTTGCTTGGGCAGGGCCCCAGCATTTGCAATCTTTACCTCTCCCTGCTCCTCCGCTGTGTAATCTGGGCCGTCAAATCCATACTGTGCCTGACACCGTCTGAGCCTGCCTCCTGAGACATATATTTTGAATGTGTACGCTATCCATACATGTTATCCAGGGATACGGTACCCTTTCTAACCTTTGTGCAATCACGTGCAATCCATACTGGGCCTAACACCGTCTGAGCCTGCCTCCTGAGACATATATTTTGAATGTGTACGCTATCCATACATGTTATCCAGTGATACGGTACCCTTTCTAACCTTTGTGCAATCACGTGCAATCCATACTGGGCCTAACACCGTCTGAGCCTGCCTCATGCTGTATAGACATATATTTTGAATGTGTACACTATCCATACATGTTATCCAGGGATACGGTACCCTTTCTAACCTTTGTGCAATCACGTGCAATCCATACTGGGCCTAACACCGTCTGAGCCTGCCTCATGCTGTATAGACATATATTTTGAATGTGTACGCTATCCATACATGTTATCCAGGGATACGGTACCCTTTCTAACCTTTGTGCAATCACGTGCAATCCATACTGGGCCTAACACCGTCTGAGCCTGCCTCATGCTGTATAGACATATATTTTGAATGTGTACGCTATCCATACATGTTATCCGTGGATACGGTACCCTTTCTAACCTTTGTGCAATCACGTGCAATCCATACTGGGCCTAACACCGTTTGAGCCTGCCTCCTGAGACATATATTTTGAATGTGTACGCTATCCATACATGTTATCTGGGGATACGGTACCCTTTCTCACCTTTGTGCAATCACGTGTAATCCATACTGGGCGTGAGAACGGCTGGCGAGCTGTTAAGCAAGCTACAGCACCTGTCCAGACAAGTACAGGGATTCCCTAGCGAGGAGACTTATTTGATTGTTTTCAATGTTGGGACAGCAATTTTTGGGGAGCACTATACTCTGGAGAATGATAGATGGGGCCCACCATACACTGGAACATTCCAAAGGTGGACATCAGACACTGGAGCAGCATTTACAGGGCCCATTATACACTAGAGCATTAGAAATGGGGCCCATTATGTTTGGAGCATTATTTGGGCCCATAAGACAGTGGAGCTTCATCCATGGGGACCAACATATACTGTAGCATTATGTGGAGCTCATCATATACTGTTTCAAACATTATATGGGACCAATGATTCTGTATGGAGAAATAGATGGGCCTCGTCATGAGATGTAAAAAGTGAGGTATTTTTCATTGTACTATACCGCTATTTCTCTGCTGTATCGGAGCATGATGAGTTGTGGTATGTGTTAAAGGGGCGCTCTTTCGCCCAGGGCACATGAAAACCTGGAGCCAGCCCTCCCCCCCCACAGTTTGTAGCCAAATAACCCCCATTTTTCAGTGCGTAACTTGTATTATGAAGTTAATTAAGGTTGACAAGCTTAAGAAAGAAGAATTGATGCTTTTGGCATTCAAATGGGCACTGTAGGTGTGTTTCCTGTCCTCCTCTCACTGCCGACTTTTATTCCCCATTGACTTACATTGGGTTTCGTGTTTCGGGACGACCCCGACTGTTCCCTATAATCGGACGATCTTGCTCGACCCGACTTTTGGAAAAGTCGGGTTTCACGAAACGAAACGCGACCCTAAAAAAACAAAAGTCGCTCAACTCTACACGTAATAAGATCCTGTCTCTTATTCATGCCATCTGGTGTACGACTACCTAAAGTAAAAATCCAAAAATTCTCCCTATTTAATAATTTGCGTATATAATTACCGCCACGTGGAGGTGGAGAAACCTTTTCAATGCCCATAAAGGAAAATGAATCTGTGTTTCTTCCATGGACTATCACAAAATGTCTAGATGCAGCAGAAATAGTAAGTGACGTAGTGCTCTCAATATCGCTCAGATGTTTACGAATACGTCTTTTTAAGGGTCCTGAAGTACAACCAATATATTGAATCAAACAAGTGGTGCATTATATTGATTATATGATATAGTCAGAACTACAATTAATAAAATTGTTAATTACATAGGTATTTTATAAGCAAATGAAGAAAAAAGTTTCGATTTTTTCGCAAAATGACAGCACTTGCACTTCCTTGCACCACATGGAAAAAACCCTTTCATATCCAACCACGTTGTTGGAGTGGTGGATTTTTCAGAAAAATAACTCGGGGAAAGAATATCCCTTAAAGAAGGTGCTTTTTTGGCAATAAATTCAATTTTGTTATTTCTCAAGATTTCCCTTAATTTTGGGTCCTGATTAAGAATGGGTAAATATTTCAGAAGAATTTTCTTGATATTATAAAAATCTGTACTATATTGTGTTGAAAAAATTATTGTAGATTTTCTAGTATCAGAATCTTTTTTCTTTTCTCCAAAAAGGTCACTACGTTTTACTTCATTAACAATTTTATCCGCTCTATCAAGACACCATCGGGAGTATCCTCTTTTCTTTAATCTCTTACAAGTTTTTGAGTTTTCACTCTCAAAGGTAGTAGGATCTGTACTATTCCTTTTAATCCTTTTTATAACATGGGGTGGATGACAAGAATCCGCCGCTAAAATGTTATTAGAAGTTGTAGGTTCTCTAAAAGGTAAAATCTCAACCTTCCCATCTGTATTAATCCTCAAAGTAACATCCAAAAAATTAATCGAATTTTTGTTAGAACAAAAGGTAAATTTCAAATTGAAATCATTGATATTAATATAAAATATAAAATTCTGTAATTCCAATTGTGTACCTCTCCAAATAAACAGCAAATCATCAATGAATCTACCCATCCATACCACATTCCTTTTAAAGGGATTACTATCGTTATGTAAAAATAATTCTTCCCACCTCCCCATTACAATATTTGCAAGGGAGGGGAGAATTTAAATCCCATTGAAACACCAGATCTTTGTAAAAAATACCGATCATTAAAGGAAAAATAGTTATGTGACAACAAAAAATCGACTGCTGACGCTTTTCCATGTATCACTATTGATTGGGGTTTTGTCATCATAGGGTTAAAGTATGGGAGGACTTACTCTTGATTTTAATTCCTTTTTTCATCCCTTCCCCCCTCTTCCTTATATATGGGTAGCTTAATTTTCAGTTGGACAGACCATGTAGAAGGCGTTAATTTGCCGAAACGCGTAGTCTGAGAGGCTAACCCCCCTTCCCCTAATCTATTTATCTACTGTCCAGAAGTGTGGATTTATTTTATGATGGACTTTAATAATAAAAATCTTTGCTAATGCAAGAAAAAACTTTTTAAAATTTTGTAACCTGGATTTTGTCCGCTGGACTTTAAAGTTACATTTTTTCATTTGCCATTTTTAGGGTCGAGTCGGGTTTCATGAAATCCGACTTTCTCAAAAGTCGAGTCGAACGAAATCGGCCGACTATAGGGAAAAGTCAGAGATCTGACTGAAACACGAAACCCAGTGCAAGTCAATGGGGAAGCAAAGTCGACAGGGAGTGGGGGATAGTAAATACACCTACAGTGCCCATTTCAATGCCAACAACATCAATTCTTATTACTTAAGCTTGTCAACCTTAATTTATTTTATAATAATAGTTACGCATTAAAAACTGGGGGTTATTTGGCTAAAGTTGTGGGGGGGCATAGGGCTGGCTCCAGGTTTTCGTGTGCCCCGGGCGAAAGAGTGTCAGTGGGCCCCTTTAACACATACCACAATTCATGATGCTCCGATATGGCAGAGAAATATTGGTATAGTACAATGAAAAATACTTCACTTCTTACATGTCATGAATGATATCTATTTTAAATTCTACAATAGCTCAAAAAACGGACAGTATATTACTCCATACAGTATTATGGCCACCACATAGTGCGCCATACAGAATAATGAGCCCCATATATTTCTCCATACAGAATAATTGGTCCCATATAATGTTCCATACAGTATATGATGAGCTCCACATAATGTTACAGCATATGTTGGTCCCATGGATGATGCTCCAGTGTCTTATGGGCCCAAATAATGCTCCATATATAATGGGCCCCAGTGTATAATGGGCCCCATAAATGCTGCTCCAGTGTCTGATGTCCCCCATTGGAATGCTCCAGTATATGATGGGCCTCATGGATGATGCTCCAGTGTATGATGGGCCCAAGTAATGCTCCATATATAATGGGCCCCATTTCTAATACTCCAGTGTATAATGGGCCCCATAAATGCTGCTCCAGTGTCTGATGTCCCCCATTGGAATGCTCCAGTATATGATTGGCCTCATGGGTGATGCTCCAGTGTATGATGGGCGCAAATAATGCTCCATATATAATGGGCCCCATTTCTAATGCTCCAATGTATAATGGGCCCCATAAATGCTGCTCCAGTGTCTGATGTCCCCCATTTGGTATGGTCCAGTATATGATTGGCCTCATGGATGATGCTCCAGTGTATGATGGGCCCAAATAATGCTCCATATATAATTTGCCCCATTTAGAATGCTCCAGTATATGATGGGCCCCATGGATGATGCTCCAATGTATGATGGGCCCCATATCTCATTCTCAGTGTATAGTGCTCCCCAAAAATTGCTCCCAACCTTTAAAAATATTAAATACCTCTACTCGCTGGGCACTGCTCTACTATGGACTCCTCAGAGTCACCATCTTCTAGCTCTCTGCACTTGGACTGTTTAGGCAAAGGGCATACAGACGTGATGTCATCGTGCTCTCTGACCTGAATGTCACTGTCAAGAAAGGCGGAAGACGTCACGGCGGTGGAGCAGGGAGAGGTAAGTATTGCAAGTGCTGTGGCCTTGAGCAAGCAGGGGGGCCCACTCGTGGCCACGGCACTGGCACAGGGCCCATCATAGTACGCCGGTGTGTCTGATGGCGAGTGGGCCCTCCCACCAGCAGAGACACTTTTGCGTACTATGAGAGGCCCTGTGCCAGTGCAATCGCCAACGAGTATGCCCCCCCACCTGCTCAGGGAACTGGCACTTTCATCTGCACCTTCCTCTGTGTCACCGTGTAAGGTGGTATAGTATGTGGGAAGGGGCACCTGAGTTTCATCAGGGTCTGATTCTGGCTCTGTAGAGTGCGAGGAGAATGTTGTGCTGTGGGTGAATGTACCAGCAGAATCATCTAGCAGTGACTGTGCATCAGTGCACTCCATCTCTGATTCTTGTTGGACTGGGGAATTCAGGATTTGACTTGATAACCCAGGCATGGTATGTGAAAAGAGCTCCATGGAGTAATCTGAAGTGTGGGCTGCCGCATCCTCCACTTTTGGTGGGGGTGAAGGACACAAGCAAAGGGGTTGTTCCTGACCAGAAGCCTGCACTGACGACTCAGTGCTTGCATATTTTGCAACTTCAGAAGAGGAGGCGATAGAGCTGGAGGCTGTTTCGGCAATGTAAGCCAAAACCTGTTCCTGATGCTCCGGCTTTAAAAGCGGATTACCTACTCCCAGAAAAGGGAGCCTTCCAGACCTTACGGAGCCAGACCATGCCGCAGTCTCAACACCTCCTGTCTTAGGCCTCTTTCACACTTCAGTTTTTTACAATCAGTCACAATCCGCCAGGTTTTGAAAAAAACGGATCCGCAATTTTCTTTTGAGGATCCGTTTTTTTCCCCATTGACTTCCATTATAGGCGGATTGCCGTCCGTTGCATCCGTTTTTTTTGCGGATCTGCCAAAAGTTGCTGTCCGTCACCATCCTCAAAGATTTCAAAACGGAGCTTGTAACGTTTTTTTCTCTGGTGGATCCTCCAGACACTGATTTAACCCAATATTCTTTCTGGGTGCCGGACAAAAAAAAATCTCTCTCTCTCTCTCCTTTTCCAGGCTGCAATTCCTTTAAAATTCTTCATTTGTCGGATCCGTCAAAAAAAACGGACGGGTGGCATCCGTTGTCATCAGTACTACAACGGATCCGCCATCCGTCCTTTTGGCGGATTATGACTGATGCAAAAAAACTGAAGTGTGAAAGAGGCCTTAGCTGCTATTGTGCTTTTGGCACTACCAGCAGATGCACCACCACCACCACCATCAGTACCAGCTGGCCCCCCACGCCTACGTCCACGGCCTCTTCCACCATACTTCCTAATTTTTGTGAAAGTGGACCCAAAATACCAGCAGATATATGGTACTGTATCAGACGCGTACAGCTGTATACAATCTAGGGATAATTTTAAATCTCCGTATATATTTCATGAGTCAGACACAGACGCTCACAGGCTCAGTATGAATTAGACAATACTATAAAAATTAGAAAAATGGTACAGTATCACCAGATACAAGGTATTTATAGTATAGTTTAAACATTCTAAATCTCCGTATATATTTCAGGAAGCAGACACAGACGCTCTGAGGCTCTGTATGGATTAGACAATAATTTAAAAAGTTGATAAAGGGTCCAGTATCACCAGATACAAGGTATATATAGTATAGTTTAAACATTCTAAATCTCCGTATATATTTCAGGAGGCAGACACAGACGCTCTCAGGCTCAGTATGGATACAAAAAGAATAAAAGTTGAGAAAGGGTACCGTAACACCAGATACCAGGTATATATAGCAAAGTTTAAACATTCTAAATCTCCGTATATATTTCAGGAGGCAGACACAGATGGTCTCAGGCCCAGTATGGATTAGACAAGAATACAAAAAGTTGAAAAAGGGTACAGTATCAACAGATACCAGGTATATATAGCATAGTTTAAACATTCTAAATCTCTGTATATATTTCAGGAAGCACACAGAGACGCTCTGAGGTTCAGTATGGATTACACAATAATTAAAAAAGTTGAAAAAGGGTACAGTATCACCAGATACAAGGTATATATAGTATAGTTTAAACATTCTAAATCTCCGTATATATTTCAGGAGGCAGACACAGATGCTCTCAGGCTCAGTATGTATTCAAAAAGAATATAGAAAGTTGAGAAAGGGTACAGTAACACCAGATACCAGATACAGTATATATAGCATAGTTTAAACATTCTAAATCTCCGTATAGATTTCAGGAGGCAGACACAGATGCTCTGAGGCTCAGTATGGATTAGACAATAATTTAAAAAGTTATAAAAGGGTGCAGTATCACCAGATACCAGGTATATATAGCATAGTTTAAACATTCTAAATCTCTGTATATATTTCAGGAAGCACACACAGACGCTCTGAGGTTCAATATGGATTACACAATAATTAAAAAAGTTGAAAAAGGGTACAGTATCACCAGATACAAGGTATATATAGTATAGTTTAAACATTCTAAATCTCCGTATATATTTCAGGAGGCAGACACAGATGCTCTGAGGCTCAGTATGGATTAGACAATAATTTAAAAAGTTGAAGAAGGGTACAGTAACACCAGATACCAGGTATATATAGTATAGTTTAAACATTCTAAATCTCTGTATATATTTCAGTAAGCAGACACAGGCGCTCTAAGGCTCAGTATGGATTACACCACAATATAAAAAGCAGTAAAAGGGTAATGGATCAGAAGCGTACAGCTTTATACAGTGTAGGGGTCATTGTAAATCTCCGTATATATTTCCAGAGTCTGAAACAGACTCTCGATGGCTCTGTATGCATTAGACCAGAGTAAAAAAAAGCAGTAAAAAATGGGTAATGTATCACAGCGTACAGCTGTATACAGTGTGGTGATAATCATAAATCTCCAAATATATTTCCGGAGTAACAGACAGATGTTCACAGGCTGAGTCTGGACTACACCAGAATCTAAATAGCAAAAAAGGGTACTATATCAGAAGCGTACAGCTGTATACAGTGTTGGGCTAAATTTAAATCTCGGTATATATTTCCGGAGTCAGCCTCAGACTCTCACTCAGTCTGGATTTGACCATAATACAAAATGTTTAAAAAAGTTACTGGATAACAAGATAGCAAGTATATATATTGTAGGGTACAATTTAAATCTCCATATATATTTCCGTAGTCACCCTCAGTTGCTCACGTAGTATGGATTTGACCGTAATACAAAATGTCTAACAAAGGTACTGTATCTGTACAAGATAGGAGGTGTATATAGTATAGGGTAAAATTCTTATCTCCGTATATATTGAAGGAGTAAACCACACACGCTCACTCAGTATGGATTATATCGTAATAAAAAATTTAGAACTACCAGATACCAGGTGTATATAGTATAAGTGAAATTGTCAATCTCCCTATATAATTCCGGAGTCACATACAGATAGTCAGAATGTATTTCTCCATGTTACCAGCCGGTACACGGTAGTGTGTGAGGAGCATACAGCTCTATACGGTGTGCGAAATAATGAACGTTAGTTCACTGTGCAGAAAAAACAGAATAAAAGTAGGAGTGCTGTGTAAAAAACAGTCTGCACAGCAGTGTCCAGACAGCAATACTGCTGTAAGGCAGGCTAATAATCAGCACTGCTGCACACAAGAAAATTATTCCCTGTCACTGTACACTAACTGTACACAACAATTGCGCTCAGCACAAGCACATAAGATCTTCTGTTTACAGGCCTAAGTGTCTCTCAAATGATAACCAGCATCAGTAATCTCTCCCTACTGTAAAGATGGGCAGAAGAAAAATGGCGGTTGGCGGTGAGGGCTTTTAGACACACTCCGTATATACAGGGGTTGGACAAAATAATGCAACCACCTAACGTTTTGGCATCATAATCTTCGAACATGTTATAAACATGCAAACTGTGACAAATGGTAATGTTTTGTAGTTGATTATTTGTGTTATGTGATTTGTGTATGTAAATTAACTGTTTGTTTTGCATAATTGTAAGAACATTGATGAAAACCTGATACCAATGGCAGACCTCTCTGATTTTCAAAGATGCCAAATTGTTGATACTTGTATGGCAGGTGCTAGTGTAACAGAAAGTGCCCGTATGCTTGGCGTGTCAAGAGGTACTGTCTCCAAAGTAATGACTGTTTGAAAGAGAAGGCAAAACGTCCGCAGCATAGCACAGGTCCGGCCGAAAGTCAAAGTTGACTGAGAGAGACTGTCGGACTCTAAAGCGAATTGTGAGAGAGGATCGCAAGACCACGGCTCCAAAAATCAATGCTGAGCTCAATGAACACCTACAGAACACAGTTTCCATGAAAAATGTTCATCGGGAGCTGCACAAATCTGGATTCCACTGAAGAGCTGCAATTTTAAAAACGCTGCTCTCAATGACAAATGTTTCCAAGCGTTTAGAGTGGTGTAGAAACCTCCAGAATTGGTCCCTCGAGCAGTGGAAACATGTGATATTCTCAGACGAATCATCGTTTACCCTATTTCTGCCTTCCGGCCGAGTGTACGTTTGGAGACAGCCGAAAGAGGCATTCCATCCAGACTGCCTTCTCCCAACCGTAAAACATGGCAGAGGTTCTATGATGATCTGGAGTGCTATTTCGGGAGATCCGCCGGGCCAATGATATTCCTTCATGGAAGAATTAACAGCCGCAATTATTTAGGCATTTTGGCCAACCAAGTGCATCCTAGGGTTCAAGCACTGTTCCCAGAGGGGAACGCCATCTTTCAGGATGATAATGCACCAATTCATGCAGCTAGAATTGTTAAAGCATGGCACGAGGAACATTGTAATGAAGTTGAGCATCTCATCTGGCCCCCACAATCCCCAGACCTCAACATTTTTGAGCATTTATGGCCGATTTTATAGATTCAAGATAGATGTCGATTTCCGCTGGAGGGTGTTTTAACTGAAGATTGTCAAAAAAGGGGGATGAATGAACTCATGGAGATCAACATCCAAGACTGCAGAGACACCATCACATGTTTCTCAAAGCAGTGATTCTAGAGCAAAGCCCCCATCCCTTATGGGAAATATGTACAAACATGCAAAACACAAGCCGCGGAGACACCATCACATGTTTCTCAATGCAAGCAATGACTAGCTAGGTCTTTCCCCGAGAAGGAACAACCACGGGAAGGACAGTCTCCAATGAAGGAAACCACCTACAGTGGGGCAAAAAAGTATTTAGTCAGTCAGCAATAGTGCAAGTTCCACCACTTAAAAAGATGAGAGGCGTCTGTAATTTACATCATAGGTAGACCTCAACTATGGGAGACAAACTGAGAAAAAAAAATCCAGAAAATCACATTGTCTGTTTTTTTTTCATTTTATTTGCATATTATGGTGGAAAATAAGTATTTGGTCAGAAACAAAATTTCATCTCAATACTTTGTGATATATCCTTTGTTGGCAATGACAGAGGTCAAACGTTTTCTGTAAGTCTTCACAAGGTTGCCACACACTGTTGTTGGTATGTTGGCCCATTCCTCCATGCAGATCTCCTCTAGAGCAGTGATGTTTTTGGCTTTTCGCTTGGCAACACGGACTTTCAACTCCCTCCAAAGGTTTTATATAGGGTTGAGATCTGGAGACTGGCTAGGCCACTCCAGGACCTTGAAATGCTTCTTACGAAGCCACTCCTTCGTTGCCCTGGCGGTGTGCTTTGGATCATTGTCATGTTGAAAGACCCAGCCACGTTTCATATTCAATGCCCTTGCTGATGGAAGGAGGTTTGCACTCAAAAATCTCATGATACATGGCCCCATTCATTCTTTCATGTACCCGGATCAGTCGTCCTGGCCCCTTTGCAGAGAAACAGCCCCAAAGCATGATGTTTCCACCACCATGCTTTACAGTAGGTATGGTGTTTGATGGATGCAACTCAGTATTCTTTTTCCTCCAAACACGACAAGTTGTGTTTCTACCAAACAGTTCCAGTTTGGTTTCATCAGACCATAAGACATTCTCCCAAAACTCCTCTGGATCATCCAAATGCTCTCTAGCAAACTTCAGACGGGCCCGGGCTTAAGCAGTGGGACACGTCTGGCACTGCAGGATCTGAGTCCATGGTGGCGTAGTGTGTTACTTATGGTAGGCCTTGTTACATTGGTCCCAGCTCTCTGCAGTTCATTCACTAGGTCCCCCCGCGTGGTTCTGAGATTTTTGCTCACCGTTCTTGTGATCATTCTGACCCCACGGGGTGGGATTTTGCGTGGAGCACCAGATCGAGGGAGATTATCAGTGGTCTTGTATGTCTTCCATTTTCTAATTATTGCTCCCACAGTTGATTTCTTCACTCCAAGCTGGTTGGCTATTGCAGATTCAGTCTTCCCAGCCTGGTGCAGGGCTACAATTTTGTTTCTGGTGTCATTTGACAGCTCTTTGGTCTTCACCATAGTGGAGTTTGGAGTCAGACTGTTTGAGGGTGTGCACAGGTGTCTTTTTATACTGATAACAAGTTTAAACAGGTGCCATTACTACAGGTAATGAGTGGAGGAAAGAGGAGACTCTTAAAGAAGAAGTTACAGGTCTGTGTGAGCCAGAAATCTTGATTGCTTGTTTCTGACCAAATACTTATTTTCCACCATAATATGCAAATAAAATGAAAAAAAAACAGACAATGTGATTTTCTGGATTTTTTTTTCTCAGTTTGTCTCCCATAGTTGAGGTCGACCTATGATGTAAATTACAGATGCCTCTCATCTTTTTAAGTGGTGGAACTTGCACTATTGCTGACTGACTAAATACTTTTTTGCCCCACTGTATGCCAAAACATGGTATCCATCCACAGAGAGCTGTTTCGGGGTATTGCCCCTCATCAGTGTGGAGTAGGAAACTGGCCAGTAGGAGCAATGCCTAGTAGAAGACTGTGAAAAATGAGGATGAATGAACTCATGGAGATCAACATCCAGCACTGCGGAGACACATCACATGTTTCTCAACGCAGTGATTCTAGAGCAAAGCCCCCATCCCTTATGGGAAATAAGTAAAAATATGCAAAACACAAGCCGTGGAGACACCATCACATGTTTCTCAACGCAAGCAATGACTAGCCAGGTCTTTCCCCGGGAAGTAACAACTACGGGAAGGGCAGTCTCCACTGACGGAAACCACCTATGGGCATTGCTCCTACAGTTTCCTACTCCACACTGATGAGGGGCAATACCCCAAAACAGCTGTCTGTGGATGGATACCATGTTTTGGTATAGATGGTTTCCTTCATTGGAGACTGCCCTTCCCGTGGTTGTTCCTTCCCGGGGAAAGACCTGGCTAGTCATTGCTTGCGTTGAGAAACATGTGATGGTGTCTCCGCGGCTTGTGTTTTGCATATTTTTACATATTTCCCATAAGGGATGGGGGCTTTGCTCTAGAATCACTGTGTTGAGAAACATGTGATGCGTCTCCGCAGTGTTGGATGGTGATCTCCATGAGTTCATTCATCCTCATGGGCACAATTTCTTTGGAAACAATTCACACCTTGAATGAATCCTTACCTCAGATAATTGAGGCTGTAATCGCCACAAAAGGTGGACCTACACCATATTAACCTAACTTTTGTGGATGTTTCCAGGTGTTTCCATTATTTTGTCCAACCACCGGATTTCAGGAGTCACCCTCAGACGTTCAGTCAGTCAGTATGGATTTAACCGTAATCCAAAATGCTGAAATAAGGTACTGTATCAGCAGATACCAGGTCTATCCAGTCTAGGGGTAATTGTACATCTCTGTCTATATTTCTGGAGTCAGACAAAGACACTCACAGGCTCACTATGGATTAGACAAGAATATAAAAAGTCAGAAAAGGGTAATGTATTACAAGCGTACAGCTGCATACAGTGTTGGGGTCATTTTAAATCTCTTTATAGTTTACCAGAGTCAGACACAAACTCTCACAGGCTCAGTATGGATTACACCATAATACAAAAAGTAGAAAAAGGGAAATGTATTTGAAGCGTACACCAGTATACAGTGTTGGGGTACTTTTAAATCTTCCTATATATTTCAGTCTCAGTAAGCCAGTCCAGACTCTCCGCTACAGGAAACTAGATGGATACAAGTACAGGCGGAAAGTGGAGTGAGTGCAGAAATTTGGGAATTACTAATCACGAGAAAACCTCCCGGGAGAACTCGCTGAGGCGATGGTGACCCTCAATTACTTTGTCTGTGGAGACTGTGAAAACGGTTCTTTGTGAAGAAAGGGTTGTTGTATTGCAGTAGCGTGGATCCCATCAACGTTACTCGTCTCCATCAAATTGTGATCACAGGGAGAGATGTAGACATGGTCCTCACTGTCTATCATGATCTGTCTGTTCACTTTGGAGTGCAAAAGACAGAATCCACAGGCCGTAGACGATTCTATTGGATTGGCATGAGAGGAGACATTGAAAAATGGTGGCAGGAAAGTCACACGTCTGTGACTAGGAAAACTGTGAAAGCTGATCATAAAGAACCACTGCATCTGATTGTGAGTCGACGTCCATAACAAATGGTAGCCATTGATCATCTGAAGGTAGAGCCCAGCAGGACAGGCCATAGCTACATCTTAACCATCATCGATCAGTTCACCAAATTTGTAGTGCCCTTCCCTGTGAAGGATTTAACTGCCCAGACTACACAGTGGTGGAGCAGGGAGAGGTCATTTTTGCAAGTGCTTGGGCCCTGAGCAAGCAGGGGAGGCCCACTCGTGGGCGGCGGTACTGGCACAGGGCCCCTCATAGTACGCCGATGTGTCTGACGGTGAGTGGGCTCCCCCCACTGTCATAGACAATTTATTGTACTATGAGGGGCCCTGTGCCAGTGCTGTCGCCCAAGAGTGGGCCCACCCACCGGTTCAGGGCAACGCCACTTGTCCGGGTGCGCCAGGTGGGACAGCCCAGTTAGGGAGGTTTAAAAAATGGCATATGTTTATGTGTAGGCTGGACATTCAGCAGCTGCAAATGGAGGAAGTGGAGAAGTCCGAGGAAGAGGAGGACAAAAGCGAGCCATTTTTATTGCCACCTATGTGTCATCAGGGGAAGGTGAGACAAAATCCTTTGAAACCAAGGCATGGTTCATTTTAATGAAGGTTAGATCATCAACATTTTGGGTCGACAGACAGGTCCTTTTTTCTGTCAGGATTGATCCAGCAGCACTGAAGACTCTTTCAGATAGCACACTACCAGCAGGGCAAGCGAGTTCCTGTAAGGCATATTGTGCCAATTCAGGCCAGGTGTCCAGTTTACATGCCTAATAGTCAAAGGGGAATGACCTGTGAGGGAGAACATCGATATGGGAGGAGAAGTAGTTTGTAACCATAGTTGACAACTGCTGTCTCCTGTCACTTGCAATCGATTCAGTATTAACAGTCGTGTGAGCGGTACTTGAGAGATAAGTCTACAACATGGTCATGAAACCCCTGTCTCCAATGCCACTTCGGCTGTGTGCACCATGAATACCTCTTCCATTTTGCCCTCTACGACTCGGGGGAGACCCAGCACCGCTGCTGTGTGCTGGGAATGCCTCCAACAAATGGTTTACCAGAGTTGCTTGTTTGTTAGCCAATATTATCGCTAGGTTCTCCTCTGGCATGATGTTCTGTAATTTGCCTTTATAGCATGGATTGAGGATGCTGGCCAACCAGTAGTCATCATCCTTCATCATTTTGGCAATGTGGGGGTCCGTTTTTAGGATCTGCAAGGCATAATCACACATGTGGGCCAATGTTCCAGGTGTCAATGATGCATTGCCAGTAGTGGGTGGAGGAGCACTTTCTGGCAAATCCACATCGCTCCAGTCACGCACACACCCTGTACCTGACCATGGCACACCAACATTTTCTCTTGCCCCCTGAGAAGCATCCTCCTCCCCAAAATAATCATCCCCCTCATCCTCCTCCTCCTCTTCCTCTTCTTCCTCCACCTCATCCAGGTCAGTTGCCCTCGCTGACAATGGCTGACTGTCATCAAGGCTTCCCTCCTCCTCTTCCTCCTCTGCTGCAGATGCTTGATCCTTAATGTGCATCAAAGTTTGCATGAGCAGATGCATAAGTGGGATGCTCATGCTTATGATGGCGTCGTCTGCGCTTACCAGCCGTGTGCAATCCTCAAAACACTGAATGACTTTACAGAGATCTTTCAGCTTTGACCACCGCACACCCGACAACTCGATGTCTGCCCTCAAACTGCCTGCCCTTGTATCCTCCCACAAATGCATTACAGCCTGCCTCTGTTCGCAGAGCCTCTCAACCATGTGCATGGTGGAGTTCTACCTTGCTGCAATGTCTATGATTAGGCGGTGCTTGGGGTGGTGGAGCGAATGCTTCAGCTTCTGCATACGACTGGAGTGTATGGTCAAGCGACGGATGTGCGAGCACAGTCTTCACACCTTATGGAGCAGGGCTGTTAACTCCGTATAATTATTTAGGAAGCACTGCACCACCAGGCTCAAGGTGTGAGCCAGGCAAGGTATGTGTCTGAGTTTTGCAAAGGCTATGGCTGCCACAAAATTCCGGCCATTATCTCTGACTACCTTGCCTGGCTCAAGATGTAGACTGCCCAGCCATGACTCAGTTTGTCGCTGCAAGTAGTCGGCCAGTACCTCCACGGTGTGTCTGTCGTCGCCCAAAAGACATCATCTTTAAAACAGCCTGCTGCCACTTACCACTAGCTGTTTGATAGTGGGACTCCTCGTGTGCAACACTGGCAGCTGCGGATGGAGTTCTCGTGCGACTGCGCTCTGTCGATGAGCTTTCGCTTCTGGAGGAGGGTCGAACGCCTACAGCCAACTGTTTCCTATACCATGGACTAGGCAGCACTGTTCTACCGCCGCTGTCCCCTGTGGAGCCTACATTCACCACATTAACCCAGTGCGCAGTGATGGACACGTAACGGCCCTGGCCATGCCTACTGGCCCATGCATCTGTTGTGAGGTGCACCTTTCCACTCCCTGATTGTTTGGGTGCATGGACAATGCGGTCTTTCACATGCAGGTGGAGGGCAGGGATGGCTTTTCTAGAAAAGAAGTGCTGACAGGGTAGGTCATAGCGTGGGACAGCGTAGGCCATGAGCTCTCGGAACGCTTCACTTTCAACCAAACGGAAGGGCATCATCTCTAATGAGATCAATTTGGCAATGTAGGCGTTCAAAGCCTACACAAACCCAGGCACGGTATGTGAAAAGAGCTCCATGGAGTAATCTGAAGTGTGGCCTGCTGCATCCTTCACTTTTGGTGTGGGTGAAGGACAGAAGGAAAGGTGTTGTTCCTGGCCAGAAATCTGCACTGACGACTCAGTGCTTGCAGTTTTTGAAACTTCAGAAGAGGAGGCAATAAAGCTGGAGGCTGTTTCGGCAATGTAAGCTAAAACCTGTTCCTGATGCTCCGGCTTTAAAAGCGGTTTACCTACTCCCAGAAAAGGGAACCTTAAAGGCATTCTTGTGCCAGACGATAATGCAGGCTCAACACCTCCTGCCTTAGCTGCTATTGTGCTTTTGCCATAACCAGCAGATGCACCACCACCACTATCAGTACCAGCTGCGCCCCCACGCCCACGTACGCGGCCTCTTCCACCATACTTCCTCATGTTTGGGAAAATGTACCCAAAATACCAGCAGAGACATGGTACTGTATGAGGAGCGTACAGCAGTATAAGGTGTATGGAAAAATTTAAATCTCCGTATATATTTCCTTAGTCACAGACGCTCTCCCAGTATGTATTTGACCGTAATCCAACCTGCAGATATACAGTACTGTATCAGAAATGTACAGCTGTATACCTTTTTGGGAAAAATGTCAATCTCCATATATTTGTTTACGGAGTCACACACAGACGCTCTGCCAGTATGTATTTGACCATAATACAACCAGCAGATATACGGTACTGTATAAGAAGCGGACAGCTCTGTATGGTGTATGGAAAAATGGAAATGTCCGTATATGTCTTTCCGGAGTCTCACACACACACTGTCTCTGTATAGATGTGACAGTAATCCGAACAGCAGATATACGATACTGTTTGAGAAGCGGACAGCTCTATATAGTGTAAGGAAAAATGGAAATGTCCGTATATGTATTTACGGAGTACACACACGCTGTCTGTGGAAATGTCCGTATATATATTTACCGAGTCTCACACACACACGCTCTCTCTGTATAGATGTGTCCGTAATGCGAACAGCAGATATACAATACTGCTTGAGAGGCGAACAGCTCTATATGGTGTATTGAAAAATGGAAATGTCCGTATATGTATTTCCGGAGTCTCACACACGCTGTCTTTGTATAGATGTGACCGTAATGCGAATAGCAGATATACGTTACTGTTTGAGAAGCGGACAGCTCTATACGGTGTATGGAAAAATGGAAATGTCCGTATATGTATTTACGGAGTCTCACACACACACGCTGTCTCTGTATAGATGTGACGGTAATCCAAACAGCAGACATACGATACTGTTTGAGAAGCAGACAGCTCTATATGGTGTATGGAAAAATGGAAATGTCCGTATATGTATTTCCGCAGTGTCACACACACGCTGTCTCTGTATAGATGTGACCGTAATGCGAACAGCAGATATACGATACTGTTTGAGAAGCGGACATCTCTATACGGTGTATGGAAAAATAGAAATGTCCGTATATGTATTTCCGGTGTCTCACACACACATGCTGTCTCTGTATATATGTGACCGTAATGCGAACAGCAGATATACGATACTGTTTGAGAAGCGAACAGCTCTATATGGTGTATGGAAAAATGGAAATGTCCGTATATGTATTTCCGGTGTCTCACACACACATGCTGTCTCTGTATATATGTGACCGTAATGCGAACAGCAGATATACGATACTGTTTGAGAAGCGAACAGCTCTATATGGTGTATGGAAAAATGGAAATGTCCGTATATGTATTTCCTGAGTCTCACACACACATCCTGTCTCTGTATAGATGTGACCATAATGCCAACAGCAGATATACGATACTGTTTGAGAAGTGGACAGCTCTATATGCTGTATGGAAAAATGGAAATGTCCGTATATGTATTTCCGGAGTCTCACACACACGCTGTCTCTGTATAGATGTGACAGTAATCCAAACAGCAGATTGTTGTGAACTCATTTTCTGGTTTACCTCTCGCTTTTGGTGAGGGTGGTGGAGCTGGCTGTGTTGATAGAGGAGTCGTGAGTTCTCCATCCGGGCTCCCTCTAGTGGTGACAGTAGATAATGAAGCTGATCTAAATGGCAGAGACCTGCACCTGAGGAGGAGGACTGTGAGTGGACATCAGGAGTCTCTGATTGGATTTAAGACAGCCGACTCCCTAATTTTGTGCTGGTGATTTTTTCCTGCCCTGAGGTTCTGGTTTCCAGTTCTGTTCCTGCCTTCTCAAGCTAAGTGTGCTCTGCTATTTTTTCACTTGAGATTTGGTCTGGTTTACTCAGTTTTTAGTGGTCAGCCAGCCCCTGCTGGGGCTGTGCTAAATTTCCATTCTTATGTCTCTGTTTATACCAGCTTGCTTTTTGTCCCTGATCAGATTGGTCTCTTTTTGCTCTGTCTTCAGAATATACCAGAGTGCTGATATAGGGAATTGAAGTCTAGCGACTTCAGGGTTTTGTTATCAGAAAGTGTTGGACATTTTTTGGCAAGGTTTTGTGCGTGATTGCAGACAGCATCTTTCCTTTCCTGTCCTTTCTAGTTAGTGTGGGCCCCATCGTTTGCTCAGCCTCTATTTCTATCTGTGTTTGTGTTTTCATCTTGTCTCACCGACAATACATGTTTGGGGGCTGTCTATTGCTTTGGGGTCTGCTCTGGGGCAGTTTAGATTTCCCCTTTTCTTGCTTTAGGCTTATTTAGTTCTCCGGCTGTGACGAGGCGTCTAGGATCATCGTAGGTATGCTCCACGGCTACTGCTAATTGTGTGGATAGGATCAGGGCTCTGCAATCTGCTTAGTTACCAACCTCTCTGGTTTTCTGTGGCTTAGCTTGTTTTTGTTTTTCCTCCTCAGTGACTCAGTCATAACAGCAGATATACAATGCTGTTTGAGAAGCGGACAGCTGTATACGTTGTATGGAAAAATGGAAATGTCCATATATGTATTTCTGGAATCTCACAAACACACGCTGCCTCTGTATAGATGTGACACTAATCCAAACAGCAGATATACGATACTGTTTGAGAAGCCAACAGCTCTATACGGTGTATGGAAAAATGGAAATGTCCGTATATGTATTTCCGGAGTCTCACACACACACACGCTGTCTCTGTATAGATGTGACACTAATCCAAACAGCAGATATATGATACTGTCTGAGAAGTGGACAGCTCTATGCGGTGTATGGAAAAATGGAAATGACCGTATATGTATTTCCAGAGTCTCACGCACACACGCTGTCTCTGTATAGATGTGACCGTAATGCGAACAGCAGATATACAATACTGTTTGAGAAGTGGACAGCTCTATACGGTGTATGGAAAAATGGAAATGTCCGTATATGTATTTACGGAGTCTCACACACACACGCTGTCTCTGTATAGAAGTGACCATAATGCGAACAGCAGATATACGATACTGTTTGAGAAGCGGACAGCTCTATACGGTGTATGGAAAAATGGAAATGTCCGTATATGTATTTCCAGAGCCTCACACACTGTCACGCTCGCGCCTTGGCTGAATGGCGCGAGCCGGGGGTTTGTGGCCTCACTGTGCCACAAACCAGACTACCCTGGAAGGGGCGTGACTATGACAGCTACCTCAGTCTTCACTGGAGCCTCTGATGGTGAGGTCAGGCTTGTGCGGCAGGTAGCTGTCGGGTGGTGTCTGGCTGTGGCTGCTGATCCCACTCGGGGACAAGTCAGTTGGACAGGTGCTATAGACTGGCAGGCAGGTAGACACGACAGGCACGGCTGAGACACTGGGCAAGCAGGCGTGGCTTGGAGACACTGGGCAAGCGGGCACAGCTTGGAGACACTGGGCAAGTGGGCACGGCTTGGAGACACTGGGAAAGCGGGCACGGCTTGGAGACACTGGGAAAGCGGGCACGGCTTGGAGACACTGGGAAAGCGGGAGTGGAATATGAGAGACAGGTTTGGACCTGTTCACACAGGAGTTGTAGGCAGGAGGAAGTGGTGTATGCTGGAACAGGATTTGGACCTGTTTACACAGGAGGTGCAGGTATGGATATAGGCAGGAGTGTGGAGTAGGCAGAGCCACAGGAGTGCGGCGTAGGCAGAGCCGCAGGAGTGCGGCGTAGGCTGGGCGGCAAGGGAGCCGGGCAGGCAGAGCGGCTAGAGAGCCGAGCAGGCAGAGCGGCTAAGGAGCCGAGCAGGCAGAGCGGCTAAGGAGCCGAGCAGGCAGAGCGGCTAAGGAGCCGAGCAGGCAGAGCGGCTAGGGAGCCGAGCAGGCAGAGAGGCTAGGGAGCCGAGCAGCCAGAGCGGCTAGGGAGCAGAGCAGGCAGAGCGGCTAGGGAGCCGAGCAGGCAGAGCGGCTAGGGGGCCATGCAGGCAGAGCGGCTAGGGGGCCGTGCAGACAGAGCGGCTAGGGAGCCGTGCAGACAGAGCGGCTAGGGAGCCGTGCAGACAGAGCGGCTAGGGAGTCGTGCAGACAGATAGGGAGGACACAAGGAAAGACACGGCAGAGAAGGAACCACAGGCAAGGAGACTGACAGACAGAGGAAGACTGAGTACAGACAAGGCACTGGGAACAAGACTCAAGGGCCAGGATATTCTGCCTCCTGGCAGGCAGACAGAGAAATGCTAGGCAAGGTACCAAGACACAGGAATACGCCGTAAGAGCCTTTAGAGAAGGCAAGACATAGGACAGGGCCTGGCTGGCTCAGCAGCAAGGAGCTAACTGAGTTTAGACATTGCTCAGGCAAAGGTCAGTGGGTGTGGCGAAACTAAATAGTCAGGGGCTCTAGGTGATTGGTAAGGGACATATTACACAGGTGCACCCTGACTGCATAAGAACCAGAGAGTTCAGGCGCCGCCCCCCTATACACACAGTCAGGAAACATGGAGAGCAAGCAGGAAAATAAGAGGCATAGCACCTGGAGCTCAGGGCTGGCAACAGACAGAGTTCACAGCATGGCTTGAAGCAGAAAGTAAGTTGGTGTGCGGCGAATGGGAGGCCATGCAGTGATGCCAGCAGGGTTGTTACACACACACGCTGTCTCTGTACAGATGTGACCGTAATGCGAACAGCAGACATACAATACTGTTTGAGAAGCAAACAGCTCTATACTGTGTATGGAAATGTCCGTATATGTATTTTCTTAGTCTCACACACACATGCTGTCTCTGTATAGATGTGACCGTAATTCGAACAGCAGATATACGAAACTGTTTGAGAAGTGGACAGCTCTATACGGTGTATGGAAAAATGGAAATGTCCGTATATGTATTTCCGGAGCCTCACACACTCGCTGTCTCTGTATAGATGTGACCGTAATGTGAACAGCAGACATACAATACTGTTTGAGAAGCAAACAGCTCTATACGGTGTATGGAAATGTCCGTATATGTATTTTCTTAGTCTCACACACACATGCTGTCTCTGTATAGATGTGACCGTAATGCAACAGCAGATATCCGATACTGTTTGAGAAGCGGACAGCTCTATACGGTGTATGGAAAAATGGAAATGTCCGTATATGTATTTCTGGAGTCTCACATACACACGCTGTCTCTGTATAGATGTGACCGTAATCCAAACAGCAGATATGCGATACTGTTTGAGAAGCGGACAGCTCTATATGGTGTATGTATGGAAAATTTTAAATCTCTGTCTGTTTTTTTCCGGAGTCTCACACACACACTGTCTCTATATAGATGTGACCGCAATCCAAACAGCAGATGTATGATACTGCCTGAGAAGCGGACAGCTCTATACCGTGTATGTATGGAAAATGTTAAATCTCCTTCTATTTTTTTACGGAGTCACACACACACACGCTGTCTCTGTAGAGATGTGACCGTAATCCAAACAGCAGATATACGATACTGTTTGAGAAGCGGACACCTCTATACGGTGTATGTATGGAAAAATGTAAATCTCCGTCTATTTTTTTATGGAGTCACACATGCTGTCTCTGTATAGATGTAACCGTAATCCAAACAGCAGATATACGATACTGTTTGAGAAGCGGTCAGCTCTATATGGTGTATGTATGGAAAATTTTACATCTCCGTCTATTTTTTTACGGAGTCACACACACATGCTGTCTCTGTATAGATGTGACCGTAATCTGCAAACATCAGATATACGATACTGTTTGAGAAGCGGACACCTCTATACGGTGTATGTATGGAAAAATGTAAATCTCCGGTTTTTTTTTTATGGAGTCACACACGCTGTCTCTGTATAGATGTAACCGTAATCCAAACAGCAGATATACGATACTGTTTGAGAAGCGGACAGCTCTATATGGTGTATGTATGGAAAATTTTAAATCTCTGTCTGTTTTTTTCCGGAGTCTCACACACACGCTGTCTCTATGTAGATGTGACCGCAATCCAAACAGCAGATGTATGATACTGCCTGAGAAGCGGACAGCTCTATACGGTGTATGTATGGAAAAATGTAAATCTCAGTGTATTTTTTTACGGAGTCACACACATATAGCATGCATTTGTCCGTGATACCAGCCAATACACGGTAGTGTGTGAGGAGCGTACACCTCTATACGGTGTGTGAAAAAATGAACGCTTGGTAACTGTGCAGAAAAAAGGAATAAAAGTATTTTTGCTTTGAAAATAGCAGTCTGCACAGCAGCGTGCAAACAGCAATGCAGCTATCAGGTAGCCTTATAAGGCAGCCTAATCACCAACAGAGCTGCTGCACACACAAAAATCCTCCCCTGTCACTGCACGCTAACTGTACAGTGAAAATCGCTATCAGCAGAAGCACAGATTTTTTTTTTCTTTCCTGCCTAAACACTCTCCCTATTGAGAACGAGCAGCAGCAACCTCTCCTGATGCTAAGATCAGCAGAAGTAAGATGGCGGTTGGCGGTCAGGGCTTTTATAGCCACTGTGACGCCACACAAAGCCAGCCAATTACTGCAATGCCCTTCTCTAAGATGGTGGTGGCCGCTGCCCATGTCATCACGTTGCCACAATGTGCGTCCTTGATCATTGGCTGAGAAAAGGCGCTGGAAGCATTATGGGAAACGCAACTTTGTCGCTCGAGTCGGCGACCACATGGCCGACCTCACGCTATGGTCGGGTTTCAATCGGCGAAACCCGACTTTAGCGAAAGTGGGCGACTTTTGAATTTGACTGACCCATTTTGCTCAACTCTATTAGTTACATTTCCTAGGTGACTTAGAGACAATTTCCCTTAGGTATGCTTCCAATATTACCTTCAAACTTTTGTATATTTTTATTCTTACATTATAACTTTGTATTTCATAAAGAACATAGCTCGTAAATCACATTCCCACAATTTACAAGACTTTCTTCTTCTTGGTTTATCACATTCGATGGTTGTAGCAACCTTGTCTAGATTTTCATATCCGAATATATGGTTTCCAAGCTTATCAACATGATAGTTTTTTCCGTAGCTGCGAAGCTGAAAATGAAGTCTCAGACTCATCTAACTGAATTACTATTATCAGGTAGAAGCATATGTTTCATTTTACATTACAGATAAGTTTATGTATGTTTTGACATTTAACAGACAAAAAAATGTAAAACAGTTTTTAAGAACTAAAAATGCCATAAACTGTTCAAATATTTCATAAAGGGAGTTGTGACTATCGAAGAGTATAGAATTCTAGAAGCAACCTACTCTTCCAACTCTTCACGGAGAACTTTGATGTTAAGAAAGACTGATCTAAGACAATTGGCATTCTCCATTTCTCAACCATTGCATTTGTCTGGCATTAGTAGAGATAACTTTATTTACTGTTCATTGCTCATTGCACTTTGCCCTGTGTCATCCATGTCTATATACACAAAACAAGGAAAAAGCCACTTAACATCAGCTCCCCCTCATGAAACAATAATGAATCATGCAATAAAAGTTGTTTAGTTTGGTTCTAAAATCAAAGTCACACAGTTATTTATATGTAGGTGCAAACACTCTTCTTACACTAGCTTAACCCCTTAGTGACGGAGCCAATTTGCAGCTTAATGACCAGGCCTGAGAATACTATGGGCGTCATTAATAGGTTGCAAGCCAGACACTTGCACCACACTTACATGTGTGATTGGCGTCCTATGCAAGCCTTATCTATGTGCATTTTTTCTACTAGGCAGCCAACCCCACCATGGTCTGGTAGGTACTGCTTCCTGCTATATGTGCATTTGTCATCAGACAGGGTTTTGGAAAGGCCTTATCTTGTGGTGTGTTTTTTTTAATTTTTTCTATGTTAGCTGTGTTAATATTAGTGTTAGGGACCTGCAATATTATGAGGAGCCTTGACGCGGCTTGCAGGCTCTATCTATTTTGTCCAAAATATTAACCAGTACCTCATTTAATGTACTCATTGTATGCATTAATTTTTTGCACTTACCATATCATTTTTTATCATTTTTTGCAGGATGCAGCCTGGCCTCTTTTTGCTGGCTTGGGCTATTATGATGTCTGTAACTGTGTGTTGCATATTATGGTGCTGCAGCAGCCCGCCTGAGAATACTATGGGCATCATTAATAGGTTGCAAGCCAGACACTTTGCACCACACTTACATGTGTGACTGGTGTCCTATGCAAGCCTTATCTATGTGCATTTTTCCTACTAGGCAGCCAACCCCACCATGGTTTGTTAAGTGTGGGGTGGTTGTTTCTATCAGTAGTATGCACCTGTGGTTCCCCTTGCCTTTATTAGTGGAGGCCAGCTGCATCCTGCTATATGTGCATTTGTCATCAGACAGGGTTTTGGGAAGGCCATATCTTGTGGTGTGAGTTTTTTGAATTGTTTTCTATGTTAGCTCATTAGTAGAGATAACTTTATTTACTGTTCATTGCTCATTGCACTTTGCCTTGTGTCATCCATGTCTATATACACAAAACAACAAAAAAGCCACTTAACATCTGCTCCCCCTCATGAAACAATAGTGAATCATGCAATAAAAGTTGTTTAGTTTGGTTCTAAAATCAAAGTCACACAGTTATTTATATGTAGGTGCAAACTCTCTTCTTACACTAGCTTAACCTCTTAGTGATGGAGCAAATTTGCAGCTTAATGACCAGGCCAATTTTTACAATTCTGACCACTGTCACTTTATGAGGTTATAGCACTGGAACGCTTCCATGGATCACAGAGATTCTGAGACTGTTTTTTCGTAACATATTGTACTTCATGTTAGTGGTACAATTTATTCGATATGACTTGCATTTATTTATCAAAAAATGGAAATTTGGCAAAAATTTTGAAAATTTTGCAATTTTCAAGTTTTTAATTTTTGTACCCTTAAAAGAGAGAGATATGTCACACAAAATAGCTAACAAATAACAATTCCCACATGTCTACTTTACATTAGCACAATTTTGGAAACATTTGTTTTTGTAAGGAAATTATAAGTGTTGAAAGTTGACCAGCAATTCCTGTTTTTTCCAACTAAATTTAAAAAATCATTTGTAATTAAAGTGATTTTGAATGGCCTATATTTTTTTAAGGACGTTCTAAGGGTTAAAAGTTGACCAGCGATTTCTCATTCTTCCAGATTTATAAAACCATTGTTTTTAGGGACCACCTCACATTTGAAGTGAGTTTGGGGGGTCAATATGACAGAATATATCCAAAAATGACACCATTCTAAAAACTGCACCACTCAAGGTGCTCAAAACCACACTCAAGAAGTTTATTAACCCTTCAGGTGCTTTACAAGAAGCTTCTTTCCTTGCTGTGCCTTTCCTTGTGTCCTATCTGTCCTCTGCAACCTTGCAGGCCCTGTCTGTCCTCTGCACCCTTGCAGGCCCTGTCTGTCCTCTGCACCCTTGCAGGCCCTGTCTGTCCTCTGCACCCTTGCAAGCCCTGTCTGTGCTCTGCACCCTTGCAAGCCCTGTCTGTGCTCTGCACCCTTGCAAGCCCTGTCTGTGCTCTGCACCCTTGCAGGCCCTGTCTGTGCTCTGCACCCTTGCAGGCCCTGTCTGTGCTCTGCACCCTTGCAAGCCCTGTCTGTGCTCTGCACCCTTGCAAGCCCTGTCTGTGCTCTGCACCCTTGCAAGCCCTGTCTGTGCTCTGCACCCTTGCAAGCCCTGTCTGTGCTCTGCACCCTTGCAAGCCCTGTCGGTTGTGGGCTGACTTTCGGGTTTGCCTCTGGCTTCTGGTGAGTGTTATGGAGCTGGCTGTGCTGACAGAGAAGTAGTGAGTTCTCTATCTGGACTCCCTCTGTTGGTGAAGGGAGGTAATGAAGCTGATCTAAATGGCAGAGACCGGCCACCTGAGGAAGAGGACTGCGATTGGACATCAGGAGTTCCTGATTGGATTTAAGGCAGCCGACTCCCTAGTTTCTTGCTGGTGATTTTTCCTGACTGTGGCTTCTGGTTTCCAGTTTGGTTCCTGCCTTCCTAAAGCTAAGTTTTCTCTGCTATTGTTCACATGAGTTTTGTCTGGTTCACTTAGTTTTTGTGTTCAGCCAACCCTGGCTGGGACTGGGCTGAATCCCCATTTTGTCTCTGATCAGTTGATCTCTTTTGCTGTTATGAATGAGTCACCGTAGGAGGCAAAAACAGAAATGCTAGCTAAGTCCAGAAAACCAGAGAAGTTGGCAGCTATCGGATTGCAGACCCCTGAAACTATCAACACAACTAGCAGTAGCCGTGGGGGGTTCCTACGATGCCCTAGACCCCTCGATCACAGCCGGAGGACTATATAGCCTAAAGACAGAAAGGGAAATCTAAACTGCCCCAGAGCAGACCCCAAAGCAAAAGGCAGCCCCCAACATATAATGACGGTGAAGAAAGAACACTAACACAGACAGAAAGATAGACTGAGCAAAGACGGGGCCCAAGCTAACTAGATAGGAAAGGACAGGAAGGCTGCTGTCTGCAATCCGTGAAAAACCCTATGAAAATAAGAGCCAACAGACTGACAGTGAAAAAGGCCCTGAAGACGCTAGGCTTCAAAAAAGCTATGTCAGTACTCAGGAATATTCTGAAGACAGAGCAACCGGCAAAAGGAGATTCAGCTCACCCCAGCAGAAAATGGAAGAATCCAGAAAAGCAAGGCAAACAAAAACAAAACACAAATGCTAACAGGCAAAGCAGAAAACTTAGCTTTAGAGGAGCAGGAATCAGACTGGTCTCCTAGAAGTCCACAGAGAAATCACCCGCAGGGCAGAAGGGCGTCGGCAGCCTTATATCCAGTCCGTGACTCCACTCAGCCAGTCATCATCATTAGGCTCAGGTGCCTGATAATTAGGCTCATTACCTTCCTTTACCAGAATAGGGAGTTCACCAGACCTCAGTGACGAAGGGGAAAATTAACTCACAACATTTTGCTCTGCCTTCAGAATATACCTGAGTGCTGATATAGTGATTTGAAGTCTAGCGACTTCAGGGCCTTTTTCTATTGGACATTTTTTTTGGCAGGGTTTTTTGCATGATTGCAGACAGCAGCTTTTCTTTCCTATCCTTTCTAGTTAGTGAGGGCCCCATCGTTTGCTCAGCCTATCTTTCTATCTGTGTCTGTGTTTTCATCTTGTTTCACCGACAATACATGTTGGGGGCTGTCTATTGCTTTGGGGTCTGCCCTGGGACAGTTTAGATTTTCCCTTTCCTTCTTTAGGCTTATTTAGTTCTCCGGCCGTGACGAGGCGTCTAGGACCACCGTAGGCACGCTCCATGGCTACTGCTAGTTGTTGTGGATAGGATCAGGGGTCTGCAATCTGCTAGTTTCCAACCTCTCCGGTTTTCAGGGCTTAGCTTGCTTTTTGTTTTTTCCTCCTCGGTGACTCATTCATAACAGAATCACCAGCCATACCACAGATTCTAGGGTACTCAAAAGCAGGAGAGAATTGTAAAAAAAAAAAAAAAAAAAGAAAGTGTCAGAATTTTTTTTTTCTACTTGATGGAGATTAAGCAATTGTCTGGTCATGTGGAGCAGATCACTGCTGAAGTGTGGGGAATTTCCGCCTATCTCACTCATTCACATGCTGTTGAACCATGGATCCCTGCTCCTGATGTGTTTTCTCAGGATCGGTCTAAATTTTTTAATTTTAAGAATAATTGTAAATTATTTCTTGCCTTGAAGCCTAACTCATCGGGGAGCTCTGCGCAGCATGTTAAAATTGTCATCTCCTTGCTGCGCAGCGATCTCCAGGATTGGGCATTTTCTTTGACACCTGAAGATCCTGTTTTGACTAATGTGGATGCATTTTTTTCAAGCCTTGGGGTTGTTATATGATGAACCTAATGCTATTGATCAAGCTGAGAGAGCCCTATTGGCATTGAACCAGGGTCAGGATCCTGCAGAGTTTTACTGTCAGAAATTCCGAAAGTGGGCGGTCCTTACTACATGGAATGATAGTGCATTGGCAGCTCTCTTTCGGAAGCGTTTGTCTGAGACTTTAAAAGATACTATGGTGGGATTTCCTGTTCCCTCTGGTCTTGACGATTCTATGTCATTAGCCATTCAAGTTGATCGACGTTTACGTGACCGCAAGACTACATGGGAGGCGCTGCCACATTTTGAACAAATGTCTGAACCTATGCAATGTGATGGAGTTTTATCTAGGGCGCAACGTCAGGAGTTTAGAAGGTGTAATAAGCTGTGTTTTTTCTGTGGAGATGCCTCTCATGTTATTTCTGTCTGCCCTAAAAGAGAGAAACGTTTTGCACACACATTTGCTGTGGGTGGCGTACAACCTAGGTTTCTGTTGGCAATTACTCTGATCTGCTCCTTATCCACATTTTCCGCAAAGGCTTTTGTGGATTCAGGAGCAGCCTTGAATCTAATGGACTTGGATTTTGCTAAACGTTGTGGTTTTCCTATGACACCTCTGCGGACGCCTATTCCTTTGAGGGGTACTGATGCTACTCCTTTGGCGAAGAATAAACCTCAGTTTTAGACCCAGGTGATATTGCGGGTCGCCCCAGACCACCAAGAAAATTGCAGATTTTTGGTGTTGCATAATTTACATGATACCATTGTTCTGGGTTTTCCCTGGTTGCAAATCCATAATCCAGTTTTGGATCGGAAATCTGTGTCTGTGGTGAGTTGGGGTTGTCGGTGTGCTCTTGGCGACACTCCTGTTTTCTCCACCTCTCCCCAGTCACATGATGTTCCTGACTATTTGGCTGATTTTTATGATGTATTTAGTGAGAGCAAGTCTGCGTCTTTGCCTCCTCATAGGAGTTATGACTGTGCAATTGATTTGAGACCTGGGTGTAAATTTCCCAAGGATCGACTTTTCAATTTATCTGTACCCGAACACGAGGCTATGCGATCTTATATTAAGGAGTCGTTGGAGAAGGGTCATATTAGACCATCCTCTTTGCCCTTAGGTGCTAGGTTTTTTTTCGTGGCCAAGAAAGATGGTTCATTAAGGCCTTGTATTGACTATCGTTCCCTCAACAAAATGATGGTTAAATTTCAGTATCCGTTACCCCTGATTTCTGATTTATTCTCCAGAGTTAAAGGTGCTTGCTGGTTTACTAAGCTTGACCTCAGGGGGCGTATAATCTTATTCGCATCAAGCATGGGGATGAATGGAAGACGGTGTTTAATACTCCGGAGGGACATTTTGAGTACCTGGTGATGCCTTTTGGGCTCACTAATGCCCCTTCTGTCTTCCAATCCTTCATAAATGATATTTTCTGAGACTTTGTGGATAAGTTTTTGATCGATTATCTGGATGATATTTTGATCTTTTCCAGGGATTGGGATTCTCATGTGGAACATGTTCGGACTGTGTTCCGGATTTTGAGGGAGAATTCCTTGTATGTTAAGGGATCAAAGTACCTTTTTGGTGTACAGAGGATTTCATTTTTGGGATTTATTTTGTCTCTGTCAACTATTGAAATGGACCCGGCCAAGGTACAGGCCATTTATGATTGGGTTCAACCCACTTCTTTGAAGGCTCTCCAGAAGTTTTTGGGTTTTGCTAATTTTTATCGTAAATTTATAGCTAATTTTTCTGGTATTGCTAAATCACTGACTGATTTAACTAAGAAGGGTGCTGATGTGCTGAATTGGTCTTCAGAGGCTGTTTCAGCCTTTCAGGAGCTGAAGCGGAGGTTCACTTCTGCTCCGGTTTTGCGGCAACCTGATGTCTCACTTCCCTTTCAGGTGGAGGTAGACGCTTCAGAGATTGGTGCAGGAGCTGTTTTGTCCCAAAAAGATCCAGTGACGTCTAAAATGAATCCCTGTGCCTTCTTTTCCCGAAAGTTCTCCCCATCTGAACGCAACTATGATGTGGGGAATCGGGAATTGTTAGCCATGAAATGGGCATTTGAGGAGTGCAGACATTGGTTGGAGGAAGCTAGACATCAAGTTGTGGTCCTCACTGACCACAAGAATTCGATTTACCTTGAGTCGGCCAAACGCTTGAATCCTAGACAGGCTAGGTGGGCCTTGTTTTTTACGCGTTTTGATTTTGTGGTCTCCTTTCTTCCAGGCACTAAGAATGTTAAGGCAGACGCCCTTTCTAGGAGTTTCGTTGCTGATTCTCCTATCGTGACCAAGCCTACTACCATCCTAGGTGAGGGGGTAGTTCTTTCTGCCATCTCGCCTGATGTGAGACGTGCTCTGGAAGAATTCCAGGAGGACAAACCTGAGCATTGTCCTATGGGAAAATTGTATGTTCCTGACCAGTGGAGGAAGAGAGTGATGTCTGAAGTTCACTGCTCCGCATTGGCTGGTCATCCAGGTATTTTTGGTACCGGAGATTTGGTGAGTCAGTCGTTTTGGTGGCCCGCCTGATCTCGTGATGTCAGGAATTTTGTGCTGTCCTGTGGGACTTGGTCCCGGTCTAAACCCTGTTCTCGCTCTAGTGGGTTGTTGATGCCCTTGCCGGTGCCTAAGAGGCCATGGACCCATATTTCAATGGATTTTATTTCTGATCTTCCTGTCTCTCAGAGAATGACTGCTATCTGGGTGATTTGTGATAGATTCTCTAAGATGGTCCATCTTGTACCACTCCCAAAGTTGCTATCTTCCTGAGAGTTGGTACCCATGTTTTTACAACAGGTGGTTCGGTTGCATGGGATTCCTGAGAACATTGCATCGGACAGAGGAGTTCACTTTGTTTGCAGATTCTGGAAAGCCTTTTGTTCCAAGCTGGGAATTCAGTTGTCCTTCTCCTCTGCGGTTCACCCTCAGACCAATGGGCAGACGGAGAGAACAAACCAGACTTTGGAGTCCTATTTGAGATGTTTTATATCTGCTGATCAGTATGATTGGGTTTCATTTTTGCCCTTGGCCGAATTCGCTTTAAATAATAGAGCTAGTTCTGCCACCTTGATGTTGCCCTTTTTCTGTAACTTTGGGTTTCATCCTCGATTTTCTTCAGGGCAAGTGGAATCTTCAGCCTGCCCAGGTGTTGACACTGTGGTATAGAGAATGCAGCAGATTTGGGACCAAGTAGTGGTTAAGTTGTCTCTCTCCCAGGAAAAGGCCCAGCGGTTTTCTAACCGGCATAGGACCATTGGTCTCCGCTTTAAAGTGGGTGATATGGTTTGGTTGTCATCAAAGAATATCTCTATGAAGGTGGCTTCTCCAAAGATCAAGCCAAGATTTATTGGACCTTACAAAATTTTGGAGATTCTTAGTCAGGTTTCTTTTCGATTGGCTCTTCCTGTTACGTTTAAGATCCATAACATGCTTCATAAGTCGCTGTTGAAGAGATATGTTGAGCCAGTAGTTCCTATGGCTGCACCTCCTGACCCTGTATTGGTTGAAGGTAATGTGGAATATGAGGTAGAGAAATTACTGGATTATCGTCTGGCTAGACGGAGACTCCAGTATTTGGTCAAGTGGAAGGGTTATGGCCAGGAAGACAATTCTTGGGTCTCTGCCTCTGATATTCATGCCGATAGATTGGTACGTGCTTTTCATGCTTTTCATCGGGCCCATCGTGATCGGCCCGGTGGCGTGGATGAGGGTGATTTTTCCTGACTGTGGCTTCTGGTTTCCAGTTTGGTTCCTGCCTTCCTAAAGCTAAGTTTTCTCTGCTATTGTTCATATGAGTTTTGTCTGGTTCACTTAGTTTTTGTGTTCAGCCAGCCCTGGCTGGGACTGGGCTGAATCCCCATTTTGTCTCTGATCAGTTGATCTCTTTTGCTTTGCCTTCAGAATATACCTGAGTGCTGATATAGTGATTTGAAGTCTAGCGACTTCAGGGCCTTTTTCTATCAGACGTGTTGGACTTTTTTTTGGCAGGGTTTTTTGCATGATTGCAGACAGCAGCTTTTCTTTCCTGTTCTTTCTAGTTATTGAGGGCCCCATCGTTTGCTCAGCCTATCTTTCTATCTGTGTCTGTGTTTTCATCTTGTTTCACCGACAATACATGTTGGGGGCTGTCTATTGCTTTGGGGTCTGCTCTGGGGCAGTTTAGATTTTCCCTTTCTTTCTTTAGGCTTATTTAGTTCTACGGCCGTGAAGAGGTGTCTAGGACCACCGTAGGCACGCTCCACGGCTACTGCTAGTTGTTGTGGATAGGATCAGGGGTCTGCAATCCGCTAGTTACCAACCTCTCCGGTTTTCTGGGCTTAGCTTGCTTTTTGTTTTTTCCTCCTCGGTGACTCATTCATAACACCTGTCTGTGCTCTGCACCCTTGCAAGTCCTGTCTGTGCTCTGCACCCTTGCAAGCCCTGTCTGTGCTCTGCACCCTTGCAAGCCCTGTCTGTGCTCTGCACCCTTGCAAGCCCTGTCTGTGCTCTGCACCCTTGCAAGCCCTGTCTGTGCTCTGCACCCTTGCAAGCCCTGTCTGTGCTCTGCACCCTTGCAGGCCCTGTCTGTGCGCTGCACCCTTACAAGCCCTGTCTGTGCTCTGCACCCTTGCAGGCCCTGTCTGTGCTCTGCACCCTTGCAGGCCCTGTCTGTGCTCTGCACCCTTGCAGGCCCTGTCTGTGCTCTGCACCATTGCAGGCCCTGTCTGTGCTCTGCACCCTTGCAGGCCCTGTCTGTGCTCTGCACCCTTGCAGGCCCTGTCTGTGCTCTGCACCCTTGCAGGCCCTGTCTGTGCTCTGCACCCTTGCAGGCCCTGTCTGTGCTCTGCACCCTTGCAGGCCCTGTCTGTGCTCTGCACCCTTGCAGGCCCTGTCTGTGCTCTGCACCCTTGCAGGCCCTGTCTGTGCTCTGCACCCTTGCAGGCCCTGTCTGTGCTCTGCACCCTTGCAGGCCCTGTCTGTGCTCTGCACCCTTGCAGGCCCTGTCTGTGCTCTGCACCCTTGCAGGCCCTGTCTGTGCTCTTCACCCTTGCAGGCCCTGTCTGTGCTCTGCACCCTTGCAGGCCCTGTCTGTGCTCTGCACCCTTGCAGGCCCTGTCTGTGCTCTGCACCCTTGCAGGCCCTGTCTGTGCTCTGCACCCTTGCAGGCCCTGTCTGTGCTCTGCACCCTTGCAGGCCCTGTCTGTGCTCTGCACCCTTGCAGGCCCTGTCTGTGCTCTGCACCCTTGCAGGCCCTGTCTGTGCTCTGCACCCTTGCAGGCCCTGTCTGTGCTCTGCACCCTTGCAGGCCCTGTCTGTGCTCTGCACCCTTGCAGGCCCTGTCTGTGCTCTGCACCCTTGCAGGCCCTGTCTGTGCTCTGCACCCTTGCAGGCCCTGTCTGTGCTCTGCACCCTTGCAGGCCCTGTCTGTGCTCTGCACCCTTGCAGGCCCTGTCTGTGCTCTGCACCCTTGCAGGCCCTGTCTGTGCTCTGCACCCTTGCAGGCCCTGTCTGTGCTCTGCACCCTTGCAGGCCCTGTCTGTGCTCTGCACCCTTGCAGGCCCTGTCTGTGCTCTGCACCCTTGCAGGCCCTGTCTGTGCTCTGCACCCTTGCAGGCCCCGTCTGTGCTCTGCACCCTTGCAGGCCCCGTCTGTGCTCTGCACCCTTGCAGGCCCCGTCTGTGCTCTGCACCCTTGCAAGCCCCGTCTGTGCTCTGCACCCTTGCAAGCCGTGTCTGTGCTCTGCACCCTTGCAAGCCGTGTCTGTGCTCTGCACCCTTGCAAGCCGTGTCTGTGCTCTGCACCCTTGCAAGCCCTGTCTGTGCTCTGCACCCTTGCAAGCCCTGTCTGTGCTCTGCACCCTTGCAAGCCCTGTCTGTGCTCTGCACCCTTGCAAGCCCTGTCTGTGCTCTGCACCCTTGCAAGCCCTGTCTGTGCTCTGCACCCCTGCAAGCCCTGTCTGTGCTCTGCACCCCTGCAAGCCCTGTCTGTGCTCTGCACCCTTGCAAGCCCTGTCTGTGCTCTGCACCCTTGCAAGCCCTGTCTGTGCTCTGCACCCTTGCAAGCCCTGTCTGTGCTCTGCACCCTTGCAAGCCCTGTCTGTGCTCTGCACCCTTGCAAGCCCTGTCTGTGCTCTGCACCCTTGCAAGCCCTGTCTGTGCTCTGCACCCTTGAAAGCCCTGTCTGTGCTCTGCACCCTTGAAAGCCCTGTCTGTGCTCTGCATCCTTGCAAGCTCCGCCTACTCCACACTCTTGCCTGTATCCGTACCTGCACCTCCTGTGTGAACAGGTCCAAACCTGTTCTGTCATACTCCACCCCCTCCTGTCTGTTCCAGTACTAGCACCCACTGTGTGAATAGGCTTCTACCTGTTCCTTCATATATCACTCCAGCCTGCCTTGTGCCTCAAGCCATGCCTGCCTGCCCTGTGTCTCAGCCATGCCTGCTTGCCCTGTGTCTCAGCCATGCCTGCTTGCCCTGTGTCTCAGCCGTGCCTGCTTGCCCTGTGTCTCAGCCGTGCCTGCTTGCCCTGTGTCTCAGCCGTGCCTGCTTGCCCTGTGTCTCAGCCGTGCCTGCTTGCCCTGTGTCTCAGCCGTGCCTGCTTGCCCTGTGTCTCAGCCGTGCCTGCTTGCCCTGTGTCTCAGCCGTGCCTGCTTTCCCTGTGTCTCAGCCGTGCCTGCTTTCCCTGTATCTCAGCCGTGCCTGCTTTCCCTGTGTCTCAGCCGTGCCTGCTTTCCCTGTGTCTCAGCCGTGCCTGCTTTCTCTGTGTCTCAGCCGTGCCTGCTTTCCCTGTGTCTCAGCCGTGCCTGCTTTCCCTGTGTCTCAGCCGTGCCTGCTTTCCCTGTGTCTCAGCCGTGCCTGCTTTCCCTGTGTCTCAGCCGTGCCTGCTTTCCCTGTGTCTCAGCCGTGCCTGCTTTCCCTGTGTCTCAGCCGTGCCTGCTTTCCCTGTGTCTCAGCCGTGCCTGCTTTCCCTGTGTCTCAGCCGTGCCTGCTTTCCCTGTGTCTCAGCCGTGCCTGCTTTCCCTGTGTCTCAGCCGTGCCTGCTTTCCCTGTGTCTCAGCCGTGCCTGCTTTCCCTGTGTCTCAGCCGTGCCTGCTTTCCCTGTGTCTCAGCCGTGCCTGCTTTCCCTGTGTCTCAGCCGTGCCTGCTTTCCCTGTGTCTCAGCCGTGCCTGCTTTCCCTGTGTCTCAGCCGTGCCTGCTTTCCCTGTGTCTCAGCCGTGCCTGCATTCCCTGTGTCTCAGCCGTCCCTGCTTGCCCTGTGTCTCAGCCGTGCCTGCTTACTCTGTGTCTCAGCTGTGCCTGCCTGGGTACCAGCTGTGCCTGCTGTGCCTACCTGCCTATCAGTCGCACCTGTCCAAGTGACTTGTCCCTGAGTGGGATCAGCAGCCACAGCCAGACACTATCCTGGAGTGGCACCCGGCAGCTACCTGCCGCACAAGCCTGACCTCACCATCAGAGGCTCCAGCGAAGACTGAGGTAGCTGTCATAGTCACGCCCCTTCCAGGGTAGTCTGGTTTGTGGCACAGTGAGGACACAACCCCCCAGCTCACGCCAACCTGCCAAGGCCCGAGTGTGACACTATGTAATTGTAATAATTTTCTTGAGAAATACTTCATTTTCTGGAACATTTTCAAGAGTGCCAACAATTTTGACCATAACTGAATGACTGAAGCAAGTACTCTGAGGCACTGGAGAGGTGAATGCTGAGTTATATGATGCATCCACCTATCTTATTAAATTGGATCGCTGACTCAGATTTTTAGCCAATTTGGCGGACACCACATACATGCAAGTCCAGAGTAAAGCAATAGGTGTCTGGGATCAGCCTGACTGCAGAATAAACTGAAGCCTGGCTGCTTTCAAATATTCAACATCAAGCAATGTCCAAAATTGATACATATGTGCAGCATCACATTCCAAAAAATAGGTTAATGAGTTAATGACCACAATGTACTCTATTTATATATTATAAAAAACATAGTAGAAAAGCTGGGAACTGGCCTATGCATTTTGAACTAAAGGGTTCTTAATAATGGCATTGTTCCAAACAAAATAAACTCTGTTTAATAAGTCTGAAACAGGAAATTGCTAGAATAGTCAATCACTAATTTTATATCAAACATTTTAGTGCGAAATGCATACTGTTAAGGATGACACTTGAAAGAATATGCAGATCCCACTGCTTGCCATCAATTTGTCAAAGATCATAGCCAGGAGAGTCATGCTGAACCAACCCTCTGTTATCTTCACCCCAGAAGGCAGACTGTCGAAACGTGCGTCGGGGCAGGTATCACCACCCATAAGAGGTAACTTATTTATTCATTTGATGTGTCATGTTATCTGATGTTTTTTCTACTTTGAGTCTTTTTCTCTTGACTCAGGACATTGTTCATATGTAGAATATGGGATGTTTACATTATAGACGCAATCTGTATAACCTCCTCTTAGCTGTATTGTATAAGTGTGATGCAACTTCGTGGTTTCACACTTTTTAGGCTAGTTTCACATGATGGCGCCAGCAAAATCATACCAGTGCACAACCAGCGCACGGTCAGCGTACCCAACGCTAAACATACGGTATGCTGATCTCATGCAGCTTCATGCGATCCTAGGAGGAGCTGATCGGAGAGGGCGTGGCCGGGGCGGAGCTAAGCGGCGGCCCTGCGCTGCGCACAAGAACGCTAGTGTGAAACTAGCCTTAGTAACCTTTTATATACATTTTTTTTCATGTTCAATAAAGTTTATATATTTTTTTATTTGTTGGTTCTCGTGGACATTTCTTCGTACGATTTAATTTAAAAAGTACTGTGATGAATGTGATAGACTACTAGCGGTAGCATTTTGTCCATCATTTATATGTTCTGTAATACGTCTTCAAACATGAAATTCATCCAACATACTGGATGTTACATTTTTCACATGTAATGTCATAAATAACAAATGTATTGCTATAGCTGAAAAAGTTGATATTTTGCTGTTGGCCAGTGGTACTGGAAGTACACAGATATACACAGAAGTATATCGGCAATGATGTTTACATATAAAAACAAACATAACTGTACGTTATCACATTTTGCTGCAGCAGGTGCCATTTCCACAGGCCTACAATAATGTTTACTCTAATATTTAATATTGTAAAATAGACAACATTATTACTTTATGCAAAAATATTAAGCCTTGTTCCGCTGCCCCTTGACAAGTAGATTACCACTTGAACATTAAAATCTGGAGCAACTTAACTTCTTAATGTCAAACATATTACCCTCCACAATCCTGACCTATGATTTTCAGACACCATTGCAAGTTTGAAAGTGAGATAAGGATAATCCATGTAGTGTTTTGTATGAAATGTAATATTCAGCTATAGTTCATAGTCCGGAGCTCAAGACGGAAAGAGAGATAATGATAACATATACAGTATTTGGCATGAAATATAATATTCTGACATAACAAAACTTAACTAACTCCAATAATATAAATAATATAACCAGCTCTGCTCATACAGTTAAATACATCATTTTGGCTGACAACAGCCATTATTAGAGGGAGCTGCCTACAAATAGATTTATACTTAAAGGGAACCTGTCAGCAGGATTGTGCTCAGTAATCTACAGACAGAGTCAGGTTGGCGCCATTATACTGATTAAAATGATACAATGCTTGATGAAATCTGTCTTGTGGTTGTTGTTTAATCTTTAATTCCAGCTTTGAATTAATGATATGCTCGTGCTCCAGAGTGGGTCTGGAGGGGGTCTTCTTGTGGTGCTCTGATTAGGTATTCATGTGTATGGCTTCTGACAGGTTACTGATCCCTCAGTGACCTGCTCCCTTGTTTGTATAATGAATATTACATATACATATTGAAAAAAAATCCTTTTCTGCAGGCAGGAGCTGGCCATGGCACCTGCGTGCAGCATAATTGCATATGTACAGTGTATCTATTGTGTTTGAGGCTATCCTGATGGTAAAAAAAAAAATCCATTTGAAAATGACACCGATCTGACACTGCCTGTAGGTTTCTGTGCACAATAGGGTGACCGGATCTCATATGGGGGGGAAAAAATGTCAGAATCTTGTTCGTCTGGACCCCACAAAACGATTCCCCTTTCCAGATATTGAGAGAGCCAAAATTTGAGCTCGATCAAACGACGTTAACCCGTGCCGCTCGTCGATCAAAGTTTGAAAAAATCCAAATTGAGGTATTTTAAGATTTAGGTATTTTGCTTTGTCTGTTAGACTATAAAGAATGTGACAACAACATTGCAGAAATAGCCCTGACCAAATTTTCGAACCATTTGTGGTATTTGAATGCAGAGTTGGTGGGATTATCCTTTTTTGATCCCACCATTACAGACAATGAAAAGTTGTTAATGGCTAATAAATTGCTCAGTAGCACAGATGAACCATCAGAGCACGCTAACCTACATGAGTTGATAATTTTACATAGTTATCTAATCTATTCTAGAGCTTTTGTTAAAGTAGTTTTTGAAACGTCAGAATATAATGCTCGGCATTTGCTTACAACTTACAGGACATATTGCTTTTGTTCTTCATCTTTTGTCAGAAGGTCGTTAAAGTCGGTTACTTCCTACCTCTTTTAATTTTTCTTTCCTAACTTTTGGATTTACAACCCTAGCGTGCTCTGATGGTTCATCTGTGCTACTGAGCAATTTATTAGCCATTAACAACTTTTCATTGTCTGTAATGGTGGGATCAAAAAACGATAATCCCACCAACTCTGCATTCAAATACCACAAATGGTTCGAAAATTTGGTCAGGGCTATTTCTGCAATGTTGTTGTCACATTCTTTATAGTCTAACAGACTATGCAAAATACCTAAATCTTAAAATACCTCAATTTGGATTTTTTCAAACTTTGAGCGACGAGCGGCACGGGTTATCGTCGTTTGATCGAGCTCAAATTTTGGCTATCTCAATATCTGGGAATCGTTTTGTGGGGTCCAGACGGACAAAATTCCGACATCGATTTTTTGCGGTCACCCTAGTGCACAATCCTGCTGACTGCTTCCCTTTAAAGGGTTTATGCAGGACTATTTTTTTTTTACTATGGGCCTAAAAACTAACAAGCACTTAGTTGCAACCTACCTGCCTGTTGTGCCTGGCATCAATCTCTTTTCCATCACAGACCACTCCTACCGGCGATTTAGTGGCTTCCACTAATGTCACGTTTACAGAGCAGCAGTTTCTCTTCAACTCTACTCTGTTAATGGAGTATGACTGTTAAATTCATGCTCATTGACTTCTGGCTCCTCGCTACCCAACTATGTGGAGCAATCAGCATGATGTCACCAATCACGCCATGTTGACAGAGCAGCCATGAAGAAAAAGAGTTGGTCTGATGATGGTGAGCAGCTGAATCGCTGTCAGGAGCAGTTAGTAATTGTTCTGTGTAGGTGCCAGGAAGAACAGGCAGGTAGTTAGCAACTACCTGCCTGTTCGTTTTTAAGCCATTGGTAAAATAAAGAATCCTGGATAAACCCTTAGTACAGATGAAATGCTGGAAAAAGTTGAATATTACTGAACTTGTTTTTCTCAAGGGACAATTGCTTGGTCTTCTTCCATGTTGGGTATGCCAAGGTATTTTTAGAGATTAAATAAATCATGTATTCGAATTCACTTATACTATAATATATATAACCACAATTGCCTATATTGCAATAATCGAGTTCTGCACATTGAATTCAAAATATGATCATATTCTCTACGTTGGCAGAAAAATCTTTGGCATTTTCATATCAGATTCTGAACTTTATGGCTTCAAAAAGATATTTTGTAAACAGAATGTGATATTAAATGTTCTAGTCTGGTCCAGCTTTCCAAATATTTATATAAAATGGCTTTATCACTGCTCCGATATTACTAAATTAGAAAGTCGGATAAATTGTGAGAAAGGACCTATGAATTCCAAAGGAAACATCTTGTTTTGTTCCTAAAACTAAACAAAAGAAATCCTGTAGATCCACTCGACTGATATTGTTCATAAATCAAAACTTGTGCCAAAGCCGGTACTTCACAGCCCCATACTTCAAATAGCAGAAATTGGGTTAGGTCCGCTCATACTTATGGCATGACACAATAGGGCACTTTTACAAAAGCTTCCTTTCTTGTGTTACTTTATGTGACTCTGTTTCCCTCTCCTGCAGTCCCATAAGTCGTCACTTTCCAGCCAGTGATGACATATTGTACATTATTCCTTAACTAGCTACAATGTTCTAAAACCTTTATATCTGTAGATGTTAAATCTCTAGGTATAATATTTTGCAAGTTCGTTTTTCTTTATTTAGCTTTCGACTAATGTATTTGCAATGAGCTGAAGGCAATCAGAAAAAAGATTTGGAAAATGGCATCCTATTCATAGATTTCTATTGATTTACAACAGACTAATTTACATGTCCTTTATAGATAAACCATAAAGTAGTAATGATGTGTACACTCGTGTTATTTTTTTTATTGCTGGTTATAAAATTGCTGTCATATACATCAAATCTAGTTTAAATATTTCTAGACAGATATATGAAGGCATTTTTCAAATATCATTGCAGATGTTAAAGCGTCAACGTGTAGTATGTGAAAAAAATTTTGATGTCCTTGATAGTTTTGAGGCTAAGTGCACACGTCCAGAATTCCCACGGATTTTATGCATTTTTGTCACGTTTTTTCACCGCAAAAACGCATAAAATAAGCAACCCATTGTATTCAATGGCATTCCGCACATGCTGTGCTAATGCTGCGTATTTTTCCGCGGCAAAATCGCATCGCGGAAAAATATGCAGCATGCTCATTCTTTCTGCGGAATTGCGGGAATTCCGCACACATAGGAATGCATTGTTCCGCTTTCTTTCCGCATGTGGTTATGACCACCATGCGCAAAGTAAGCAGAAAATGTGTGGATGGGTACCCTAGCACTGTAAAAAACAGAATTAAAATAAAAAATGGTGATATTCTCACCTTCCGATGTCCCTCGCAGCGTCACCAGGCCTCTGCGATGCGGTATTGCGAGATGCTACGTCATCTGGGGTCATTGTCGCAAGGTATCGCTGGGAACCGGAGCAGCCGGGAGCATCGCTGAGGCCTAGGGACGCCGGAAGGTGAGAATAACAATTTTTTATTATTTTAAACTTTATATCTTTTTACTACTGATGCTGCATAGGCGGCCTCAATAGTAAAAAGTTGGTCACATTAGTCAAACACTATGTTTGACAAGTGTGACCAACCTGTCAATCAGTTTTCCAAGCGATGCTACAGATCGCTTAGAAAACGCTAGTATTCTGCAAGCTAATTACGCTTCAAAAATGCTAGTTTTTCGCGGGAAATACGCGGGAATTACAAGTGCTGATTTCTCACGTATTTCCCACGGCATGGAATTGCGGAACTCCCGCGGAAATTTCCGCGGGAATTCAGGACGTGTGCACATTGCCTAATAGTATCTAGAAAAAAATAAACTCAGAGGCATGTTAAAATAAATCAGTTACTTGAGACATGTACTGTTTTTATCTAATTTGATAAATGTACTCTGATGTACCCACACTATGTTTACACTACACATACAAAGTGTGTTTGTTTCAAAAGCACAATTTAGCACTACTTGTACTAAAGGCCCCATCACACTAAGCGAGATCGCTAGCGAGATCGCTGCTGAGTCACAAGTATTGTGACATAATAGCAATCTCACCAGCGAGATCGCTCAGTTTGACAGTGACCAGCGACCGGCCCCCCTGCCGGGTATCGCTGATCGTGCCCGAAATGTCTGGACATTTTTTTGGTTGCTCATGTCCTGCAACGTAGCTTGTATCGTCACGTTTGACACCTAGCCCAACGACCTCGTTAGCGACTCACAAGCAAGACAAGGCGTAGATTTGCGTTCCCATTTCCACGCCTCCCTCTGCTCCGATTGGTGGTCACTACAGCGTCCTGATTTTCGGGCTCTCTTTTAAAAGAAGCTAACATAAGAGCGCTTCAGTTCTTTGTTCCTGAAATGAAGCGCTAGTATGTCACCTTCTTTTAGATGCAAGGCCGCCAATCAGGATGCAGTAGCGACCACCAATCAGAGCTGAGAGGGCGTGAAAAAGGGAGCGCAATCCCCGCCTGTGTAAATACAGAATCACACGATACATCCCTCATCGAGATGAGAATCGTCAAGGGAACATGCTATGTGACAGGGTCCCAACGACCGCCGACACCGTTACAAAGGTCGCTACGGCACACCAGATCGTCGGTTAGATCGGACTGTTTGACATCTCAATAGTGATCATATAGCGATGCGCCAACGATCCCTGCCATGTCATATCGTTGTTGGGATCATTGTAGCGTTGCTATGTGTGACAGGATCTTAAGTCTCATGCTTTCTTTTTATTTTTCCAAAAGGTTCTTTTTTTAAGTTTTCAAGAGAGATACCAAAGTAAAAAGAGGAAGAACAAAAAGCATTTTATCCTGCAATATACAGTACAGACCAAAAGTTTGGACACACCTTGTCATTCAAAGAGTTTTCTTTATTTTCATGACTATGAAAATTGTAGATTCACTCTGAAGGCATCAAAACTATGAATTAACACATGTGGAATTATATAATTAATAAAAAAGTGTGAAACATCTGAAAATATGTCTTATATTCTAGGTTCTTCAAAGTAGCCACCTTTTGCTTTGATTACTGCTTTGCACACTCTTGGCATTGTCTTGATGAGCTTCAAGAGGTGTGGGGGTCTCTGCTTAATCCTACTTGGTGGTAGGATCGGGTCCTTATTGGTAAGCGCCGTCCTGCACCTTTTCTTCTTTCCCACAAGGGTCATATTTAGGGCTTTGGGCGGCTTCCTGCCGGGACTGTAACTGTACTGTTGTAGCACATCCATGCTTTGAGGTTTTTTTGCTAGGGGTCGCACCTTGTGTTCTATGTCGGCTCTCACACTGAGGCTAATCTTTCACCCCCACAGTGATCCTGCATCTGCCCTGGTATCCTTTCAGGGCCTATAGTGCCTTTTTTATATATATATATATATATATATATATATATATAGAGTCAAACCTACACATGCCTTGGAGTACTTAACATTTATGCTGACACTGAGCTTGTTGATATTAACCCCCTTTTTCCCCTTGTTGCCTCTTTTCCTTATTTGTATCTATTACCATGTCTTTTTGTACTGATCTTTTACAATTTTTTTGACCTGACATTATTGATATGATGATGATAAACTTTTGCCATTTTTTAATGTTCCTTTGTCCTCCAATTTCTCATGTCTTACATGGAGCTTGAGCGTTTGTTCTAGTGTTTCTGTGCCAATTGGCACCATTTGCCTTTGCATTTAATATGCTACCTGGTGTTATCCTCTTCTTCTCAGAGCCATAAATTTTTTTTATTTTTCTGTCAATGTGGCCGTGTGTGGGCTTGTTTTTTGTGGGATGAGTTGTACTTTTGAACAACACCATTGTTTGTTTTGCTTCTTTTTGTCTTGTACTGGAAAAAAATTCCATGTGCCGTGAAATTGCAAAAAAAGTGCAATCCTACACTTGTTTTTTGTTTGTTTTTTTTACTAGGTTCACTAAAAGGTAAAACTAATCTGCCGTTATGATTCTCCAGGTCATTACGAGTTCATAGACACCAAACATATCTAGGTTCTTTTTTATTTAAATGTTGAAAAAAAATTCCAAACTTTGCTAAAAAAAATTGTGCCATTTTCCAATACCCATAGCGTCTCCAGATTTCGTGATCTTGGGTTGGGTGAGGGCTTATTTTTTGCGTGCTGATCTGTCGTTTTTAATGATGCCATTTTGGTGCAGATATGATCTTTTGATCTCCCATTATTGCGTCTTAATGCAATGCCACGGCAACCAAAAAAAGTAATTCTGGTGTTTTGACTTTTTTGTTATCGCTATGCCGTTTAGCGATCAGGTTAATCCTTTTTTTTAATTGATAGGGCGATTCTGACCTCGGCGATACCAAATATTTGTATGTTTGATTTTTAATTTTTTTGTATTTTGAATGGGGCGAAAGGGGGGTGATTTGAACCTTTATTTTTTTTTTATATTTTTAAAAACTTTTTTTTACTTTTGTCATGATTCAATAGTCTCCTTGGGAGACTAGAAGCTGCCACAACCCGATCGGCTCTGCAACATAGAGGAGATGATCAGTTCACCTCTATATAGCAGAATTATTCACTTGCTATGAGCGCCGACCACCGGGTGGCACTCACAGCAAGCCAGCACTGACAACCATAGAGGTCTTCAGGAGACCTCTGGTTGTCATGCCAACGAACCGTTGACCAGCGATCACGGGTCGGGGTCACCGGCCAGCGGATTTCCGGCCCGATGGCTCAAAGTGCGAGTCTAATGCCACTATCAGTGTTTGACAGGGGCATTTAATTAGTTAATAGCTGCGGTGACTCGCGACTCCACACCCGGTTATTCCGAGCACATGTCAGGTGTTCAAAAAAGCCCTGGAAAGATGTGGTCTTTGCGTCAGAGCCCATATCAAAGGGAGAGAGTCCGACGTTGGCGTACTATTATTCCTGATGTTGGAAAGGTGTTAAAGAAGCACTCTCATCATAATTTTAACATCTTAATATATTGCAATCATTTATATTATATGACACGGTGCATTTACAATTGCTCATTTTCCTTTCTACCCAGTTAATTCTCCTCTTTCCCAACAGGTAGATGACATCATGTGATTAACAACTGACTAGCTGAATCCTTCTTAGCTCTATGTAGAAACAGGAGGTAAATTTTCCCTGTGTGGCTTATCAGTCAAGGCAAAAGTCAATAACAGGGATGAGAGTTAAAGAGAGGACTGGTCGGGAGTTGAAGAGAGGAATGATACCCCCAGATGAAGACATAGCTCCGAAATGAGCATCAGCGCTGGCGGGCCATTCCAGCAGGAGTGGACTCTATGTGAATGGCTATTGTGCTGTTAAGCACAGGAATAGCTACTCTGTGGTGACTTGCATCAGACTTTCATAAGCGCAGTCACAGACACACTTTGCACAAGCCACCACTGCTAGGCAAATCTTTAAGAGCTGGGATATTTTTCACCCACTTCTGAAGGGGAGGTGGGCTTTACAGAGCTCTTCCCAGACAGCTGTCACAGGGTAGCTGGTGTCTGGTGATGCAGACAATGTGGAGTCAGGCACAAGAGTAAAACCAAAGCTAGCAAAAAAAAACCCAAATGAAAGCCAAAGGGAAACCCTGGGACGATAGCTAATAAAAAACAACCAATAAAGACCTGTAGCAACTACTGCGAATCAACAATAAATTGCACTGAAATGGATTAGAAGCAAACCTTATAAAACCAGCCCTAATCCAAGGGTAATAATCAGGTGAAGCATTCCTTTCAGTCATGTCCAGGAAGCCACTCTCTGCTCACCAGAAGAACAGGGTGCACAAATGCCCACCATTTGCTAACACCAGGCAAGGCAGCGTCCTATGTGGCCTGGCAACCAAGAGATACAGCGTTCCATGTCTCCTGGACTGCAAAATCAGTGGGAAACATGCATCAACGTGTGTAGTCATACCACCCAAGTGTGTGCTAGCTCCACCCCCAGCACAGACCGAACAGTGGAGAAGTCTGGAAATCAGAGGAGAATGATTGCCTACATGGCAGGTATTCCTAACATGTGCTCCATATTTGTACCTTTTACTTATGCATTTGTATTCACATAACATATTTACTGTGCATTGTCTTATGTTGCACTTATTTCCACTGTCAATGTACCCTTTAACTCCTAATTACATCACATGCCCCCACATCACATCCACAGTGGTGATAGAGTGTTACATGTTCCCACATCACACCCACAGTTCATGGTCTCTCATCCCCCATACACCGACTTACTCACTGCTCCAGGCCTTGATGTGTGTTCTGTCTGCTGCCAGATCCATGCTATGTGCCTTTTGCTTCCTGCTTGCTCTCTGCATGCTTCCTGGCTGTGCGGTGCCGGCACTCTCTGGTTCTTATGGAATCAGTGTGCACCTGCCTAATGTGCTCCCGGCCAATCATCAAGAGGCCTCTAGTATTTAGGGCAGCTACACCCGGTGGAAGCTGCCTGAGCAGTCAGTGTCTTGCTGCTGAGTTGCCAGGTCCTGTCCTGTGTTTTGCCTTCTCTGGAGGCTTGATTCCTAGTCTTCTATCTTGTACCTGTCTGCTCTGCCCTCCAGGAGGCAGAATATTCTGGTCTCTGAGTCCTTGTACCTAGCTTTGTCTTGTACCTGTCCGTCTGCCCTCCAGGAGGTAGGATATCCTGGTCCCTGTGTCTTTGTTCCTGTACTTTGTCTCATATTTGTCCTTGTCTGAACTCAGTCCTACCTCTGTCTCTCAGTCTCCTTGTCTGTGGCTCCTTTCCCTGCTGTGTCTATCCTTGTGTCCTCTCCGTCTGCCTGTGCTCTGCACTCTTGTGGCTCTGCCTGTGCTCCGCCCTCTTGCAGCTCTGCCTGTGCTCCTCGCTCTTGCGGCTCTGCACTATTGCAGCTCTGCCTGTGCTCCACACTCTTGTGGCTCTGCTTTCTTCACATACCTGTGTCTCTGCTTGCTTCGTACTCTGGCAGCTCTGCCTGTGATCCGCACTCTTGCGGCTCTGCATGCCCCATACTCTTACGACTCTGCCTGTGCTCCGCACTCTTGTGGCTCTGTTTGCTCTGCACTCTTTCTGCTCTGCCTGTGCTCTGCACGCTTGCTGCTCTGCCTGCTCCGTTCTCTTGCGGCTCTGCCTGTGCTCTGCATTCTTGTGGCTCTGCCTGTGCTCTACACTCCTGCGGTTCTGCTTCTTTTGCTGCAGATCCTCCTGCTGCTAACTGCAGCTCCTCTCCGCAGCCTTGCGGTTCTGCGTTATAAACTTCTGTGAAGCACTTGAGGGTTCAAGGTGCTCACCACACATCTAGATAAGTTCCTTGGGGGGGTCTAGTTTCAAAAATGGGGTCACTTGTGAGGGGTTTCTACAGTTTAGGCACATCAGGGGCTCTGCAAATGTAACATGACGCCGGCCGACCATTCCATCAAAGTCAGCATTTCAAAATGTCACTACTTCCCTTCCGAGCCCTAACGTGTGCCAAAACAGCGGTTACCCCCCACATATGGGGTACCAGCGTACTCAGGACAAAATGAACAGCAACTTTAGGGGTCCAATTTATCCTCTTAGCCTTGTAAAAATAAAAGATTGTTGACTAAAAACTAATAATTTGAGGAAAAATGTTTTTTTTTATTTTCACTGCTCTGCGTTATAAACTTCTGTGAAGCACCTTGGGGTTCAAAGTGCTCACTATGCATCTAGATAAGTTCCTTAGGGGGTTTAGTTTCCAAAATGGGGTCATTTGTGGGGAAATCCAAAGTTTAAGCACACAGGGACTCTCCAAACATGACATGGTGTCCTCTAACGATTGGAGCTAATTTTCCTTTCAAAAAGTCAAATGGCGCTCCTTCCCTTCTGAGCCCTGCCGTGCGCCCAAACAGTGGTTCCCCCCACATATGGGGTACCAGCGTACTCAGGACTAACTGGACAACAACTTTTGTGGTCCAATTTCTCATGTTAGCCATGTGAAAATAAAAAATAGCATGCTAAAAAAAAATCATTTTTGAGGAAAAAAATGATTTTTTATTTTCACTGCTCTGCGTTATAAACTTTTGTGAAGCACTTGGAGGTTCAAAGTGCTCACTACACATCTAGATAAGTTCCTTAAGGGGTCTAGTTTCCAAAATGGTGTCACTTGTGGGGGGGCTTTCACTGTTTAGGCACACAGGGGCTCTCCAAACATGACATGGTGTCCGATAACGATTGGAGCTAATTTTCCATTCAAAAAGTCAAATGGCCCTCCTTCCCTTCCGGACCCTGCCATGTGCCCAACAGGCCCAAACAGTTCCTTCATACCCATCTATACACCACTCCTTCCTGCCCGTACCAGTACCTGCACCTCCTGTGTGTATGGGTTCCTACCTATGCCCTGCCTGCCTGCCAGTGTCTCAGCCGTGCCCGCCTGCCAGTGTCTTAGCCATACCCGCCTGCCAGTGTCTCAGCCATGCCCGCCTGCCAGAGTACCAGCCATGCCTGCTTTGCTCACCTGCCTGTCTGTCAGTTGCACCTGTCCTAGCATTCTGTTCCCCAGTGGGATCAGCAGCCACAGCCTGACACCACACTGGAGTGGCACCTGGCAGCTACCTAACCTCCCCATCAGAGGATCCAGAGAAGACCAGGGTAGCTGCATTAGTTACGCCCCTTCCAGAGTAATCTGGTTTGTGGCACAGTGGGTCCACAACCCCCTTGCTCGCGCCAACCTACCAAGGTGCGAGTGTGACACATCCATAGTGTTGATAGAGCTAAGCATGACCCCACATCACATCCACATTGGTGATAGAGCTTCACATTTCCCCACATCACATTCACAGTGGTGATAGAGCATCACATGTTTGCAAATTACATCCACAGTGGTGATAGAGCATCACATGTCTGCAAATTACATCCACAGTGGTGATAGAGCATCACATGTCCCCACATCACATCCACAGTGGGGATAAATTTTTTCAGGAACAGCACTGTCTATTTCATTTGTGCAGGTTGCATAACCTGTTCCTGGGTCCACCTCTTAGGATAAGTTGCCTGGCTTATTTTTGAAACTTTGTTGGAGTGTTTTGCATCATCCATCTAACATTGACATTTAAAGAGACAGCACTTTTTGATCATATATTATATATATCTTTAGGGTCTCCCAGGTTGTTGTTTCATCAGTATACTGTGTATGCATTTTACATTTTGGGGGTTATTTATAACCAACATTTATATGTATGCTATTTATATATACATTTTTTTCACCTGTATGCTGTTGCTCATGATATGAAGGTTCGGGATCTGTCTGGACTTCATCAGCGTCCTTTTTGATTTGTACATCTATATTATGTACATCTATATTATGTAATTTTGCATGAGGGGGAGAATGGTTTGGTTTTAATTGTTTTTAATCTTCAGTTGTTAAAGTTTATATATCTAATATATAAAGCTCAAAGTGTGTATGTATGTATGTATGTGTGTGTGTGTATGTCCGGGACTGGCATCCGCACCGTCGCAGCAACAGCCACAAAATTTGGCACAGTCACACGTCTGGACCCCGAGAGCGTCCTAGGCTATGTTGTGAGGTGAAATTTTAACCCCACGCGTTCCAATTCACCAAACAATTTTGCCCCTATCTACATAATGGGGAAACAGTGTGTGCGTATCAAGCCCCGCCCCTCATTATGATGTCATAATGGTTGCCATGGCAACGCTGATGTCATCATAGGTTGCAAGCCCCGCCGCTCATTATGATGTCATAATGGTTGACTATGGGATGGAGGATGTGTGATGGGTATATGGGCACTGGACTATGGGATGGAGGATATGTATGATGGGTATATGGGCATGGGACTGAGAGATGGAGGATGTGTGATGGGTATATAGGCACTCGACTATGGGATGGCGAATATGTATGATGGGTATATGGGCATGGGACTATGGGATGGAGGATGTGTGATGGGTATATAGGCACTCGACTATGGGATAGAGGATATGTATGATGGGTATATGGGCACGGGCCTATGGGATGGAGGATGTGTGATGGATATATGGGCACGGGCCCATGGGATGGTGGATATGTATGATGGGTACATGGGTACGGGACTATGGGATGGAGGATAATTATAATTTGCTATAACTAACCACAGTTAGTTACTATGCCCGGGTAGTGCCGGGCTCTTCAGATAGTGTGTGTGTGTGTGTGTGTGTGTATATATATATATATATATATATATTGTGAGAATCATGTGGGAATAGTGGATGGGGGCAGGTATATCTCGCCCAGATTCCTTTCCTATGTGGCCTAGTCTGGTCAGTATCGCACCTGCTTGCTAATGAATAATGGGAGGTGGATATAAAAGGATGCAAGGTGGTTGTGTGAGTGTCTCAGCCTGGAAACACAGAGAGCCTGTCTGTGTGAGAGACACATGTGAGTGGAAGCAGTGCCCACTGCAACTGTGGTTTGGCTGGACGGGAGAAGCCCGCCAGTTGGTAGTTAGGTTGTTCATTGTTTAGTTAGTGCCGGACAGGCAAGGATTTGTTTTATGTTTTATTTCCTTTTGCATTGCTTTCACCGTTAATAAACCTGACCCAGGGTCAGTTATACACGAATCTCAGCTCTGCGCCTGAGTTTCATGCTGAATGCACGTGACCTTTGACCCCAGCAAAGGCGATCCCGGAGTGTTTTATCACAAAATATATATATATATATATATATATATATATATATATATATATATATATATATAATTTGTGGTGTGCATATCCTTCAGTGGCGTCTTTTATCTTGGTCTCCAGTTCTGTGTTCGCCACTACCATTGCACAAACCTATTGTATTGTACTTATTGGTATTTGTAGCACCTTATTTCTATTTATAGTTGTCTTCAGTGGGGATAGATCTTCACATGTCTCCACATTACATCCACAGTGGTGATAGAGTGTCACATGTCCACATATCACATCTACAGTCACATGTCCTCACATTACCCCAGACATATGAGTACTGTGAAGTAAAGAGTCTGTAGTGTTGTGTGTGTGTATATCTACATATATACAACATAATACACTTTAGCTGCTGCAGAACCTCAGTCTATAGTGATGTATGAATGGATGAATGTACGTGTGGATAGAAGTGTGTGTGGATGAATGAGTGTGTGTGTGTGTGTGGATGGGTATGAATGGATGGATGGAGAAGGGAGAGAGGGAGGGATGGATGATAGATGGATGGATGGATGGATGGATGGATGGATGAATGGGGGAGGAAGGGATGATGGCTGCACATTGCACATTGTACTCACCTGTTTAGAAGCCTTTTCCTTCCTGGTTCATCCAATCAGCTGAGTGCTGCATCGGAAGGCTAGAGCAGGAGGCAAGAGGGGAGGGTCTGGCAGAGACTGGGGGCAGTTATGATTAATCTCTGGCATACAGGAAAACTCTAGTTTGTGAGTGAGCATATTCTGCAGAATCAGGATAGAGCTGCTCAAAAGACTAAGGCTGGTTTCAGATTTGTGTTCAGGAGGCTGCGGATGGCTGCCTACTTCCTCCGTGAAGCTCCGCCTATGCTCCGCCCACATCTGTATGCATCCTGCATTTCCCTGCGTACCTATCTTTAACGTTGGGTACGCAGGGACATGCGTTGTATATGATGCATCCACATGCGGTGATTTGACGTGTACGGTGACCGCACAGAAACGCAAAATTTTGGAGACAGCTGCACAAGCAGATGTGTCCCCAAAGAGACGATCAGGTAGACAACAGCCATCTCCTCATTCTACACACTTACCTCTCCTCTCTGGTAGCATGCATCTTCTAAAGGGGACACCTAATACAACACTAACGTGCTAGCACCATAGAGGTTTCTTCACCTTCATCTCATTTTATCTACCATCAGTAGCCTAAAGTTTTACTTTGCCAGAGCATCCACATACCACAGGCCATGCTTTCAGTCTAATATACCAGATTTCATGTTCCACACTTTGATTAGTCTTACCTACTATTTAGGACTCATTGTGTGACTTATGAAATTTATTTCCAGTATGTAGAATTTATTTATTTTTATCATAAAGTAGTTTATTGCCTTATACTATACTGTATAACTTATTGGTGGCTCAGTGGCTAATAAATTATTATTTATTATTATTATTTATTCCATGGCACTTTACATGTGAAAAGGGGTATACATAACAAAGAACAAAAAACAAGTACAATAGTTTGGAACAGAACAAGTCACCGACTGGTACAGGAGGAGAGAGGACCCTGCCTGCGAGCACTGTTGCTTTATAGCGCTGGGGTCCCGGGTTCAAATCCCACCAAAGACAACATCTGCAAGGAGTTTGTATATTCTCCCCGTGTTTGCGTGGGTTTCCTCCGGGTACTTTGGTTTCTTCCCACAATCCAAACACATACTGATAGGGAATCTAGATTGTGAGCCCCAATGGGGACAGTGATGATAATGTATGTAAAGTGCTTTGTAATTAATGGCATTATATAATAAGTACGTAAAGTATTTTTTGTTCCATTTATACTAAAGTGGATAAGTGGATTTCTATGCAAATATGTTGCACCTAATCAGATTTTTGTTTAGTCTAAGTGGGTGTTATTAAATACTTCTCCTTGGCTCCTTCAACTTCTTCTCCTTGTATCAGTTGCCATCTTATAACACCCACTTGGAGAGATGAAATTAAAAGAATAAAAAACAGTATTACCATGTGCGTCCAGTTTAACATGAAAAATTTGGTGGATGGTCCCTTTAAAGGCTGTGACCAAGATGCAGGAAGAGCTGAAGCATAATTTTTCAAACTTATTCCAATCTTTATGTGAGGCTAGTCACTTCTCACGGCCAAGCCGTGAGTCAGAATGGTCAAGGAGTCCAAAGTCGGAAGCCAGGAGGGTACGTTATAAACAGAAGGAAGATACAAAAGCGTAGTCAGGTAATGTTCCAAGGTCAGCGTACCGGGAGGATAATAGATCAGAGCTGAAGGGGTTAAACAGGCGGATAGTCAGAACAAAGTCCAAGATTAGGCAACAGATCAACCAAACAGAACTCTAGGCACAGGAAAGCACAAAGCACAAACCTCACAGGCTCAATGTACTTCTGGCAGTGTTCTGGGAGACACAGCTCAGTTAAGAAGCATGGCCATTACCTGGAATAATGAACACATGGAGACAGCCGATGACTCACAGTCTCAAATTGGATAGTCGAGCTCTCAATCAACACACTGACAGCTCAGCACCCCCTGTACCAGATTGGATGGCCAAGCTGTCAAAGTACTGACAGCTTCAGCACACCTCTATACCAGATTGGATGGCCGAGCTGTCTGTAACTGGATCCCAGACACACTGAGTGGTGGAACATTGACACTTTACAAATAAATATCCCTTTGAATTGTAAGCTTAGTGCCGGGTTCAGAGGGGTCCAGATTCTATCACAAAACACCCTAAGATTGCTTTGATTGCTGACTATAAATCATTACTGAACTAAAATTGTGTAAGCCCTAATAAGATGTAGAAAATAAACATCAATACTGGGTGCAGCAGTCATGGACTCTCTGTACGGTTGCAACACACTTGTCACAGACTAAACTATAATTAACGGTGGTGTTTAACTGCTAGTTTAACACAGAAAATACAAACAGCAATATTGGGTGCAGCAATCACTGACATTGCACAGGTACAACAAAATTAGTGTTCTCACATACTAACTTGTCACAGGCTTAAATTTATGTAATGGCAGTGTTTAACTGTTAATTTACTACAAATATCAATGCTGGGTGCGGCAGTCGCAGACATTGGACGGGTGCAGTTAAATGAGAGCTGTAACACGCTAACTTGTCATAGCCTGAACTATAACAACAGTTTTTAGCTGTTATTTTGATGCAATACTGGAAACAGCAGTCAGAAATATTGCATCGATGCAGTAAAATTAGGGCTGCAACATATTAATTATTGACAAACTCAACTATAAATAAAAATTTTTAACTGATAGTTTGGCGAAAATATACAGCTAGCAAAATAGGGTGCAGTACTTGTGGAGACTGCATATGTGAAATAAAAAGTGAGTATGGTGCTAAATTGTGACTTTAACCTCTTAACGACCACCAATATGCCTTTTAACGGTGGCAGTTAAGTGTACTTCCTCCTAAGAAGTAAGTGTATAGCGCCCCCAGCATCGGAAATTCTCCGGGGTTTTGGCTATCGGGGGTAGCTGAGACCCTGGAGAACATGATTCGTGTTGCGATCACCGTTATACACAGAATAACAGCAACTGCAAAAAAAATCTAATTTTTCATTTAATTTCTATCTCCTCTGATGTGATTTAGCACATCAAAGGAGAGAGAAATGGGGTCCCCTGGTACCTCCGGTGTCCCTGGACCCTCCTGCATCCCACGGTGATGTCCCCTGGCCATTGGTGTCTTCTTCTAGGAAGAAAATGGTGGGCACATGTGCAGTGCACCCGCCGAGATCTGCCAGTTGGCACCTGGCAACAATAGGAAATTTTTCCTATTGGTTCATGATCACTGTGATAGACCCTATTACAGTGATCAAAATAGAAAAATAGTAACTCAATCCCTCCTTTATCTCCCGCTTAGTTAGGTAAAAATAAAAAAAAAATTTCCATTTTTCGAATAAGGTTAAGGTTGGAGCTAATGTTAGGGTTGGGGTTAGAGCTAGGGTAAGTGAAGGAGTTATAATTGGGGTTATAGCTAGGGTTAGGGTTGGGGCTAGGGTTAGGGTTATATTTTGGATTTTAGTTGGGGTTATAGCTAGGGTTATGGTTGTGGTCATAGTTGGAGTTGTGGCTAGGGTTAGGGTTCGGGTTGGGCTATGGTTAGGGTTTGAGCTAGGGTTAAAGCTAGAATTAGGGTTGGACTAGGGTTAGGGATGGGGCTAAGGTTGGGGTTAGGGTTGTGTTCGGGTTAGGGCTCTGTTGGGGTTATTGTTGTGCTAGGGTTAAGGTTGTGGTGCTTGGGTTAGGGATGTGTTGGGGTTAGGGTTGGAGTTAGGGCTGTGTTAGGGTTGGAGTTAAAATTGGGGGTTTCAACTGTTTATTTACATCAGTGGGTTTCCAAAGACTTCATGGCCACCGCCATTGATTGCAGCTAATTTTGTGTTCAAAAAGTCAAATGGTGCTCCTTCCCTTCTGAGCCATGCCATGCACTCAAACAGTGGCTTTCCCCCACATAGGGGAAATCGGCATACTCAGGAGAAATTGCACAACAAATTATGTGGTCTATTTTCTCCTGATACCCTTGTGAAAATAAAAAAGTTTGGTTCCAAAGTAAATTTTTTGTGAAAAAAGTAAAATGTCCATTTTTTCCTTCCATATTGCTGTACTTCTTGTGAAGCATCTGAAGGGTTATTAAACTTCTTGAATGTGGTTTTGCGCACATTGAAGGGTACAGTTTTTAGAATGGTGTCACTTTTGGGTATTTTCTGTCATATTGACCCCCCAACTCACTTCAAATATGAGGTGGTCCCTAAAAAAATGGTTTTGTAAATTTTGTTGGAAAAAGGAGAAATCACTGGTTAACTTTTAACCCTTTATAACGTCCTAATAAAAAAAAAAGTTTCCAAAATTGTGCTTATGTAAAGTAGACATGTGAGAAATGTTATTTATTAACTATTTTGTGCAACATGACTCTCTGATTTAAGGGCAAAAAAAATAAAAGTTTGAAAATTGCAAAATTTTCTAAATTTTTGCCAAATTTCAGTTTTTTTAATAAATAAAGTCATATCGGAGAAATGTTTACCACTACCATATAGTACAATATGTCACAAAAAATAATTTCAGAATCAGTGTGATCCGTTGAAGCATTCCAGAGCTATAACCTCATAAAATGACTGTGATCAGAATTGTAAAAAACTGGCTTGGTCATTAAGTACCAAATTGGCTCTGTCACTAAGGGGTTAAAAAAATATAGTATTCCATCACTAAGTTACCAGTTCACTTGTTCTAAAAGCACAATGATGCAGTCACATACACAGTGTGATCTTATATTGAAGCATTTGCAGCAGTAGCTGACTGTCTGTGCCTAGCACAGGGTCAATGACTCCTATCTTTCTCCCTTAAACCTCTGACTGTATCAATTTCTCCTAATTAAATCTTTATCTATCTAGCTTTCTATCTATCATCTATCTACAGTATCTATCATCTATCTATAGCTGTATATATCATATATATCTATCTATATTTCTATTATTGTCACAGTGTGGGAAGACTAAGTGTAACACGAGGGGAAGAAAGCCCAAACGCTAGGGAAAGGGGGAGTGCTGACCCTCTAGGCAAATCTAATAGTACCCTACCTCCCCTACTGTCCCTATATTGGTTCCAAACCAATCACCAAGCAGCAACCCTGAGCCCTTTATATCCCTAGAGCTAGGTCCTGAATAGGGAAGGGGGGTGGATGAGCACTGGTCAGTCCCCATTGTACACTAAAGAGAAGAAGGGAGAAAACCCAGGAGAAGCAACTTAGCTTGAGCAGACTCAGAGAGGTAACACCAAACGTCCTCCAACAGCACCAAAGAGGAAGTAAGCTGACTGCTACAGTTCCAAGCCTTTACCAGGGAAAATGTGAATATCACCGGCGACTCTCTGAAGCAGACTGAGAGTCTGTAAACACCCAGGTCCAGGTGTGTCAATTAGAACCGGAGGGAGGTTGCCACTGGGTCCAAAAGTCAAAAGGATTAAGAAGACATCTGCAATGCCTAATGAAGAGACCTTCTGCAGCCAAATGCAGAGCGATTATCTGTAGCATCTGACACAACCGTGACAGTACCCCTTCTCATATGAGTGGCCTCTGGACAATCAGGACCAGGTTTCTCTGGATATGGCATGTGGAATGAACGAACCAGCCTGGGGCAATCACCTGTGATCCTGAATCCCACCTCCTTTCTTCTGGGCCATAACCCTTCCAGTGCACCAAGTATTGTAGGGAACAATGTTGGAGGTGAGAATTTACAATTTTCAAAATCTGAAACTCTAGATTACCATCAACCATTATTGGGGTGGCGGTGAGGCTGAGGACTCAAGAGGTTTCACATATTTCTTGAGCAGAGACCTGTGAAAGACACTGTGGATCTTAATGGCCTGGGGTAGCTCAAGACAAAATGCTGCTGAGTTAATGATTGTGGCTATTTTATAGGGGCCAATAAATCTAGGACTGAACTTCCAGGAAGGAACCATCAACTTATCGACTGGGGATGGAAGGCAGCAGAAAAGGGCAGTTGCACCCCAAGTCGAGAACAGGATGCCCTCCAGAACTTGGAAACAAACTGAGTCCCCTGATCTGACACCACATCGGAGGAAACCCCGTGAAGCTTCACAATCTCATTAATAAACACCTGAGCAAGAGTCCTGGCATTTGAAGTGCTAGTAATGTGACAAAATGAACCATCTTACTCAACCTGTCTGCATTTGCATTTACGAAATGGCTGCAATGAAACAAAGAGTGAAAAATTTAAAGAAGTCTAAATACTTTACGAACCCACCTATTCTATCTAATCTATTCTAAACTGTCACGCTGTGATTTTACTGTAAACGGCAGATGAATTCCCGGCTTTTCATCTCCTATCTATCTATCTATCTATCTATCTATCTATCTATCTATCTATCCCATCCATTCAGCTTTTTTCTCATGCACCCAGACCTGTTTTTTGGGTTCAGCAGAAAAATATTTGGCTTTCCCATTGTCTCGCATTGGATCCGTTATTCGGTACCAATACATGGATATTAGGATGCATTTGTGCATTTCCCGAATCCAAATATTTCACTATTTGCTCATCCCTAATTCTTAACCACCTAGCAATTAGCTGTTATGATTAGTGGAAATGTTACAGTACATTTCAATAAATTGGCAGTAATATAACATATTTTTGTTCTATAAGACACACCTAGGTTTTAGAGGAGGACATTAGAAAAAAAAAATTGAAGCAAAATTATATACTGGTATATACGGTCCCATCATCCCCAAACTGGTATGCATGGCCCCCTAATCTGGTATGCATGGCCCTCTCATCTCTACCCTGGTATGCATGGTCCTCTCATCCCTATCCTGGTATGCATGGCCTCATCATCCCTACCCTGGGATGCATAGCCTCCTCATCCCTATTGTGGTATGAATGGCTGCCTCATCCCTATCCTAGTGTGCATGGACTTCTCTTCACCATCATTGTATGCATGGCTCCTCATCCCCATCCTTGCATACATGGCTATTTATCTCTATCCTTGTTTGCATGGCCTCTTCATCCCTATCCTGTTATGCATGGCTCCCTAATCCCTATCTTGGTATGCATAGCCTCCTCATTCCTATCCTGGTATGCATGGCCCCCTCATCCCTATCCTGGTATGCATGGCCCCCTCATCCCTATCCTGGTATGCATGGCCCTGTCATCCCTATCCTGGTATACATGGCCCCCTCAACCCTATTTTGGTATGCATGGCCCCCTCATCCCCATCCTAGTATGCACGGACCACTTCCTCTTCCTGGTATGCATGGTCCCCTTCATCCCTATCCTGGTATGCATGGCCTCAACATACCGATCCTGGTATGCATGGCCCGATCCTTATCCTGCTATGAATGGCCCCCAATCCCATCCTTGTATGCATGGCCCATCAGTAAAACATTAAAAAACACATAAACCATTATACTTACCTTCCTGTGCTCCCTCACAGCGTCCTGTTCCGATGCCAGCAGCTGATTTATGCTTGTAAAGAGTGAATGGCAGTGACATCATGCACTGCTTAAAAGCCAAGGACAGCTGAAGGAATACTTCCTGCTCTTCATGCTTGGACTATGAATATTCATTGCTCTTTAGGAGCGAGCACAGTGTTAGTCACTGCCGCCAGCTTCCTGCAGCTGCTGGAAGTTCACTTGTCCGTGCTAGTACAGAGAACAAATATTCAATGAATTCCACACCTATAGGAATGGAGAGCAGTGAATATTCATTCCCTTAAGTAGCAGGCACACACGAATGCCCATCAGCTTCAGGAGCCAGCTGCTGAGGCTAACGCTAACAGTGTGTCCACTGTTAAAGAGAAATGAATATTTACTGCTTTCCACTCCCATGGGCGTGGATTGCAGTGATTATTCATTTCTCTTTACCAGCGGGCACAGGAGTTAGCCACAGCTGCCAGCTCCTGCCTCCTGTGACCCGCTACTCAGCCGCTGCCGCTCCCCCACCTCCCCACCACAGCCAGAGCAGGTATATCCTGACCATAAGACACACCCCCTATTTTCCTCCACATATTTGGAGGAAAAAAGTGCATCTTATAGTCTGAAAAATACGGTAATACATGGTTGCAGATAATTCTTGCTGCGACTTATAGATTAAAGCTCTAACCAAACTATGATTTTGAGAAACCCTTTGTAGCTGAAAACACTAAGAATAACTAATAGTCATTTGATGTTAAAAGATGTAACTAAATAAACAAATAGAAAAGTATTTATTGAGAAAGGTTTACAGAACAGTGTGTATTTAATATGACTTTAATAGTATTGCATTTATGTGCTTTCTTTTATTTTGTTATACATCTCCGGGCTATGGGCACACTCCGAAAATATTATTTAATTCTTGATTTCATTCTGATTTATTTCAGTTCCAGAGTCTGGTAGATCAATGAATCTATTACACAAATACAAAATGATTCCCCCTGGGGATGTACATCAGTTTTTGTTAGCGGGATTACATCTCTACTTATATTAAATCACTCCTGTGCTGTCTGTCTCAGTATTGCTATATGAATACATGCTAGAGTGGCAATAAGTTGAGAAAAATGCTAGCCAATTACCGTGGCATCTGCAATTTGATACATACCGAATCTATGGCAATATCCAAGTTGCCAATCCTACATGAGCAAATAGAGCACTAAACTCAAATAAATGATGTTAAATTTGGAACTGTAGAAGCTTAATGAAATATTCCATTTACAATGAGGTTTTCACTGCTGTGAATATAAACGTTGTCACAATCTGATACAATGTGCATGTCATGTATTCCATGCAATTTTACATCAATTTTATAGCTATTTCTGTGCACATGATGTTTTCAACCATATCATTTACATTCAAAATGGAAGGTTTGATATTACTGTGTATTACTTTAGAGAATTCAACTACACAATATTTTAAGTGATCATAAATTCTTAACAAAGTGATTCACTAGTTGGGTCTCATTGCCATTTTCCAATATCGTTGCCCTAGTTTTGTTGAAAATTTTCAAAGAATGAGAAAAAGATAAGGAAATATTTTTACTACTAGTATTTGATTAAATTATGAGTTAAACGAAATATTCCCTTTTTGTCCAATTGCAATTTCCTTTTCAATGATAGGTGGGTAAGAAATGAATGTAAGCTGGAGATTAATACAATTAACTTACATGACGCCCTACCATGTTTTGATTTATCCTTGTAGTGTGATGATGTCTCATGACATATGTATATGGTTAAAGAAATTGGAAGGAACAAAAGGGCAAAATAGGTACTCAATAGTAAGTATAACCAGGCAGCATAGCGAAAACCACGGTCCTGCAAATTCATACAAAAGAAAGCATTTACATTCATGGCCAAAAGTGTTGGCAACCTTGAAATTGTTCCAGATAAAAAAGTATTTTTCCCAGAAAATTATTGCATTTAGACACATTTTGCTATATACGTGTTTAATTCCTTTGTGTGTATTAGAACAGCATGAAAAAAACAGAGAAAAAAAAGGCAAATTGGGCATAATGTCACACAAAACTCTTTATTTTTGGTTGCACACCCTTTAGAATAAATAACTGCAATCAATCGCTTCTTGTAACCATCAACAAGCTTCTTACACCTCTTAACTGGAATTTTGGACCACTCTTCTTTTGCAAACTGCTCCAGGTCTCTCATATTTAAAAGGTGCCTTCTCCCAACAGAAATATTAAAATCTCTCCACAGGTGTTCAATAGGATTTAGATCCGGAGTCATTGCTGGCCATTTCAGAACACTCCAGTGCTTTGTTTTCATCTATTTATTGGTGCTTCTTGAAGTATGTTTGGGTTACTGTCCAGCTGGAAGTTTTGTGATGATGGCGGAGGCAGCAAACCAACCACAATACATCTTTGAACCTCCACCATATTTGACTCTAGGTACTGTGTTCTTTTCTTTGTAGTCCTCATTCTGTTTTGGTAAACAGTAGAATCATGTATTTTGCCAAATAGCTCTATCTTGGTCTCGTCTGTCCCCAAAACATTTTCCTAGATGGATCTTGGCTTACCCATGTACATTTTGGCAATTATTTTTATGTTTGTGTAAGCAGCTGAGTCTTCCTGGGCCTCCTGTGATAGCTTTTCATTTCATTCAAATGTTGATGGATAGATCCCGCTGACATTGATGCATCCTGAGCATGCCGGACCGCTGGAATTTCTTTGGAACTGAATTTGCTTGGGGGTGCTTATCTACCATCTTGACTCTTCTGCATTGCAACCATTCATCAATTTTTCTCTGCTATCCATGTCCAGGGAGATTTGCTACAGTGCCAAGGGTTGTAAACTTCTTGATTATGTTGGAAAAGAACTTGTAACTTGAGATTGTTGATGTTGCTCAACAATTTTGATTTTCAAGTCCTCAGACAGTTTTATTATCTTCTTTCTGTTCTCCATGCTTAATGTGGCATGCACAGACACACAATGCAAATGTTGAGTCAACAGCTCCCCTTTTACCAGGTTTCAGGTGTGATTTTCATACTGCCCACATCTGTTATTTGCCATGGATGAGTTTGAACGAGCATCACATGCTTGAAACAAAGTTGTTTACCCACAATTTTGGAAACGCATCAACAATTTTGTCCTGCCCATTTTGGGGGTTTTGTGTGAAATAATGTCCAATTTGCTTTTTTCTCTGTTTTTTTGTGTAATTGCAATATTTTTCTTGGAGAAATACTTCATTTTCTGAAACAAAGGGGGCTAATGCTTTTGGACATGACCGTATTTCATTAACATCAGCTAGCAGGTCTGTGCAAAAAATTGGGCCACCGTTTCGGTCCCATGACCTTGTTTGTAGCCTGCAAAATAAATACATATAGGCAAACTGATGAGTATAAACTGAAATATCAAATGTATAACAATATGCCTGAAAAACCCCAAAAACCAATAAAACTCAGACAAAACATGACTGCATCAAATATAAAGACCACATGACTGTAAATAATACACATCAATGTAAATAATATCATCACCCAATGCTGGGAAATGCATAACATGCATGATAATGAGGTCAGTGCATAATTGATTCTAAATGAAGCCGCAAAAATAAACCTAAATTAGAGAAAACAGCAAAAAGAAGAAAAAAAAAGGCACAAAAAGAATGGTGGAGCGAAAAGAAATTGAGGGAAGCAAGAAAGGAAAGGAAGGGAATGAGTATGAAATAAAATGTGAAATGAGGTAGAACATAAAAGTCTCTATATATGGTGACAAGAAAATCAGACGCAGTTTACATTGCAAGGCTCAGAGTGATGAACAAGGTAAAGTATATAACAAGTGGAGTGCCAAAATCTTACTAAATGGAAATACAGACAAGCATGGGCTGATGAGCTGCATGATAGACGCAGATCCATTACATTTTAAATGGGAAGAGACGTATCGTGAGCTGCGGTGAAACGAATCTGCCAAATGTGAGGCACTGAAAAGAACATGTCAAGAGACCGGAAATGGAGCACAGAGGGCATGGATGTATGCAGACAGCATATTGTGGCATCTTAAGCAGAACCCTCTTTGCCAATGTGACCCAAATATGAATGCTACCACTGGCCAAAATAAATATATATTGTTAAGTTTTAAAATAAAATTATTATTATTATTATTATTTGTATAGTGCCAACAACTTAATCAGCACTTTACAATTATTAGGTATAAAGAAGCCTGTAAGGCTATGTACTCACATTGCAGAAATGCTGTGGAATTTTCTGCAGCATTTCCGCAACTCCCCGCCGTGGGTAAAACGAATGTGGAATTCGCATGCGTTTTCCTGCTAAACACAAGTGTTTTGCAAGCAATTTTAGCTTGCAGAATGCTAGCGCTTTTCCAAGCGATTTGAAGCATCGTTTGAAAAAGTGATTGATAGGTTGGTCACACTGGTCAAGCATAGTGCTTGACAAGTATGACCAACTTTTTACTACTGATGCTGCCTATGCAGCATCAATAGTAAAAGATAGAATTTTGAGGGGCAGCACTGTGGCTCAGTGGTTAGCGCTGCAGCCTTGCAGCGCTGGAGTCCTGGGTTCGAGTCCCACCAAGGACAACATCTGCAAGGAGTTTGTATGTTCTCCCCGTGTTTGCGTGGGTTTCCTCCGGGCACTCCGGTTTCCTCCCCCACTCCAAAAAACATACTGATAGGGAATTTAGATTGTGAGCCCCATCAGGGACAGTGATGAAAATATGTGCAAACTGTAAAGCGCTGCGGAATATGTTAGCACTATATAAAAATAAAGTATTATTATTATAGAATGTTAAAAATAATAAAAAAAAATGGATGTACTTACCTTCTGTCGTCCCCCGGCATTCTCCCGGTCCTCAGCGACGCTGCCGGCAAGCTCTGTTCCACGGATGCGTTGCAGGAATCACTCCAGATGGCATAGCGGTCTCGCAACCATGACGTCATCTGGGGTGATTCTCGCCATGCATCCCTGGGAACGGAAGTTGCTGGCAGCGCCGCGTGCACCGCTGAGGACTCCGGGAGCCAACAGAAGGTTAGTATATCCCTATTTTTTTTATTTTAATTCCATTTTTTACTGGAATATGGTACCCAGGGCATGGAGGAGAGTCTCCTCTCCTCCAGACCCTGGGTACCATCTGCACATGAAGCGCTCACTTTATGCATGGTGGGCATAGCCACGTGCGTAAAGTGAGCGTTTCAATGCAATCCTTTGGTGGCAGAATCGCTGCAGATTTTACTGCAATGCGATTCCTCAGCTTCAAAATCCGCAGCATGGGCACAGCAATTGTGGAATCCCATAGGATTGCATGGGAATGCGTTTTATAAGCGTTTCCGCTGCGGCAAAAGCGCAGTGGAAACGCTTAACACAACGTGGGCACACAGCCTAAATGGGACTAATGTACAGTGGATTTAAAAGTCTGCAAACCCTCATTATAAAGTCAGATGCCTGTCTTGTAAATGAATCATACCAAGAAGAATAATTTTAGAACTTTTTCCATCTTTAGGACTCACTCACACTGGCGTATAAGTGCAATGCGAGAAAACATCCCATTGCAATCTGATCAATGTTATTCAACGAGTCAGCGCTAATCTGCAAGTTTTTTCTCAACTCTGATCAGCCTGAGGAAAAAATTGCAGCATGCTGCGATTGCATTCATACATTGGAAGAGCCTTGCCAATGCAGTGGATGCGACAAAAAAAATTGGAAGGTAAACAGTCTGTGCAAATGCTGCCTAATTTTTATGCACTCATCTCAGAGGAAGTACAGTAAATTCACAGCTTGAACCATCAGAAAAGAGAGATGATAGAACAGATAGATGTCCTAGAGATATATAATGTCACTAAATAAAATAAACTTGCACCTTCTATTGCCTTTCATGCGAAAATAAAGGGTGTTTAGCCTTATTGAACCTATTAAATAATTTAAATTAACGATGTGAGCCCCCCCATATTTTTGATAAGTAGAAAAAGTAAAGCAGACAGCTGTGGGCTGATATTATCAGGCTGGGAGAGTCCCTGGTTATAGGGCATTCCTAGCCTAAAAATACAGACGTGCAGCCTCCCCAGAAGTGGCGAATCACATGAGATGTGCCAATTTTGTTGCTTTGTCTTGTTCTTCCCGATTGCCCTGGTGCCCTCATATTTTTATTTTCAATAAGTTGGTGAACGAGGGATAGCATAGGGGAGTCTTAATTCAAATAAAGTATTTTTTGGTGTGTGTGTTTTTTTTTTTTTTTTTTTTTTTTTTTTAGCACTGGGTTAATAATAGGGGTGTCTGATAGACACCTCTGCATTACTAACCCCGGGGCTTGATGGTAGCTGTGATTTTTGATAAATCACAGGTTTAATCAATCCCAACAACCATTACCTTGATTGCCACTGCACCAGGATCAACGGGAAGACCCGGAAAAGCACCAGAATTGGCACATGTCATTTGATGTGCCTAGTGTCGGACTGTGATGCCAAGGGCCTGTAGGAGGGAGCGTCCCCGCTGTGTAACCGGCCTGGAACCAAGGGGACTGTCACCAACGTTCCTAGGGAGACTGTTTCCGGGGGACATATTGAGAGGACGGACCAGAGACAGTTCTAGAAGGAGTGGGGGCGGAGCTGATATAAAAGGAGCTAAGAACGCCAGCAGGGGGCCCTCAACAGAGCAGGAGAGAAGGAGCAGGAGGCCTAGGCGGCGACAGAGAGCCAGAACCAGCAGGAGTGAGTGACGGCCAGGGAGAACGGAGGGAGACTCACCACTGCCAGGGTGGAGAGAGCCCCAAGCGGCCCAGCAGAGGGACGCCGACCAAACGACCGCACACCCGCTCCCGTCACTTCAGTTCATGGTTGTGGCCTGCCCGCTTCCGCCCACAGCTGACACTGCCCAACTCCAGCCCGCGGCCGTGGCCAACTTGCCGCCCGCGGCCACCGCCGGACAACTCCAGCCCGTGGTTGCGGCCTGCCTGCTACCACCCTCGGCCGCCGCTGACCAACTCCAGCCCACAGTTGTAGCCTGCCCGCTGCCGCCAGTGGCCGCCTCTGTCCGACTCCAGCCCGCGACTGTGGCCTACCCACTGCCACCCGCGGCCGCCGCCGGCCAACTCTGACCCGCATTTGCGGCCTGCCCGTTGCCGCCAACGTCCGATTCCAGCCCGCGGCAGGGTCCTACACACCCCAGGCCCCAACCATCGTCGCCCTGCCATCTCCGGGAGGTGCCACACAGAGGAACTCTACAGGGGCCTGTTGTGCCCTCGCTCCACCTGGGCGTAGGAACGCAAGAAGCTTGCGTCAACTCCTCGTCGGCTGGGCCCAGCAGCTGAGATGTCGAACAGACATCGATCACCACTCTGCTAGATGTCAGAGGAGGATAAGTGACACGCTGGAGTTGCATAATCATAGTTTCTGGACCCATAGTCAGTCATACTGCGGCCTCATAGTTACCGGTTACCGAATAGTTATTATTGTGTTACCTGTGTATTGTTGTTCTGATCCCTGCGAGAATAACAGTTGTTAGCTTGCTGGTTACTCAAGATAGCCCTAAAGGAATATGTGTGTGTATATATATATATATATATATATATATTCTGTATGTTACATTTAAAGCTTACTCCGACTCCCGTCTTGTCACTGCATCCCATGCCTGCGATTACTACAGGCCTATCAGTAACATTGACTTTGGGGGGACCACTTTTCACCTGCATACAAATATTACACTAACCTCATTCACAAATTTACCTATATCTCTATAAAATAATAATCTGGGTAGTTTGATTACTGAATGGTGAGATGCTGCTTTTTTCTGTACAGAGTAAATCATGTGAATTATGCCAAGTACTGCCAATACAGTGGGGTTGGGGGTCCATGTCTGCACAGGGGCCCACTGGGGGATTCGTCTGTTCCTCTATGAGCCAGTCCAAGCCTGGATGCACCATTTCTGGGGAGACTGCGGGCTGGTATTTTTAGGCACAGAAGGGTCCAATATCCATGGACCTTCCCTGCCTGGTAATATCAGCCCACAGCTGTCTGCTTTACGTTTTCCAGGTTATCAAAAATAGGGGGGTACCCCACATAATTTTTTTTAAATTATTTATTTAATAGGTTAAAGAAGGCTAAACACCGTTTAGTGCCACATGAAGGGCAATAAAGAATGCAAGCTTAATAATCTGTAGGAGGCTTATGACTTTATACACTGCTCAAAAAAAATAAAGGGAACACTTAATTGTAAATATATTCCTCCTGCTGTTGTGCAAATGGAGCAGACATCAGGTAAAAAGCATAGTCATTTAACAAGACAACCGCTATAAAGCATAAAAGAAGTTTGAAGGCACCACAAAATAATACTAGGGATCACTAGCCCCACACTTAAAACATGACTATGTTAATACTCAAGAAAAAAGAAATGTGTACAAAAAGTGGCCAAGATCACCATGAATAAATTTCAAATATTATAAACAATACATTTTATTAAAGCAACAGCCCCTATAAAGGAGTGGTTCAGCTTGGAATGACCACAGACAATGTCTCTGCTTTCATTTCTATTTTCAGTTGTTTTGGTCACTTTTGCATTTTGTCATTGCTCTCACTCCTAGAGGTACTGTACAGTTCCATGAGGCGGTGTCTACAACCCATAGAAGTTTCTCAGGTAGCGCAGCACATCCAGGATGGCACATCAGTGTGAGCTGTGACAAGAATGGTAGCTGTGTCTGTCAGCACAGTGTCCAGAGCAAGCAGCAGATACCAAGAGACAGGCCAGTACCTCAGGAGATGTGGAGGGGGCCGTAGGAGGCCTTACCCAAGAGCAGAAATGCTATGTCCTCCTTTGTTCAAGGAACCAGAAGAGCAGTGCCAGAGCCCTGCAAAACGACCTCCAACAGGCCACTAACATCCATGTGCTTGCAGACCAACACCGAACAGGGCGATTGGCATCTGCCAGAGAACACAAAGATTGGCAGATTCGACTTTGGCACCCTGTGATCTTCACAGATGAAAGCAGGTTCACACTGTGCACTTGACAGATGTTATCACAGCAAAGGTATATAACAGCATACTGTATATAAGCACATGTAGGCATGTGCTGTTAATAGAGGACAATAAAGGATCAGTCGTTATATATCATACGACAGAGGTGTGGAGACCACAAAAATTATGACTTCCAGATCCAGATTTTACAAAAACAGTAAATCTCTTTATTAAAGAATACGGACAAAACAGGAAAATGGGGGAGCATGTGCAGGGGAAAATAAAGTGCAGCAGTGCTAGAGGACGCGCCGAGACGGGCCAAACCGCTCCATACAGTATCAATGTATAAATAGCTGAAAAAACAACCAGCAACTGTATAATTAATTGTGCCACAATTGTGTAATCTAAGGTAATACACATACGTAAATTCCCTATCTAATCATGTAGATCATAAAGAAGCCTTTAGGGAAGATAGCCCATGAATCAGTCCATACCTCAGTGCCCATTACAATTAGAGTAGCACATCTTAAAAGGGAATATGGCCAAATAACATAAATAAATGCTCATTACATATATAGTAACCAGAATTGGAATGTGGCCAAAAATTATGACATCACCATCTCAAGGTATGGCTGACACAGCACTCATTACCCACATGATATCATAAGTAAGTCACAAAAGGAACATAAGAGCTATGCGTGGGAAATGAGAAACCCCCCACAAGAGAGAAAAAAACACATCTGTGCTGCCCTCAGAAAATAACAGGGGGAGGAGGCCACAATATTTACCTTAGTGGACATCGGTGCAGTTGGCCAGGCTGACAGCTCGTCTCCCTGACGCGCATTTCGGAGTGATGCTCCTTCGTCAGGGGGCACTGTCAGCTCTTATGTTCCTTTTGTGACTTACTTATGATATCATGTGGGTAATGAGTGCTATGTCAGCCATACCTTGAGACGGTGATGATGTCATAATTTTTGGCCACATTCCAATTCTGGTTACTATATATGTAATGAGCATTTATTTATGTTATTTGGCCATATTCCATTTTAAGATGTGCTACTCTAATTGTAATGGGCACTGAGGTATGGACTGATTCATGGGCTATCTTCCCTAAAGGCTTCTTTATGATCTACATGATTAGATAGGGAATTTACATATGTGTATTACCTTAGATTACACAATTGTGGCACAATCAATTATCCAGTTGCTGGTTGTTTTTGTCAGAGACACCGCACTGCACTTGCTCATAGAGCCAGTGCGCGTGTCCTGAGTACAGAAGCAGTGCTAAAAGATACCTGTAGAGACAGGCAGCAGAGGTGACCATGCATGCTTCAGGCTAATAGTGTCAGGGTCCAGTCAGCGCTGGAAGGTAAAGAGGCACGGGACCTGCGGACACTGAAAATGAATAATCTGCACGGGACCTATGTTCATGTGACAGCAAGGGGGCGGGGCTTAGCGTCCTGTATTCAGATAGGACAGGACACCATACAACAACTCAGAGTCAGGCAAAACAGAGGTCACAGCAGTACGGGCAAACGAGGCACAGGAGGGACAAACAGACGGGTAGTCAGACAAAGCCAAAGGTCATACACAAGAGGGCGACGTGGTACCAAGGGGACAAGCAGAGAGAAGTCGGGTCACAAGCAGAGAGTCATACACGAGAGGTAGTGCAGTACAAGAGGGTCAGGCATAACTCGTAACAGGGACAGAACCAGATCACAACCGAACAAGCAAGCAAGATATCAGGCACAAGGCACACGTATACAAGAGGTCACTTAACTCAGCCGAGGGCAGGAGTATAACTGACACCGGACCCAGGTCGAGTGAGCACTAAATAGCCTCCTGCTGCCAGAGAGAGGCAGCACAATTAACCCATAGTCTAACCAGGACGGGTCAAAGTGAAATCCCGTCCTGGATCATGACAGTACCCTCCTCTCAATGGGGGGGCCACCGGACCCCCAGGTCTCTCAGGGTACTTGGCATGAAAGGCTCGGATCAACCGATCCGCATGAACTGATCGAGCAGGAACCCACGAGCGTTCCTCAGGACCGTAGCCCTTCCAATGTATCAGATACTGAAGGGCGCGACGGACCAACCTGGAGTCGACAATTCGTTCCACCTCGTACTCAGCCTGTCCATCTACCAGAACCGGTGTCGGGGAAGATGATGATCCCTCCCCACCGGACCTCACAGGTTTCAAAAGGGCCTTATGGAAAACATTAGGGATCCTTAGAGATGGCGGAAGACTCAACCGAAAAGCCACCGGGTTAACTGCTTCGGTAATTACTTAGGGACCTATAAACTTGGGTCCAAGCTTCGCAGAGGGGACCTTGAGCCTTATATTTTTGGTGGATAACCATACCTTATCTCCGACCTGAAACACTGGACCCACGGATCGTTTTTTGTCCGCAAAAAATTTAAATTTGTCCTGGGCCTTCGTAATGTTATTCTGGACCTCCCGCCATACCTCCCCCAACCGCTGGATCATCTCGTCCGCCCCAGGACACCCAGAATTCAAGCAGGAAAATTCTCCAAAATGAGGATGAAACCCATAATTGCAAAAAAAAGGAGATGTACCCGTAGACTGGTTAGTGCAGTTGTTAAATGCAAACTCAGCCAATGGTAACACAGAACACCAATCATCCTGTCGGGCTAAGGTCAAACAACGCAGAATTTGCTCCAGAGACTGATTGGTCCGCTCAGTCTGCCCATTAGTCTCTGGATGGTAGGCGGATGAAAAGGACAGACCAATACCCAACCTCCTACAAAAAGCTCTCCAAAATCTGGGCACAAATTGCACTCCCCTATCAGACACCACATTCAGGGGTACCCCATGCAACCGCACCACATGCTCCACAAACAATCTGGACAATGTTTCCGCATTAGGTAGAGCTGCCAAAGGTACAAAATGTGCCTTCTTACTAAACCTGTCCACCACGACCCAGACCACAGTATTACCCTTGGAAGGGGGAAGGTTGGTGATGAAATCCATGGACAGATGAGTCCATGGTCTCTCAGGAATTGGCAGTGGTACCAATTCCCCGGCCGGCCGGTTATGGGGAGTTTTCGCACGGGCACAAACCTCACACACAGACACATACTCCCCAACATCAGAGGCTAAAGAAGACCACCAGAATATTCTAGCAATGGCCTTCCGGGTCGCTGAGATCCCTGGATGTCCACCCAGAACTGAGTCATGGAACTCCTGGAGGACCTTGAGACGAAACTGAGCTGGCACAAAAAGTTTATCCACCGGCTTAGCTGGAGGTGCAAGATCCTGGGCTTCTCGAATCTCCCGTTCCAACACATTAGAAACCTCTGCCACCACCACCCCAGGCTGAAGAATGGAGGATGGAGGTTCCGGGGGGGACACCGGATCAAGACTGTGTGACAACGCATCCGCTCTGATATTCTTGGATCCTGGTCGAAAAGTGATCGAGAAGTTGAATCGGGAAAAAAAAGTGACCATCTAGCCTATCTGGGAGTCAACCTTTTAGCTGACTCAATGTAAGCTAGGTTTTTGTGGTCCGTGATTACCGTTATAGGATGAACAGCCCCCTCCAAAAAATGCCTCCATTCTGCAAAAGCCAATTTTACAGCCAGAAGTTCCCGATTCCCCACATCGTAGTTTCTCTCCGCAGGGGAGAACTTCTTTGAGAAAAAGGCGCAAGGTCTTAAATTGGTCAAAGTGGCGGGTCCCTGGGACAATACCGCCCCCACCCCCACCTCTGAGGCGTCTACCTCAACAATAAATGGTTCAGAGGGGTCCGGTTGGATAAGAACCGGGGCCGACATGAAACATTTTTTCAAAAACTGAAATGCCGCTACCGCTGCGGTTGACCAATTCTTGATATCGGCCCCCTTTTGAGTCATGTCTGTGAGGGGTTTAACCACCTGTGAGAACCCCCTTATAAATTTCCGATAATAATTAGCGAACCCTAGGAAACGTTGCAGACCCTTCAAATCACATGGTTGAACCCACTCGAGAATGGCCTGCACCTTATTAGGATCCATGCGATACCCTTCAGCAGACACGATGAACCCCAGAAAGGACAGTTCCTGAACAAAATATAAACATTTTTCAAGTTTAGCAAACAGACAGTTCTCCCTGAGCCTTTGGAGAACTGCCCGAACATGACCAATGTGAGTCTGTTTATCAGGCGAGTAGATTAAAATGTCATCCAAATACACCAACATAAAACGTCCAATCAAATCGGAGAACACATGATTTATGAAATTTTGGAACACCGCTGGAGCGTTGGTCAGGCCGAAGGGCATGACCAAATTTTCAAACAACCCTTCAGTAGTGAGAAAAGCCGTCTTCCAATCATCTCCGTCCCGGACTCGGATAAGGTTATACGCTCCCCGTAGATCTAATTTCGAAAACCACTTAGCTCCGGACAACTGATTGTATAAATCAGGAATAAGTGGAAGGGGATAAGTATTCCTCACAGTTATTTTATTTAACTCACGAAAATCGAGGCATGGGCGCAAACCACCGTCTTTTTTTTTTTACAAAAAAGAACCCTGCCGCCACAGGAGAAACAGAAGGACGAATATGTCCCTTACGGAGGCTCTCGGAAATATATTCCTTCATCGCAGCCCGTTCCGGACTCGAGAGGTTATACAGGCAGGCTTTGGGCAATTTAGCACCTGGAACCAGGTCAATGGCACAATCAAATGGGCGGTGTGGTGGTAAAACCTCAGCCTCTTTTTCGGAGAAAACGTCAGTATAATCTATCAGGCACTCCGGAATGCCTTCTAGACCCACGGACGACACAGACACAGAAACAAGACATTTCTCAGAGCAATAGGGACCCCATTTAACAATATCCCGAGATTCCCAATTAATCACAGGATTATGCAGCTGTAACCAGGGGAACCCCAACACCAGTCCCGCAGGCAGGTTGTTCATTACAAAACATGAAATACGTTCCTGGTGTAAGGTACTCACTTTAAGGAGAAACTCTTCAGTACAAAACACAATGTCATTCTTAACCAGTGGTGTTTTGTCAATAGCAACAAGGTGAATCGGAGTCTCCAACCTAACTGTCCCTAACTTACACCTGGCCACCAAGTCAGAGTCAATAAACATCAATGATGAACCGCAATCCACGAAGGCAGAAGTGGATGTGGAGACACTCCCACAACAAAGTTCCACTTGAAACAACATTTTAGAGAAGGCAGAAAAGGGTACCTGAGAGCCTGGGTGACCTCCACGATAATCACCCGGGCTCAGTCGCTTGTTGGTTAGTGGCCGGGAGGGGCAATCTTTTTTCCCATGTCCAGACTCGCCACTGTGAACACAGCATTTTCTCAAGTGCCGTTGTCTCCTTTCTTCCTTTTTAAGGTTGATGGTTCCCATCTCCGTGATTTTCAATGAAGAACTGGCCCCCCTTCCTTGGGAGAATAATGATGTCTCGGTTTGTATCACTCCCCTTGCCCGTAACCTGCGATCCATGCGGACGGCCTGTGTCATAGCTTCCTCCAGGGCATCAGGTGGGGGGTGGAGAGCCAAGGCGTCTTTCAGATGCTCAGACAAGCCTCTATGGAACAACCCCCGGAGAGTGGCGTCGTTCCAGCAGACCTCAGCAGCCCAGTGTCTGAACTCTGAGCAAAACCACTCGGCTGAGTGTTTCCCCTGGCAAACATTCATCAGCCTGTCCTCAGCCATACGCACCCGATCAGGCTCATCATAAATATGCCCCAGGGCCTTAAAAAATGCATCCACAGTCATACGCTCAGGGGCCGAGGTAGGAAGGGAGAAAGCCCAAGCTTGGGGGGCTCCCCTTAACAGAGACATAATGACCCCCACTCTCTGACTTTCATCCCCAGAAGAGTGTGGTCTTAAGGAAAAAAAAAAGCTTACAGCCCTCCTTGAAAACTCTGAAGTCATTTTTATCTCCAGAAAAGGTATCTGGTAACTTCACTGGAGACTCAGGGGAAATTAATGTAACATCCCGAGCCCCCAATGAAAGAACCCCCTGCACAGTGTCAGCGATCAGCTGCTGAGACTGAGCCAGGACTCTTTGTTCTCCAAAGAGTTTCTGAGACATCTGCATCAGATGCTTAACCTGTTCAGAAAGAGTGTGCATAGGATCCATCACACACACAGGTGAATGGGAGCAGAGTAAAAAAAATGGTATGGGTCAGTTATAATGTCAGAGACACCGCACTGCACTTGCTCATAGAGCCAGTGCGCGTGTCCTGAGTACAGAAGCAGTGCTAAAAGATACCTGTAGAGACGGGCAGCAGAGGTGACCATGCGTGCTTCAGGCTAATAGTGTCAGGGTCCAGTCAGCGCTGGAAGGTAAAGAGGCACGGGACCTGTGGACACTGAAAATGAATAATCTGCACGGGACCTATGGTCATGTGACAGCAAGGGGGCGGGGCTTAGCATCCTGTATTCAGATAGGACAGGACACCATACAACAACTCAGAGTCAGGCAAAACAGAGGTCACAGCAGTACGGGCAAACGAGGCACAGGAGGGACAAACAGACGGGTAGTCAGACAAAGCCAAAGGTCATACACAAGAGGGCGACGTGGTACCAAGGGGACAAGCAGAGAGAAGTCGGGTCACAAGCAGAAAGTCATACACGAGAGGTAGCTCAGTACAAGAGGGTCAGGCAGAACTCGTAACAGGGACAGAACCAGATCACAGCCGAACAAGCAAGCAAAATATCAGGCACAAGGCACACGTATACAAGAGGTCACTTAACTCAGCCGAGGGCAGGAGTATAACTGACACCGGACCCAGGTCCAGTGAGCACTAAATAGCCTCCTGCTGCCAGAGAGAGGCAGCACAATTAACCCATAGTCTAACCAGGACGGGTCAAAGCGAAATCCCGTCCTGGATCATGACAGTTTTTTCAGCTATTTATACATTGATACTGTATGGTGCGGTTTGGCCCGTCTCGGCGTGTCCTCTAGCACTGCTGTACTTTATTTTCCCCTGCACAAGCTCCCCCATTTTCCTGTTTTGTCCGTATTCTTTAATAAAGAGATTTATTGTTTTTGTAAAATCTGGATCTGGAAGTCGTAATTTTTGTGGTCTCCACACCTCCGTCACTTGACAGATGATACAGAGTCTGTAGACGCTGTGGAGAATGTTATGTTTCCTGCAACAACCTCCAGCATGACCAGTTTGGCAGTGGGTCAATAATGGTATGTGGAGGAATTTTTTGGGAGGGCTGCACAGCCCTCCATGTGTGAGCCAGAGGTAGCCAGACTGCCATTAGTTACTAGGGTGAGATCCTCAGACCCATTGTGAGACCATATGCAAGTGCATTGGGCCCTGGGTCTCTTCTGATACATTACAATGCTAGGTCTCAGTTGTCACTGGTGTGTCAGATGCTGCAGACAGTCGCTCTGCATCTGGCTGCAGAAGGTCTCTGAATTTGTCTTCGCAGATGCCTTCTTAATTCTTCTGAGTCTTGGACCCAGTGGCAACTTCCCTCCGGCTCTAATTGACACATTTGGAGCTGGGTGTTTATAGACTCCCAGTCTGCTTCTGGGAACCTCTGGTGATATTCACATTTCTCCCTTGTGAAGGCTTGAAGCTATAGCAGTCGACTATCTTCCTCTCTGGTGCTGTTGGAGGGCATTTGGTGTTATCTCTCTGAGTCTGCTCAAGATATATGTTCCCCTCTTTTGTCTTTCCTATCTGCCTTTAGTTATCGCTAGGATCAGGCAGGGATTATGTTCCTGCTCGGCGATAGGTACAGAACCTCTATAGAGACGTTTAGGGCAGACAGGGTGATTTTAGATCTGCCTAGGGGTCTCCACTTTTCATTTACCTAGTGTTTGGCTTCCACCTCCCTCTTACCCTCGTGTTGCACTTAGTCTTCCCACATTGTGTGTCATCATATGGCTGAAGTGTGTTAGCAGTTCCTGCATGATGAAGGCACTGATTCTATATACTGGCCTGCTCGTTCCCCAGACCTGAATCCAATCGAACACATCTGGGACATCATGCCTCGTTCCATGCACCACAGACTGTCCACGAGTTGACTGATGCTTTAATCCAGGTCTGGGAGGAGAACCCTCAGGAGAACATCCAACGCCTTATCAGACTTGGCATTTCCACTGAAGTTGGATTAGCCTGTAATTTGATTTTCCACTTTGATTTTGAGTATCATTCCAAATCCAGACCTCCATGGGATATTAATTTTGATTTACATTGATCATTTTTATGTTTTATTGTTCGCTACAAATTTCACTATGTAATGAATAAAGATTTGCAACTGGAATATTTCATTGATATCTAGAATGTGGTATTTTAGTGTTCCCTTTATTTTTTGAGCAGTGTATAGCTACATGACATCTATATATTCTGTCTATCTATCTATCTATCTATCTATCTATTTTTATAGATGATTGCTTTATTTTGCGAACTAGCTTAAAAAAAATAAAGAATTACAGTATGTAAAAGATAATGTTAAAAACGCTTTCCATATATACATACATGACATACAGATTGCATATGGATGACATACGGATGCCAGATGAGAAAAATTGCATTAAACTTGCATGAAACTTATCCTACTTTCAAGATCGACATCGGACTGAGCAAGCCTATAACCCCTTCACCACCTTGGGTTTTTCCGTCTTTGAGTTTCCGTTTTTTTTTTGCTCCCCTTCTTCCCAGTGTCATAACTTTTATATTTTTCCATCAATATGGCCATGTGAGGACTTGCTTTTTGTCGGATGAGTGTACTTTTGAATGACACCATTGTTAGTGTACTGGGAAATGGGCCAAAAATTCAAAGTGTGGTGAAATTGCAAAAAAAGCTCAATTTCACAATTGTTTTTTAGTTTTGCTTTTGTACCATGTTCACTAAATGTTAAAACTGATCTGTCATTATGCTTCTCCAGGTAATTACGAGTTTGTAGATACCAAACATTTATAAGTTCTTTTTTAATTAAGTGGTGAAAAAAATCCAAAGTTTAAAAAAAAGTCGCCATTTTCTGAGATTTTTGTAGCATCTCTATTTTTCATGTTCTGGAGTTGATTAAAGGCTTATTTTGTGTGTGCCATGCAGGTGTTTTCATTGATACCATTTTGGTGTAGGTATATTTTTATCGCCTGTTATTGCATTTTAATGCAATGTTGCAGCAACCAAAAAAAGGTAAATCTGGCATTTAGATTTTTTTTTGTCGTTAAGCTGTTTACCGATTGAATTAATTCTTTTTATATATTGATAGATCGGGAGACTATGAACTCTGTGATACCAAATATGAGTTTTTTTATTGTTTTTTTTTAATGGGGCAATGGGGGTGACTTGAACTTTTATATTTTTTTAATATGTTTAAAAATATTTTTTTTTACTTTTGCGAACAACCAATCACTTATGCTACACAGAACAGGGCTTCAGCCCTGCTCTGTGTAGCAGAAATTCTCACTTGCTATGAGGTACGATGGCTGGGCGGCGCTCATTTCAATGACATTGCAATGACCACAGGGGTGTGCTGCAGACCTCGGGTTGTCATGCCAACCCATCGGCGACCCATGGTCATGTGACATGGGCACCGATAGGTGGGATTAGTGACATGCTTCCATCATGATCGTGTTAAATGCCGCTGTCAGAGATTGACCGCGGCATTTAGCATGTTAGCAGCTGCTGGTGGATTACGATTCCACCCGTGGCTGTTAGGGGCACATGTCAACTGATCAATTCAGCTGGCGTGTGCTGAAAAAGTTGCGTGCTTATCACTGGAGCCCCCAGCAAAGAGGTGGAGGCCACATTATACGTAACTATATGCTTAAGGTGGTAAAGGGGTTAATGTCACCCATAATCTGTACTAATCCCTTAAGAAACAAACTTCTTTTGCCACATATACAATACATACCTATGCAATGAACAGCCATTATTCATTCATATACATGCATAAAGCACTTCCTTCCCGCATAACATAAAGAGAAAAAAAAATCTGCATATATTTTATGGTATGTCAATAAATCAAAATGTTGTCATATGCTACAGATCTTCATTTATACCTTTTACTGAGCATGCCCGTTTTACAAGTAGAGATAAAAGAGAAGCGTTAAATCCTTTGAGTCATTCCAAATTGGCTTGTAGAGTTGATATGACAAGGAATAAGCTCAATCTTTCCAAGTCTTCCATATAAAGTAATGACTTATTCCTAGTTCAGGAAGGCCACCATTCGCAGTGCAGGTCATTGTTTAAAAGAGCTGCTGACTTATATAACAATCAATACTGCTACACAAAAGTAGAAGCATCAGGCCAAGATCACACGTTGAATATTTGGCAAGTTTTTTACCTCAGTATTTGGAAGCCAAAACCAGGAATGGTTGATAAATACAAAAGTGGTGACGAGTTTCTATTATACTTTTCCTGTGATTGTTCCATTCCTGTAAAAAACTGACCGAACACTCAAAATGTGAACATGGCCTCTCAGTAAGACTCGTTTGTTAACTTCTTCATGAGTGGAAAATTCTTTATTTTACAACTTTTTTTTCTCCCCTTCTTAGTAGAGCCACAAGATTTTTATTCTTTCTTCTACATAGTCATGTGAGGGCTTGTTTTTTCAAGACCAGATGTAGCTTTAAAGGGAACCTGTCACCCCCCCAGGTGTTTTTAAGTAAAAGAGCCACCTTGTGCAGCACTAATACTGCATTCTGTCAAGGTGGCTCTGTTACTTAGCTGCCGTTCCACCGCAGAAATGATCGTCTATATAGTTGTTCAAAAATACCTGAAATTTGACAGGGGGGCAGGTCTTTCCCCCTCTGACAGACGCCTCGCATCCATCACTCATTTTGCATTTGGCGCCGCCTCCTCAGTTTTCTTTTGAAAAGCGGTGCCTGCGGTCTACTATATCTTCTTGGCAGGGTTCCCCAACTCCAGACCTCAAGGCACACCAACAGGTCATGTTTTCAGGATTTCCTTAGTATTGCCTAGGTGATAATTGCATCACCTGTACAATACAAGGGAAATCCTGAAAACATGACCTGTTGGTGGGCCTTCAGGCCTGGAGTTGGGAAACTCTGTTCTTGGGCATGCGCCGTCAGCGCTGCCCGTGCTCTCAGATCACATCACGTGGCCACAGATCCCGCCCCACAGTCGCTTATGATTTATTCACACTGCGGTGCTGGGAATCTCGGGCATGCGCAGTAGTTATCTGCGGCTCTCATGCCCAAGATTCTTAGTCCCGCAGTGTGAATAAATCATACGCGACTGCTGGGCGGGATCTGTGGCCGCGCGATATGAAGGCCGAGATTTGATCTGAGAGCATGGGTAGCGCTGACTGCGTATGCCCAAGAAGATATAGTACAGTGCAGGCGCCGCTTTACAGGGGGGGTGACAGGTTTCCTTTAAATAACAATGTTTATTTTCCCATATAATGTATAGGAAAAGGGGAAAAGAACTCAAAATAGAAGGAAATTGTAAAAAAAGCAAGTCTTGTTCTATATTTACGACATTTAATATATGGTTAAATTTGCTATATTTGAATTCTACAGATTAGTATTCAGAACTTTGCAAAAAAAAATTAGCATTACAGTATTTTGTCTGATATGGTATGCTTCATATTTTGATTTTTTTAGTTGCTATTTTTGAAGGAAGTGTGGCGACAAGAAAAACTGTATAAATCTTTGGCTAAGGGTACCGTTACACTTAGGGATGCACCAGTGATCCCGACAACGATATGGATTCCTGGTGCATCGCTAAGTGGTCGCTAGTGAGCTGCCACGCAGGCAGATCTCACCAGCGACATAGCAGGGGTCGGGGGTCGCTACTTACCTGTCAGACGCAGCGATCCTGACGTCCTCCTGCCCGCGTCCACGTGTCGCTCGTCGGCGCCACAGGAAGCCCAGCAGGAAGCGCCCAACGAGAAACAGCCCAGGACCTTCTCGCGCGATCAGCGATAACCAGAGGGGGAGCCGGTCGGAGGTAAGTATCACATGTAACAATATCGCTAGCAATATCACTGCTACGTCTCAAAACCAGTGACGTTACAGCGATATTGCTAGCGATATCGCTATGTGTAACGGGCCCTTAAGATTTTCGGTGGAAAACTTATTTGAACCTATAGGTGAAATATTTTAAAATTTTGATAGACTGGACTTTAACGGACATGACAATATGAAATATGTTTGTTTTCGGTATGGCATTGTAATGCATTATACCAGCAATCAGACTAATAAGAGTTAATGTCCCGTAAAGGGGCTAAGTAAAAAGTAAAAAAAAGTAAAAAAAAAAATGCCAAAATATTTTTAAAAAAATCATAAATAAAAAAATATACAATGCACCAATAAATAGGTATATTTATGTTAAAAAAGTAAGCGATTTATCATTCTGTCTCCCTGAGATCGCAGAAAGGCTTGACTCAAATTTATCCTGCGCCCTACACTGAGCGCTTTGCATGTAAATCTTTGACATACATGATTCCGAAGGAACCCCCAGTAGAAAATGCTCTGAGGCAAATGGAGACACTGTGGACTCTATCTGGTCTATGATCCAGCTATGTCTATTTTTTAAGAGCACATTAAAACGTGGTCTGCCACAGTTTTGTGCATCTCTGAAAAGTAGCACACCACTGAACAGAGGCCAGACAAAGTCTAGAGTAACAGAGTAACTCTGCTGCCTCATTATAAATGGATGGATTTCTCGGGGGTTTCACATGAATCACATCATTTGGAGATTTAGATAGAAAGCCACAATGTACACGCTCATCGTAGAAAATAGGAAAAATGTCCCCACTCAGGTCCATCATCTGTCAATGAAAATATAGCGGTCTTCCACGTTACTGATAGCACAAAGGCTATGGAAAAGCGCTATAGCTTCCCACCCTCAAAAGAAATCCAATGTATTCTAAGCTCCCAAATTCAAATACTTCGCTCCTCTCTGGGCCCCCCAGTGTGCCTAAACCACATTTATCAATGAAAACCCACCACATTTATGGGTGCATGTCTGCAGAAGCACGAGCTGGGCATAATGTACGGGCACTCAAATGTACTGAGCACTACAACGTACTGGGCATGATAACGGAAGATTTGAAATTTTCACTCGACAACATCCAATGCTGCATGTTTCTGTAAAACACCCATAGAGTCAAAATCATCACTACACTTGTAGATAAATTCCTCGAAAAATGTAATTTTTGCCACTTAGGGACTCTGTTTATGGAGTCCTATTCTACCATAGTTTGTTCTGTACGAGTCAAATAGTGCTCTTTCCCTTCTGAGTCTTGTCATGTAGCTAAGCAGTACTGTACAGCCACATATGGGATATTGCCAGGTTTAGAAGAAATTGTTTGACAAATTTTGGTGCCATTTTTACCCATTTCACCATGTGAAAATGTGAAATAAAAGAATTTTGTTGTAAAAATGTAATTATTTTTTCTTCATTGCCAAATGGTATAACATTCTGTGACACACTCATGGTATCAATATAATCACTGTACCCTCAGATGAATTAATTGAGAGGTGTAGTTTGTAAAATGGGGTCACTTATGGAGGGGTTCTCCTGTTTTGGCATCTCAGAAGTTCTGCTTATATGATATTTCGCCCTCAAACCATTTAATCAAATTCTGAACTCCGATATACCGCTCCTTCCCTCCTGAGCTTTTCACTATGCCTCAAGAATAGTTTTTAATCACATATGGAGTATCAGTGTGCTCAGGAGAAATTGCATAACAATGTTTATAATTTTTTTCCCTATTAGTACTTTTGAAAATTAAAAACTTTGGGCCAAAGCAACATTTTAGTGGAAAAAATTGTAATTTTCCTTTTACTCAGCTTAATGTTATACAATTCTGTAAATCGCCTGAAGGTAAAAAATGCTAACTACACACCATATGAATTCCATGAGAGGTTTCATTTCCAAAATATGGTCACTTGTGGGGGGACTCTTCAAATGTGACATGGCATCTGTAATCTATTCAAGCCAAAATTAAGCACCAGAATTCAGTTGGCGCTCTTTCCCTCCTGAGCCCTGCCTAGCCAAACAGCAGTTTTCCACCACATATGGGGTATGGACGTACTCAGGATAAATAGCTCAACAAAATATCTGGTCCATTTTCTACTGTTACCTTTGTGAAAATGCAAAATTTGGGTCTAAAGCAACATTTTCCTGGGAAATAGGAACATTTTTATTTTTTCCTTCCACATTTCTTTAATTCCTGTGAGGCACCTGAAGGGTTAATAAACCTATTAAATGTGGTTTTGAGCAATTTTAGGGGTGCATTTTTTAGAATGGTGTTATTTTGGGGTATTTTCTGTCATGTGGGCCCCTCAAAGTCACTTCAAATGTGATGTGGTCCCTAAACAAATTGATAATAATAATAATAATAAATAATACATTTTATTTTTATAGCGCCGACATATTCTGCAGCACTTTACATTTCAGAGGGGATTTGTACAGACAATAGACATTACAGCATAACAATAATCACATACAGTAGATTATAACAAATTGATTGATTTTATTGGAAAAATGAGAACTTGCTGATAAACTTTTAACCCTTCTAACTTTCTAATAAAAAAATGTTTCATAAATGATACTGTACTTATGTAATGTAGACATGTGGTAAATGTTTTTTTACCGTATTAACTATTTCGTGTGATACAACTCTCTTTTTTAAAGGCATAAAAATTAAAACTTTAAAATTGCCAAAGCTTTCTCCAAAATTGTGATATTTTCTCAAATTAACACAAAAAATATCTGCCCAAATTTATCTCTAACATGAAGTCCAGTGTGTAAAAGAGTCACTACCACATAAAGTGACACTGGTCAGAATTGTAAAACCTGGCCTGGTCAGGAAAATGATAACAGGTTTGGGGGTAAAGGGGTTTAGAACCTGAGCATACAACAGAAAAGATAAATGTATGTGGTAAGCCTATATTAGATTTGGCTATATTTCATAATCATATTCTTGTGTGGTATACATATGAGGGCTCATACTCACTTGCGAGAGACTCCCACGATTCTCGTGCGAGTCTCTCGCATGAAAACCTGCCACTACCGCCGGCACTGAGATCGGAGCTTGTGGCTACATGCATTTCTATGCAGCCGCAAGCTCCGGTCTCAGTGCCGGGTGGCAGTGCCAGGTTTTCATGCGAGAGACTCGCACGAGAATAGTGCGAGTCTCTCGCAAGTGAGTATGAGCCCTGAGATGAGAACTCTGAACAAGGTATAATAGACTAAAGAAAATCATATCAAGAAAAAAAAGCACCAAAAAGAACCAATCTACTAAAAGTACAAAGCTTTATTGGGATAACAAATACACACAAGATGTAGAGACAAAAGGAAAATCACAGGGAAATGACAATGGTGAGCCAAAACAATGATGGACCCACAGTTATAAGCAGGTAAAAGAAACCAAAGGTATAATAGACCACTTTTGCATCATATTTTTCTAAACTGATTGGTTGATATAGGCTGCTATCCTGTAATATTTTTCTTTGAGACAGCTTTGATACATGAGATACTTTGATTCTGCTGAAATGTTGCTGATTGGCTTCAGTAGACACATATTACAGAGCAGGATATGGTTATAAAAGGTGACATATATATATATATATATATATATATATATATATATATATATATATATATATATATATATATATATATATTGCTACACTATATATGCAATTAGGAAAACTGTTTGGTAATGGAAGACACTCCATAAATTTCTTGGAAATTTATACAGTTTGAGATTTGATTCTTGGTTGAAAAAAACTTGCCAGGCACCATTTCCCACACTGCTGGACCATCTGAGAGTGGGTTAACTTTATTTTGCATTGCCACCTGGGCATCTTCATGATATCTTGCTGCTATGACTATGACATATTACGGATTATCATACCTTGTAAAGTGGTTGTCAGTACCTGGGCTATCACAAATCAATGGTTCTCAGTGGAGCACAGTTTGTGGGGCAAAGTCGTTTTCCATCTCCAGAGTCACTGGTAAGCCTCTCTATCCTGTAAGTTCTTATGATCAGTGGGGTTCTTTCTCTTGTAGAGTGTTAGCAACTTTGGGTCAGCAGGGCCCTCTCTCTTCTGTAGAGTGTAAGCACTTATGGTCATTGGGGTTCTCTTTCTTGCATAGTATAAGCTCTTATGATCTCCCTCTCTATCTCTATCTCCTTCTCTCTTGTAGAGTGTAAGCTCTAACTGCCATTGAGGTTCTTTCTCTCTCTTCGCTGAGTAGAGATGAGCGAAACAGGTCGGTCAGATTCAAAAGTCGCCGACTTTCGCCAAAGTCGGGTTTCATGAAACGAAACCCGACCACAGTGTGAAGTTGGCCATGCGGTCGGTGGCCTAAGCGCCAAAGTCGGGTTTCGCCGAATGCTTGCACGTGACTTTTTTCAGCCAATGAGAGAAGCGGAGCGGGAGTGTAGTGGGAACGTAGCTGGAGTGGGAGTGGGCGAGAGAGAAGAGAGAGAGAGATTTTGCCACCTCTAGGGTTAAAATTCATGCCAGGTGTGTTTACAGTCCTCCCCTCACTGCTGACTTTTCTCCCCATTGACTTGCATTGGGTTTCGTGTTTCCTGACTTTTCCCTATAGTCCGCCGATTTCGTTCGACTCGACTTTTGAGAAAGTCGGGTTTCATGAAACCCGACTCGACCCTAAAAAAGGCAAAGTCGCTCATCTCTACTCATGAGTATTTTCCAAGTAATTACAAATTTTCCAGTATTGAAATTTGTACTAATTTACTCACTGTAAATAAAATGTTTCTGCAAAATAAGGAGAAGTCGATGAATTCAAACTTCAAAAGATCTGCTCATCCCTAGTGAGCTAGCATTAAACTACTGTAGTAGTGTAAGATTTACAGCAAGGATAGGTTTCAAAATTCTTCAAGGACCTTCCATCTATTGTAAGTTAAAATACATGCATTTCCTCTAGTATAACAATTATGGAGCATCTTTTCGTAGATCTCTGCATCATGCAATTCCTCAGTTTTTCCTCCAGGAAATATGGACATTGATAGCTAGATCCTCCTAGTATAAAAGGAAGGTCATACAGTAGTATTTTAAGAAAAGATTCTCTAAAGTTGTTATTTTATTGGAAATACAAGTATTTATTAAAATTGGCAATTAAAAAACTGACAAGTCTCTTTAAAGAGAACCCACCACTAGGTTTGAGGTCAGTAAACCACCACTGTGTCATTATGCAGCTGTGGTTCAGCTATCCAGACATATCTATGCTAAAACTGTCCATTTTTGAACCCACAGGTCCATATTAACACTGGTAGTTTAGTGACTTTAAACCTAATGAAAGGTTTTCTTTCAGTTTCCCATTTGAAAAGGAAGTTAGCGACATGCTGGAATCTGGGTGCCAACCAATAATAAACTTACAAAGAATCCACAAGAAATGCGCTTTTTTTCTGCACTCTGTAGTGTCAGAGAGAAAAAAGCACAGTCCGTGATCAAGCAAGAGGAAGATCCTTATCCCAGTCGTGACATCACTAAAAAGCCGCTGTACTGCTAGACGGTAGTTCTGGAAACCTGATGCTAGATGGTAGCTACTGTGGATAAGGCCAGAGTTATGTATAGTAAGGGAAGTAAAGAAAGGAAAGAATAGTTGTAGAATTGGAAAATGAAAAGGGTATTCCCATAGCCAAGATCCTATAACAATATGTAGTAGGTGTAATAATAATAATATTACCAAATACCTATAAATAGTAATGGAGTATAGTACTTCTGATTCTCTATTTCGCTTACCCCATGTGCAGGTTATTGCAGTAGCCTAGATATCCATAGTTACAGGCACTATCTAACTAACTGTCACTACATGAGTAGCTGTAACCATGGATATCTAACTACTGCAATGGCCTGACCAAGGGGTAAGCCATAGAAGAAGGACTATACTATGCTTCTAGTTGGAGGTAATATTATTATTATTATTATTATTATTATTATTATTATTACACCTACTACATATTGGGGTAGGATCTTGGAAATGGGACTACCCATTTTACACCTTAAGACCGATGACATATAGGTACTTTATAGGTCGTGTCCCTGCCTTTGATGCGAGCGGTGATCAGCTGTCATGAGCCTCTAACAGCCGCTGGTGGATTCGCAATCCAACCGCAGCTGTTAAGTTTTATGCCACTGTCAAACTCTGAAAGCGAAAACTAGAATAAGGGAATTCATCTGGGGGTGAAGGGGATAAGGAGATTAAGGAAATTGTAATGGGAATGTTAGGAAAAAAATAAAAAAGCAGAGAAAAAATAGACAAAAAGACAAAACTAAGAATATTTTAATGAAGAGTGATTACAAATGAATGCATGGAAGAGTAAAAGGGTAGAAAAACAAGAAAGACATAATGGTAAAATTGAGGTGTGTGGAGATAACAATCTGTATACTGGCCTTAATGAGTGTAATTATCTGTATTATTCAGTGGACATGGACACTGCACAGTACTACTTTTCTTGTCCCGTATGCTGGTTGTAATTTCTAATATCTGCCTTTATTATGAATACATTAGCAACATGATCTTTAAAAGGAGGCATGATCATTGTTTAGGGGCATGGTAAATGTCAGCTAACAATGTCAGTCTGTGAACTTTGAGCCATTTTGAATAGAGGATTTGGTATTGAAGAAGTCACCTACTAGTTATCACAAAAGAGAAATGATGGGATACACATGTTTGTGACCCTTGTCTTGTGCAATAAATACTAACATTAGGGAGTTTTCAGTTACAGAAATAAAGGTAAAATGGGAAGAAGCATTATGAGACTTCTCAAGACTTGTAGCTAACTTTTTCTTTAATGTTGATCAGGAACAAGGAGAGGACATGCTAGAACTAGTTTTGGGCAAGATTGTACATTGAACATAATTGTGAGAAAGTAAAATTTACTTTCACCCTTGAGATTAGTTTTGGAAACCCATTCATACAAACAATGGAGTGTGAACTAACTGAAAATAGAAATGAGCAATTAACATTCAACAGAAAAACACATATACAAGTTTCCCTCCAGTTTCTAACATAAGCTGATATCTATCAGAGATATAGTTTGTGAATGACCTGTAAATAAATTGTGCCTCCAGTAATCCTGTTTTAAGAACGTGCTGTGTATTAGGCTACTTTTATACTTACCGCTTTTTGAGATCCGTTATTGCGGCCCGCATCGTTGCATTTTTTGTGGTCTGCCGCAATAACGGACCTCAAAAACAGTTTGCGGATTGCCGTTTTTTCCCTCAATACTATGGAAATAGTATTGGAGAAATAAAACGGCGTTCTGCAAAACCGCAAGCTCGATCTTTTAACACTGCCGCAAAAACGGCCGTACGGCACACTGCGCACCGTGAAATTTTTGGGGGCCGATTTTGCAGACCCACAGAAATCTACTGGGGCCACAAAATCGGCCCGAAAAAAGATGGCAAGTGTAAAACCAGCCTTACACAGACATTAGTACCCTTAGACACTGACCAGCAAGTTCTATACAATTCATTAAAATCTCTACTTTCCTTCTCTTTTCTCTTAGCAACTAACAATGTCATTGCAGTGTAGACTTATTGTGTTATCCTATGTTGTGTCTTTCTAGTTCTAAAGATCAGATTTACTCTGTAGAATCCTTCAAAGCATTTGGAAGACTAATAGATCTTTCCCCTCTTAAGTTTACTTAGCTGTGTCCAGTAAAACAAAAAAATGTGGTTTATCTTTTTATAAAGTAAATGTAGAGATAACAGTGTTTTCCTTCCTGTGGAGAGATCTGTGGCTCTGTAGTTATGAAACATTTCTTTTAAATGATCTAACTTCTTGGCTACCTTCCTTCCTTATATGCCCAATGAAAGGTCTATCTACACACCACACACACTGTGTATATAATAAATATGACTATGTGTATAAGTAATATATCCAAACATGTATACACATATATATTCGCATATATAGTCATGCCCGAAAGTGTTGGCCTCCTTGAAATTGTTCCAGAAAATTAAGTATTTTTCTCAGAAACTTATTGCAATTACACATTTTGTTATACAGATGTTTATTTCCTGTGTGTTTATTGTAATAACACAAAAAAACAGATAAAAAGGCAAATTGGGCATAAAAAAAATGGGCCAGTCAAAATTTTTGTCACCTTTCCAAACCTGTGGGTAAACAATTTTGTTTCAAGAATATGATGCTCTTTCAAACTCTCCTGCAGCAAATAACAGATATGAAAATCACACCAGAAATGAGATATAAAGGGGAGAAGTTGACTCAATATTTGCATTTTGTGTCTGTGTGTGCCACACTAAGTATGGAGAACATAAAGAGAAGAGAACTGTCTGAAGACTTGAGAACCAAAATTGTCGAAAAATATCAAAAATCTCATGGTTACAAAACCATCTCCAGAGATCTTGATGTTCCTTTGTCCATGGTGCTCAACATAATCAAGAGGTTTACAACCCATGCAATATAGCTAATGTCCCTGGACATGGACGACAGAGAAAAATTGATGAAAGGTTGCAAGGCAGGATAGTCTGGGTGGTGCATAAACAGACCCAATCAATATCCCCAAAATATTCAAGTTATCCTGCAGGCTCAGGGTGCATAAGTGTCAGCAAAAACTATCCATCAACATTTGAATTAAATGAAACGCTATATGGCAGGAAGCCCAGGAGGACCCACTGCTGACACAGAGACATAAAAAAGCTAGACTGCAGTTTGCCAAAATGTTTGTGAACAAGACAAAATCCTTTTGGGAAAGAGTTTTGTAGACAGATAAGTCCAAGATGGAGCTTTTTGGTATAGCACATCATTCTACTGTTTACTGAAAATGGAATGAAGCCTACAAAGAACACAGTACTTACAGTCAAATATGGTGGAGATTCCAAGATGTTTTGAGGTTGTTTTGCTGCATCTGGCCTTGGGTGCCTTCACTGTGTGCAGGGCATCATTAAACCTGAAGATTACCAAAGGATATTGGGTTACGATGTAGTGCTCAATGTCAGAAAGCAGGGTTTGCATCGTATGTCATGGGTCTTCAAACAGGACAATTACCTGAAACATACTTCAAGAAGTACCTAGAAATGGAAGGTAAACAAAGCACTGGAGAGTTCAGAAGCAACCAGCAATGAATCCAGATCTAAATCCCATTGAATACCTGTGGAGAGATCTTAAAATTACTATTGGGAGAATGCACCCTTAGGGTATGTGCACACGTTGCGGATTAGCCTGTGGATTTTTCTGCAGAGACACAGGGTAAAACGCATGCTGTTTTCCTGTGGAAATGATGTGGATTCCTTGTGGTTTTCCTGCGGATTTGATGCAGATTGCAGTGCGTTTTGGCTGTGAGGATTTGTTGTAAACTTTGTCCCTTGTGCTTCTGGACAGAGAGAGAGAGAGAGCGCAAGAGAGAGAGCGAGAGCGCAAGAGACAGAGAGAGAGTGATTTTTTTATGTGCCAGAATGGAAACTGCAGCTGCGTATCCGCAAAAACAATTGACATGCTGCGGAAAATAAACTTTACAATATTGGTCCCAACTGACTAAATCCCTGGAGCTTCAATTTATGACCAGGTTATGACTCTTCAGCCAGGAAAGGCCTAAGACAATGGGAGTTAGCATACCCTCCAAGACATAGCATGACAGGGATTCTTCATGAAGAGTCCCTATATGTAGGTTAATATTATCTACAACTTGGGTCACTCTTCCCTGGCTGAGTAGAACAGAGTCAATTTCCCAAACAGTATTGGGTCTCGCCAACGTCCTACCGATCAGACATGGGTCTGAACAAAGTGAGAATCCACCAAAGTGACTCCAGCTCCACTGTCCACAAGAACTGGTACAGTCTCAGTTTCCCCACCAACCACCACTTCAGCCGGAATGGTACACTGAGAAGAAAAGGTGGAGGAAATGTGCACACCCTGGTCATTTCTCTCCATGCGACAAGGCAAACACTGCTATTGAGATGGCGTACATACTTTGACTCCAGCTGGGCAGACATTTATGTAATGATCAGTCAGACAACAGAAAAAACATGCCCCCTACGGAGAACCACAGGCAACCTAGTTTGAGAGAAGAATCCTCCCACCTGCATGGGTTCATCTGTCTGCACCAATGTGTCCTACTCCCTAGAAAGAACATGTATGTCTCTCCCTGTGGCATCTACCAACCCAGATAGCAATGACTCAAGAGTAGCATGAAGTCTAGCTGACCGACCCTGACATAAATGACTTCTAAGAGCAGGGTCATTACACTGCGTGTCAGTGACCCATCTACGAAACTTCGAGCAGTACTCCTCAGCCAGCCGGCCCCTCTGCTTGATTTTATGGAGTCTAGACTTAGCCAGGGAGACGCAATCAGGATCTCCATACACCAGTGCCAAAGCCACGAAAAGCTCATCCACTGACCGCTAAGATGGTGAATTAGTAGGCAGTGATATTGTGAGTTCATTCTCTGGTTCACTAGTTGTGAGTTCTCCTTCCAGACTCCCTCTGGTGGTAACAGGAGGTAGTGAGGCTGATTTGATCGGTGGAGATCTGCCACCCGAGAATGAGGATGACGATTGGACCTCAGGAGTCTCAGATTGGATTTAAGACAGCTGATGCCTTATTAAGTTGCTGGTGATTCCTTCTGGCTTGTCAGCTCTTGGTTTTCAGCTCTGTTCCAGTCATCTAAAGCTAAGTTTTTCTGCTAATGTTCACACTTGATTTTGTTGGTCTATTCAGTTTTTTGTGTGGTCAGCCAGCCCCGGCTGGGGGCTGTGCTGAATTTCCACTTTTATTTATCAGTATTTTGCCAATTTGCTTTTTGTCCCTTACTAGTTTGGTATCTTTTTGCTCTGTCTCAGAATATTTCAGAGTGCTGATATAGTGGGAGAAGTCTACTGACTTCAGGGTTAATTTTGCTATCAGAAGTGTTGGACATTATTTTTGTAGGGTTTTTTGCAGGTTGCAGACAGTGTCATTCCTTTCCTTTCTAGTTAGTTTGGGCCCCATCGTTTGCTCAGTCTATTTTCCTGCCTGTGTTTGTGCCTTCATCTTGTTTCACCATCAATACATGAGTGGGGGCTATCTATTCCTTTGGGGTCTGCTCTGGGGCAGTTAGATTTCCCCTTTTCATGCTTCAGGCTTATTTAGTGCTCCAGCTGTGATGAAGCGTCTAGGAACATCGTAGGTACGCTCCACGGTTGCTGCTAGTTGTGTGGTAGGATCAGGGATCTGCAATCTGCATAGTTACCAACCTCTCTGATTTTCTGTGACTTAGCTTGTTTTGCTTTTTTCTCCTCGGTGACCCATTCATAACACAGGGAGAAGTCCCAGGATGGGGGATCACCCTTGATAAGGGAGACTATAATCCCCACACACTGTTCTTCACTCCATGAAGAATAAGGGTGAAGCCTGAAATACAATTTACAGGCTTCTTTGAAGGTCATAAATTTATATTTCCTGCATAAAATCTGTCAGGGAGAGAAACTTTAGATTCCAGCTGAGCCAGGACTTGAGTCGAGACAAAAAACCCCGTCAGCTTCTGAAGCTGCAGCACCACCTGAGTCTGCATCTTGGAAACCTCATCCATGAGGGACTGGATCAGGCGAGCAAAAGCCTCAGCATGAGCCATGGGTTCACCAGGAAAAAAGTATGGGTCGGTGACAATGTCATGACGGACAAGGTTAAGTCCAGCAGATGACACTACTTATACCTTCAATGGGATGGAATGAGGTGAGGAAAGCCCTAATCATGGAGAATGAGGGACAGGGGCACCTCCTGAGCTCCAACCTGAGCCTGTCCCTAATCTCCCTAATGCCCTAATCGTGTTCTTCCCCTTCTGCCATCATGTGCCTAGTCACTGATTGTCCCCGAACATTGACTTCTCCAGGAAGTCTGTGCTACTGCCAGAACAGCAGGCAGATTTTTTTCCATGCTGTCATCTGCATGACAGCACGAGAAACACTGGCAGCTTTGATTGGTGGTAAGATTTTTACTGTTGGTCAGAGAGCTCTGGTTCCCATGTGTCGGGTGATGAGAGATTACTACTCCCATCAGCCTACACCTGCTCTCACTGATAACAGTGAGAGCAGGCGCTGCTGAAGGTAGTGTTCATCAGCTGGTGCCTTTGCTAAAAATAAATAAATAAAAAATATCTCCTCCATTTTTGGTAACCAGCGCAAGCAAAACTGTCTGCTGTGGATGGAAACCTCAGCTATCAGCTTTATTATGGCTGCCTATCAAGAATAGAGAGGTTCCAAGACACTTTTTAAAAATTATCTAAAGAAATAATTTTAAAAAATGGTATGGGGGTTTCCCTCATTTCTGACAACTATCCAAGCAAAAGCAAACAGCTGGGGGCTGTTATTTTCAGACTGGTAAAATAGCAGTTGCCCCAAAAAAGGCGCATTTATTAGATGTTAATTGAGCGAATTCTGGCACTTTTCCTGGCTCTTACCACTTGCCCTGGTGCAGCGGCAAGTGTGGTAATGGTTGTGGGGTTGATTTCAGCTGTTTTATGGCCGCTGACATCAAGCCCACTGGTTAGTAATGGGGAGGCATCTATAAGACGCCCTCATTGCTAACTCCATAGTTAGATTTTAAAAAATACACAGACAGAATAAAGTCTTTAGTTGAAAGAAGGACACAGACTCCTCTATTTGACTTAAAAATAAAAAATCAGTTATACTTACATTAAGCTTAATCCATTGAAGCCCTTGTCCCCTGTAAAAAAATAAACAATCATATATCTCACCCATCAAAGTGCTGTCTCACGCCGTATTACATCTCTGAGATAACTGGTTTACATCCTGAACGGTGCCATGATGTGACAGTCCAGGCTGAAAACCAGGAAACAATGAGTGATGCGAGCGCAGATTTAGTGACCAGCATCGACTTCATAGAGGTAATCACCGGTCACTGTAGGTGCGCTACCAGACTCAATTCACTCTGAACCTGGACAATGAACTGCAGTAACCTCAATTAGATCACCGTGAGCACCGTGCTGTGAAGCAACTTTGGCTTGGGGGGGTTTCCACTATTTAGGCACATCAGTGGCTGTGAAAACATGACATATTTTCTATCTATTCCAGCCAATGTTGCTCTTCAAAAGTCAAATGTCACTTGTTCATTCCGAGCCCTGTCATGCACCTAAGTAGTAGTTTTCTACCACATATGGTGCATCAGCATACTCAAGAGAAATTGAACAACAAATTGTATGGTTCATTTTTTCCTGTTATTCTTGTGAGCATTAAAAATTTGGGGCTGAACAACATTTTTGTGGGAAAAAATAATATTTTTTCATTTTTATGGCCCAATGTTTTAAAATTACGTGAAGCACTTGTGGGGAGTTTCCACTGTTTAGGCATATCAAGGGCTCTACAAATGCAACATAGCATCCGCTATCTGTTCCAGCCAATTTTGCACTCTAAAAGTCAATCTATGCTTCTTTCCCTCTGATCCCTGCTGTGCTGCCAAACAGTAGTTTTCCTCCACATGGGGTATCTCCATACTCAGGAGAATTTGCACAACTAACTGTACATTTATTTTTCTCCTATTGCACTTGCAAAAATGCCAAATTTGGGGGCTAAAGCAACAGTTTTGTGAAAAAGTTAAAATGTTAATTTTTTCTTTTCACATTGCTTTAATTTCTGAGAAGCATCTGAAGGGTTAAAGGTTTAAGAATATAAAAATGTAAAATTAGAAAATTGCTAATTTTTTTTTTTCACAAATGCCAAAAATTTTGACCTAAATTTACCACTAACATAAAGTACAAGGTATCACTAAAAAACATTTTCAGAATCGCCAGGATACATTGAAGCATTCCACAGTTATTACCACAGAACTTGACACTGACCAATATGGATGATAACAAAGAAATTGCATTTTTTCACTTGAAAAAGACGCTATTCCAGTGCTTAATTGCATGGTGGAAATAAAAACCACTCAACTCATCTTGGTCCTAAGGATTCTTCATCATAGCAGCACAGCCTGATAGCGTGTTAGGCCTTGCTCACCCTTGCGATGAAATCGGACTAGAGCAATACAATAAAAAAATTGATTTGCTCTTGTCCCAATGTTGAACTATGGGGCAGCTCACATCTACGATAATTTTCTCATGCCGATTCGATATGCTGCGATTGCATCCGAGAATCGGATTGCACACACCCATACAAGTGATTCCCATGGACGTCAATGATAGAGTAGATGGAGAGATTATAGTTTCCATCTCCTCTGCTCCTGTACTCCGATTCTCGCAAGCGAGAGGTTTGGAGTGGAGTGCACTGACACTCAGCCTAAACTTGCAGCAGAGCTGGAGCCAAGTGTCATAAGCACATTGCATGCCATGTTCTCGCATCAGATGCCATATGTTAATGTGACTCATCATCCAAATTGGTCAACTATCCTGGAGGAGATCATACCCCAGCCACGAGGCAGCAGCAGCTGATATTTTCAGGTGTTCATAGCAGTTGGGCCTGCACAAAACCTGCTCTGGTGATCACCTTCCTTTTACCTTCCATCTCCTATCTCAGTAATGAAAAAGTGTCTACTCTTCACTAAATACAGACTTTACCGCAGAATTGAGAACTTTGGACAATGACTGATCAATTCAGGTAGAGAAAAAGCTCATTATTACAGAGTTGCTTATTTTTAGGTTTACTATTGACTTATGGAATAAAAATTTAAATTATGGTTAATTTTTAACCGGAAATGATATGTCCCAAAAGTAGACAATCTATTTAATTAAAAAGTTAAATATTTTTATTTGTGATTAGAGCAGAACATCAAGCTGCGCACATTATTTTGAAGGAATTAATAAAGTCATAATTATGAATAACATAAAAATGTTCAGCAATAATCATTCTTTAAATAATGAAATTCCTTTATATTAAAAGATCAATAATAATATTGCTGTTGGTTATCTCTACTCAACATTGATTTGTTAAAAATTCAAAGACTGCTGTTTGGGACTTAAGGGCGGACATACTATCGGTGCAAACTGTACAGCCACATTGGGCTCCAAAAGGTAAGAGGGCCCAATTCCACATCCAAAGCAGGTCATAAGGTGTACTATGATGACAGGACCCTCTTCGGTCTGTATCAGTTCCTTCTGGGAGACCTTTTATCTTAGATTGTACCAAATCAGAATAAAACCTATATACTGTACTTTTTTAGGTTACTAGACATAATCTTTGTTCCACACTATGGTCCTAAGAGCTAAAAGAAATAATGTGCATGTCCTGAAACTTTTTTTAAATGAGGAATGACAACCACTTTCCATTTATATTATTAGGACATATGGATATCATATAGGAAGCCTAAAGTAAGAACATAGTAAAGGCAAAAATCTCTTTGAGGCAGTTTCGAATTTCATCATTTTCAGAGAAAAAAAATCCTTCCTGGCTCCAGACAATGAATAGAGCATTTTTGTGTTCCCGTGAACTGTGGGGTTACCAGCAGAGGAATCCCTAGTGATTAGTAAATAACGACCTATTCCATGGATAAGTTTTACTCTGGGTACAGCCCTTTCTTGCAGAAGAAAAGACAAGTATGGAAATGTAAGTATTCTGACTTAAGGCACAGTGGCTTCACCTAGAAACACTGTGAATAACACTGGTAGCAAATATGTCAAAGCTATAATAATACCCTGGATCTACAACCCATCTCAATCAATCTCCATCCCAGACCCCAATGAACTTAGTCAATAAAGCTTCACATATGTATCCCTGCTCTTGCAGTAAAGAATCATAGTCTGTGATGATGGTGAAATCTGCAATTTTCTAGACACAAACATTGATTTCCTCTAGGCATAAATTCCGAGTCTGGATAGATTCCACACACCTTTTTTTCAGCTAGAGATGATCGAATAATTTGAAATTCAATTTTGCCTCAGCTGACAATTTTTTTCCAAAAATTAGATTCTCAATTTGCTCAAAAAACAATTTTCTACAAACCACCAGTACTACTAAGCCTTTAATGACACAGAAAGATGTATAACACTCTGATGTCCTGTAGGACTGTACTGGACACCTTTCTTTAATGCAGACACAGCCTTAGAAATGTCAAAGTGACCTCACCACATAAATCAATGGTTCCCAAACTCCAGTCCTCGTGGACCCCAACAGGTCATGTTATCAGGATTTCCATAATGTTACACATGTGAGAGAATTCCTGATGCCTTGATGATACTTCCATCACCTGTGAAATACTAAGGAAATCCTGAAAACATGACCTGTTGGAGTCCACGAGGACTGGAGTTTGGGAACCACTGACATAAATGAATAGTTACTTGTGGTAACCAATAGCCTGTTAAACAATACAATGCACTAATAGATTTTGTAGGCTTTTTAATTGTAAGTGGCAGTAACAGCAGTGTACAGAATAGAATGTGTCAGTCACGGAAATGTCTGGCAATGTAGGACTATTTTTGATCACCACAGAAGAAAACAACCCTAAAAAATGTCTTTTATTAGTACTTGATTAAAAATTTACAAATATTGCTTAAAAATACAAATTACCAACACCAGAAAAAACAGAGCTAGGTATTGATTGGCAAAAAAATTCTATATATCGTGGTAGGATATTTGTTAGTGGTAATAAAGTCCTACTTAGACCCTTATCGGTCCCTATTGGATTGTACACCTTCCTAACAGTGGAGGTTGGCACCCTAAATTTCAATGTGGTGCCCCACTCCGCATCGGCTGTCCCTTATATCCCTAGAATGCCCTATCAACTACCCATGCCCAAAACCCAACAACATGCAGACAAACACTATTGATCTATCTGAGTAGTATATCTCGTAATATCTATTGGAGGAATATTGAAATAATAATTCACTTCAACCCAGTCTCCCTCAGACTGAAGTAGACCTAAAGTCTTCTTAACTAAGCTCACTTGAAGCAATATAATGTTCTTGGCTAAACTATTAGATCCAGTACACTGGGTTATAATATACAATTTACCTAGTTAGCCACAGATAGATAATACCATCAAGGGGATATGATAACCCCCCAAAAATAGAGGAATTCTCACTGAAATCTCCTCCACATTAAATATGATTTTTCCCTGATAGTATTCAAAACATAATTAGGGATAAAGTGCAACTGTGCTTCATATTTGCAAAAAATATATTATGACAGATAACGGGGTGCTCACTGCTTTTAACCCGGTGCTCAGAGGAAAAAATACAATATATCATAGAAAAACCTCGGCACACAGTATTGCATGAATCCAATGTTTATTCATCCAGGACAACATATATTATATTGTAGGATCAAAAATATGTGGTACAGATAAATAGTCATCAATGTTTCGGCTATTCAGGCTTTCTCAAGATTTTATCTGAAGCAGAAAATCCAAATGACAACAAATAAGAAAAAGCAATTTCCAAAATCACAAAAAAAAGCAAAAAATAGCGTTACATACAAGTCTCATATACATTACAATATGCAGCCTTCCAAAATAAGCATATACTCAAAATTAGTAGCATTTTTTAATAATATCAGTTTTGATACGTATTCACATATGAGAAAAATTATTATTCATCAAGTCCCACCATTAGAAAAAATAAAAAATAAAGCAAATATATGTATCCATCATATGCAGAACAAAAGTATATTGCCATCTAGTGGAAAAGGTTACAATACCTGTATAAATAAAGGTCCACACATGTCACAACTAGTGTTGAGCAATACCTTCTGATATCGGGAAATATTGGATTGGACCGATACCAGGGTATCGCCGATTCCAATACCGGAAACCCATGCAAGTCAATGGGGCACAAATATCGGAATGAAAATAAACCCTTACTTTCCTTGCACATCCAGTTCGGGAGGGGGGAAGAGTGTGGGCGGTGCGTGGGCAGAGACTGTGCGTGTGTGTGCGGGCGGGGTCTGTATGGGCCTCTTGGGGGTCTGTGCGGGCCTGCCGGGGGTCTGTGCGGGCCTGCTGGGGGTCTGTGCGGGCCTGCCGGGGGTCTGTGCGGGCCTGCCGGGGGTTGCGTGTGTGTGCAGGCATCGTCCGATGGGATTACAAGTCCCATCGGGCGATGCCTGCTACAATGACAGCGATTGACACATTAGCCAATGATGGGACAGTAGTAGTCCCATCATCCGGCTAATGTGTTGAATGTAAAAAAAACATACATACTACATACATACTACATAAATACTACATATATACAACATTCATACAACATACATACATACTACATACTACAAACATACTTCATATATACTACATTTATACAACATACATACTACATACATACTACATATATACTACATTCATACAACATATATACTACATTCATACAACATACATACATACTACATACATACTTCATATATACTACATTCATGCAACATACATGCTACATATATACTACATTCATACAACATACATACATACATACTACATACATACAATATATATACTACATTCATACAACATACATACTACATACATACAACATACATAAAACATGCTACAGACATACAACATGCATACTACATACATACTACATACAATACATTCATACAATACATACATATAGACATACAGTACATATAACATAGAGTACATACTCACCATCACTTGTCACTTTGATCCCCAAAGCCAGTGTCATCTGTAAAAAATATTAAAATAACAAAAAACCAATATACTCCCTGATCCGCAGAAATCCACGAGTCTCCCATGCCGATCTCCCATGGAGAACAGCAGCATTAGCTGATGCGACCGCTCTCTAGGGGCTCCAGGAATACAATAACGGGAGGTAGGTATCCTTCTGCACTGTATTCCTCCGCCACTGTAAAAAAATAGTCCCTAGTCTCACTTTTGGCATTGCTGTGTGAGAAAGTTCCCACGCAGCTTTTGACATAAAGTGAGACCAGTGAACTATAGTAACCTCTCAGTGATGCACTGCAGGAGATCATTGTGGGACACTCGTGGATTTCTGCAGATCAGGGAGTATATTGGCTGTTTGTTATTTTAATATTTTTTACAGTGAGATGACACTGGCTTCGGGGATCAAAGTGACAAGTGATGGTGAGTATGTACTCTGTTATATGTACTGTATGTCTATATGTATTGTATGTAGTATGTATGTAGTATGTATGTTGCATGTATGTAGCATGTTGTATGTATGTTGTATGTATGTAGTTAGTATGTAGCATGTATGTATGTTGTATGAATGTAGTATATACTGTATGTAGTATGTATGTAGCATGTAGTATGTATGTATGTTGTAAGAATGTAGTATATATGTAGTATGTATGTAGTATGTATGTATGTTGTATGAATGTAGTATATATGTGGTATGTATTATGTATGTATGTTGTATGAATGTAGTATATATGTAGTATGTATGTAGTATGCAGTATGTATGTTGCATGAATGTAGTATATATGTAGTATGTATGTAGTATGTATGTATGTTGTATGAATGTAGTATATATGTAGTATGCATGTATTATGTAGTATGTATGTATGCTGTATGAATGTAGTATGTATGTATTATGTAGTATGTATGTATGCTGCATGAATATAGTATATATGTAGTATGTATGTAGTATGTAGTATGAATGTAGTATATATGAAGTATGTATGTAGTATGTATGTATGTTGTATGAATGTTGTATATATGTAGTATGTATGGGGTTTTTTTTACATTCAACACATTAGCCGGATGATGGGACTACTACTGTCCCATCATTGGCTAATGTGTCAATCACTGTCATTGTAGCAGGCATAGCCCGATGGGACTTGTAGTCCCATCGGACGATGCCTGCACACACACACAACCCCCGGCAGGCCCGCACAGACCCCTGGCAGCCCGCACAGACCCCCGGCAGGCCCGTACAGACCCCCGCCAGGCCCGCACAGACCCCCTGCAGCCCGCACAGACCCCCGGCAGGCCTGCACAGACCCCCGGCAGGTCCGCACAGACCCCCGGCAGGCCTGCACAGACCCCCGGCAGGCCCGCACAGACCGCGCATCATGATGACATCATTTCAGCAGCCAATCACAGCCATGCCATTAGTTAACATGGCTAACACAACTGGCTCATTGCATTATGGGAACTTCCGATTCCGGTATTCGATATTGTAAAAATATCGGAATTCGGTATCGGAACTCCGATACAGTGAATATCGGCTGATACCCGATATTTGCAGTATCGGAATGCTCAACACTAGTCACAACATGAATTCCTCATGTATTCATTTCATATAAGTGGCCTGTGGATTACCTTATATTAGAAAGAAACACAGATCAATATCCCAAAGAGAGTGCAAATATCTCATGTGAAACAAAGGGTTAAAAACCCGCTCTAACATACCACCAAAGTGACCGTCCAAGGGGCGTATTGGCAAGCGCCGGTGAGTGTTGCGATGTGTTCTGTGAACGCCAAACAGGGAGGCGCACCTTAAAAATATCATGGCGGATAATCAGTTCCTGGGTAGATGTCAGTGTCCAGAGTGGCAAACTGCGCATGTGTCGCCGAGGTCTGACGAAAAAGACCGAAGCTCTCCCGGATGTAAGAGCGCCGTGCACCCGAAGATCACCAGAAAGTCCCGAAACTCAATAGGGATGCTGCCAATATCAAGAGAAATAAAGTGCGCAGACGTGAACGTCAATGTGACAATCAAGTGACTTGTTTATTGTGGGTACTATCAGTTTGTAACTAGGAAGAAAAAAGGAATAAAGATATTAATAGAAATAATACTAATGAAAATAATGAAAATAATAATATTAATAAAAATATTGATAAAAAGTGATCCAAACTAAAAGGAAATAATATTACATTTTTTAAGGTATCGTAACCACTTATATATAATGTACTAGAGCACGCGCTTATAGGTTACCCAAAACTAGATCTAAAATATTTTTACAATCATATTTTTACAATTACTTATAAAAGGACAATACCCATTAAATGTATGCAAAACAAAGGGAGAAATTCAGCAATGGGTAACATGTATCCATATTAAAGAATCGTCATATATAGCAGGTTTAAAATATGATTAACTTATTATATCACATTCTCTATTTAACCCTAATGGCGTTAGGGTCTGTAATGTATGTATACAAAAAGACTCCTGCTCTTTTAACCTCTTAACCCTTATCACCACCTCTCCTGGCCATGGGTACATGACCGATAACCTGGTATCTCAATTGTGTTACTGAGTGACCACATGATGAAAAATGAGCTGGAATAGGTAGTAATGTACGTCCACACCTAATGGTTGATTTGTGTTGTGAGATGCGGTCCCGGACATGTTGGGTAGTTTCCCCAACATATCCAAGACCGCACAGGCATTTTACAAGGTACACAACAAAGGACGAATCACAAGTAAAATATCCATTAATTGGATATTGTCGTCCGGTACGGGGATGCGAAAAAGAATCACCTTTGGTGACGTTGGAACATTGTAAGCACCCTAAACAGGGAAACGTCCTCTTCCGAGATGTGGTCAATGTCTTTTGAATAAGTTCCTTATTACTAGAGCCCACATCCGCTCTCACCACAAAATTCCTAATATTATTTGATCTCCTAAAACACATTATGGGTTTGGAAAGAAATTCAGGAATAGAGGGATATGAGTTTTTAAGAACATACCAATGTTTAAGTATACAGCGATTCACAAGATTATTGAAAGGATGGAATGTGCTCACAAAGGTCACTCTATTTGTCTTATTCCTGTGAGTTGAAGGATTGCTATACCGTCTTAGTATGTGAGTCGGATAACCCCTATTACGGAAACGTGTTTCCATCTCCTGATGTCTAAGTTCTCTAGTAATGGGATCTGAAACGATCCGGTCAATCCTCACATGTTGTGATCTTGGTAGTGCCCGCTTTATATGTAGTGGATGGCTACTTTCAAAATGGAGTAGACTATTTTTGTCAGTGGACTTGATATACAAATCTGTTTCAATAGTGCCATCAGGTTTGATAATCACAAGCGTGTCATGAAAATTAATTGAGTGGCAATCATGGTGTAGGGAAAAAGTAAGTCCTGCGATACATGTATTCAGGTCATTGAAGAAACTTAAAAGATTTTCTGCATCCCCTGTCCAAATTAAAAAGACGTCGTCAATATAACGCTTCCAATATATTACATATAATGCAAATAAAGGATGAGTATATACGAAAGACTCTTCAAACTGTGCCATGAAGATATTGGCATAGGGGGGTGCCACATTGGAACCCATAGCCGTTCCCTTGTTTTGTATATAAAATTGGTCCTCAAAGAGAAAAAAAATTTTAGTCAAAATTAAAGTGAGTACATCCCTACAAAACTCTATCTGCTCACCAGAAAAGGTTGTATTTATTAGATAAAAATGTAACCATGGATTCGATCCCATCCTGATTTGCAATACTCGTGTACAAGCTATTCACGTTAAGTGTGACCAGTCTACTGCCGGTGGGTATGGGACTCATAGATCTAATACTGTTTGAAAAATCTTAAGTGTCTTTTATGTAAGATTTCAGAAGAGGTACATACGGAGTTAGTATTTTCTCCAAAGCAATAGATAATGGAGATAACACCGAGTTGGTGGAGGCAACTATAGGTCGTCCAGGTGGTTTCCACAAATCCTTGTGGATCTTAGGGAGAGTGTAAAATACTGGTATAGAAGGACTAGGATTGATTAAAAATTCCCCAAATTTCAAATTAATGGTACCCAACTGGCAATAAAAATCGACAAGATTTTTAATTTTCCTATCTATTTCAAAGTTGGGATTATAAGAAATAGGAGTATAAGTACCAGTATTATACAACTGTGATTGAATCTCCATAATGTAGTAAGAACAATCCATTATGACAATGGCCCCTCCTTTATCGACTGGTTTAATAATTAATATTTTACTCTCCTTTAGACTGTTTAAAGACCTCTTCTCCTCCAATGTAAGGTTATTCTTAATACGCACAGTACCCCTACTAACCGTCTGTATAACTTCAGTAATATCTCTTTGAACCAAGTCAATAAGTGTTTCTACAGGATGGTAAATACGTGGGGGTAGAAAACTACTTAGAGAACGTAAATTTAAAGATTGAATTTAGAAGACATAACCCTCAAAAAATAGAGGAATTCTCACTGAAATCTCCTCCACATTAAATATGATTTTTCCCTGATAGTATTCAAAACATAATTAGGGATAAAGTGCAACTGTGCTTCATATTTGCAAAAAATATAATGCCTCAATCACATATGACTCCATTAATAATTCCATCATTATGCCACTATGTCGTGCTCCTATCTACGGTCATCCTTATACAAGAAGTTGGCGAAACGTGTAGGGACAAGGACTTTGAGACAAATAATGCTATCATTATTCAGATAAGTGACCTACTATGGCTTTTTAGCATGATGTTTTTGAATTATGGCATTGTCTTTTGTTTTGGTCATGAGAGACCTGCTAAATTAAGCAAAAGTTACCTATTATGAGTGACACTTCTTTAGTATGCTATGTAATTACTCTTGATCGCTGAGAATTATTATTATTGCCACTAACAAATATCCTACACTGATATATATAATTTTTTTGCCAATCAATACCTAGCCCTGTTTTTTCTGGTGTTGGTAATTTGTATTTTTAAGCAATATTTGTCAATTTTTAATCGAGTGCTAATAAAAGACATGTTTTAGGGTTGTTTTCTTCTGTGGTGATCAAATTAAGTATACCCGATTTGAATGAATTTTTGTTTTTTCGTTCAAAGTAGGACTATCTCTGACAGCTGCAGCAGAGCATCACTATGAAGCAGACTGGGCAGGTAGGAGATGCATGGCTGGTGTGGCTTTGAAGTGGTATTAGCACTGGCAGGGGCAGAAGCCACATGGCATAGCAATTTCAAAGAGAATTCTGGCAGTGTAGCCCAGCACAGGCAGCACCAGCAGCACACCAAAGATGAAATGATGGATAGAGAGAAGATGCCTAGCCCTTCACAAAAAATTGTGCTTAAAAACTCAGCTTATACACGAGTATATACGGTACATATATATATGATATATGCATGTGCCACTGTCATTTATATACAGTATATATGTTTTCTATGTGTATCTATCTATTCTATCATGTCACACTGTGATTATACTGTACACGGCACATGAATTGCAGCTTTTATTCTATCTATCCATCTATCATCCATCGATCTATCATCTACTTTAAAATACTTTAGTGGCAACACATTTACTTTCCTGCACTTTCACAGAATATTACCGACTTTTTCCGATTTTAAGAAAAATGCTCGTGTTATCGATCAAGAATCCGAATCTACCATTTTCGTACCGAATTTATGTTTGGCGATTGTTTTCCAAACATATTTGCTTATCTCTAATCATGAGTTTACATATGTACAGGTCTATATTGAAAGTAAAGATGCTACCATCACTCCGTGCTCTTGGTAGACACACACTTTTCTAATGTGACACTTATTCAAAACATACATCTAGTGTAACTGATGCAATTCTGAAGATCAGGGTAAAAGTGATTCACTGGCTAAGCATGTCTGGTGATCTGCACCCAATTGAACACCTTTGGGAAATTCTGAAGAGATACCTTGAGCATCACTCTCCATCCAGCATCTAGTCTCTAAAAGAGGTCATTCTTGCAGGATGACAAAAGATGATATGTTAATCCAACTGAAACTGAAAATACCCAGAGTGCTACACAGGTTTCATGAAGAAAAATATTTTATTGATGTCAAAAAAACGAGTAAAAATTTTACTAAAAAACAGAACACTCCAATGAGTGGTACCAAAGCACATTTAGGTATATGTCATAATAGATTTATGAAAAGATCACGTGCAAGATGCGTATATGCAAAAATATATAAACAGGTAAATAAAGCCCTTACCAAAAAATATCCTAAGCCATACCTGCAAAATGCTGAGACTATCTCTTAAATAGAGGGAAACCATAGTGTACTTACATCAAAATGATGTGCCAGTAAGAAAGGGGGTAAGGTGCATGTGCTCTGGTCCACCGGCCCCAACGCACGTTTCGAACATAGGCTTCGTCAGGGGGAGTGTCTCCACTGTGGGTTTTTTTTGTTTTTTTTTTGCATTTAGCTCATTTTTATGTCGGTATTTATGAAAAAGAAGGTGTTGCAATATGTCACCAACTTGTTCATTCCATGATAGAATACATGGTGCTGTCCTTAACCCCTTCACTACCAAGGGTGGTTTGCACGTTAACTACCGGGCCAATTTTTACAATTCTGACCACTGTCCCTTTATGAGGTCATAACTCTGGAACGCTTCAACGGATCTAGGCGATTCTGACATTGTTTTCTCGTGACATATTGTACTTCACTTTAGTGATAAAATTTCTTCGCTATAACTTGCGTTTATTTATGAAAAAAATGGAAATATGGTGAAAATTTAGAATATTTTGCGATTTTCAAACTGTGAATTTTTATGACCTTAAACCAGAGAGTTACATGACAGAAAATAGTTAATAAATAACATTTCCCACATGTCTTCTTTACATCAGCACAAATTTGGAAACAACATTTTTTTTTGTTAGGAAGTTATAAGGGTTAAAAGTTGACCAGCGATTTCTCATTTTTACAACAAAATTTACAAAACCATTTTTTTTAGGGACCACCTCACATTTGAAGTCACTTTGAGGGGTCTATATGGCAGAAAATACCCAAAAGTGACACCATTCTAAAAACTGAACCCCTCAAGCTACTCAAAACTACATTCTAGAAGATTATTAACCATTCAAGTGCTTCACAGGAGCAGAAGCAACATGGAAGGAAAAAAATAACATTTAACTTTTTAGTCACAAAAATGATCTGTTAGCAACAATTTTTTAATTTTCCCAAGGGTAACAGGAGAAATTGGACCCCAAAAGTTGTTGTCCAATTTGTCCTGAGTACGCTGATACCCTATATGTGGGGGGGGACCACTGTTTGGGCGCACGGCAGGGCTCGGAAGAGAAGCAGCGCCGTTTGACTTTTTCAACCTAAAATTGGCTGGAATTGAGATTGGACGCCATGTTGCATTTGACGAGCCCCCAATGTGCCCAAACAGTGGAAACCCCCCACAAGTGACCCCATTTTGGAAACTAGACCCCCTAAGGAACTTATCTAGATGTGTGGTGAGCACCTTGAACCCCCTAGGGCTTTACAGGAGTTTATAACGCCCGGGCGTGAAAATAAAAAATCATATTTTTTCCACAAACATGATCGTTTAGTCCCCAATTTTTTATTTTCCCAAAGGTAGCAGGAGAAATTGGACCTCAAAAGTTGTTGTCCAATTTGTCCTGAGTACGCTGATACTCTATATGTGGGGGGGACCACTGTTTGGGTGCACGACAGGGCTCGGAAGGGAAGCAGCGCCGCTTGACTTTTTCAACCTAAAATTGGCTGGAATTGAGATTGGACGCCATGTTGCGTTTGACGAGCCCCTAATGTGCCCAAACAGTGGAAACCCCCCACAAGTGACCCCATTTTGGAAACTAGACCCCCTAAGGAACTTATCTAGATGTGTGGTGAGCACCTTGAACCCCCTGGAGCTTCACAGGAGTTTATAACGCCCGGGCGTGAAAATAAAAAATCATATTTTTTCCACAAACATGATCGTTTAGTCCCCAATTTTTTATTTTCCCAAAGGTAGCAGGAGAAATTGGACACCAAAAGTTGTTGTCCAATTTGTCCTGAGTACGCTGATACTCTATATGTGGGGGGGACCACTGTTTGGGCGCACGGCAGGGCTCGGAAGGGAAGCAGCGCTGCTTGACTTTTTCTACCTAAAATTGGCTGGAATTGAGATTGGACGCCATGTTGCGTTTGACGAGCCCCCAATGTGCCCAAACAGTGGAAACCCCCCACAAGTGACCCCATTTTGGAAACTAGACCCCCTAAGGAACTTATCTAGATGTGTGGTGAGCACCTTGAACCCCCTCGGGCTTCACAGGAGTTTATAACGCCCGGGTGTGAAAATAAAAAATCATATTTTTTCCACAAACATGATCGTTTAGTCCCCAATTTTTTATTTTCCCAAAGGTAGCAGAAGAAATTGGACCCCAAAAGTTGTTGTCCAATTTGTCCTGAGTACGCTGATACTCTATATGTGGGGGGGACCACTATTTGGGCGCACGGCAGGGCTCGGAAGGGAAGCAGCGCCGCTTGACTTTTTCAACCTAAAATTGGCTGGAATTGAGATTGGACGCCATGTTGCGTTTGACGAGCCCCCCAATGTGCCCAAACAGTGGAAACCCCCCACAAGTGACCCCATTTTGGAAACTAGACCCCCTAAGGAACTTATCTAGATGTGTGGTGAGCACCTTGAACCCCCTAGGGCTTTACAGGAGTTTATAACGCCCGGGCGTGAAAATAAAAAATCATATTTTTCCCACAAACATGATCGTTTAGTCCCCAATTTTTTATATTCCCAAAGGTAGCAGGAGAAATTGGACACCAAAAGTTGTTGTCCAATTTGTCCTGAGTACGCTGATACTCTATATGTGGGGGGGACCACTGTTTGGGCGCACGGCAGGGCTCGGAAGGGAAGAAGCGCCGCTTGACTTTTTCTACCTAAAATTGGCTGGAATTGAGATTGGACGCCATGTTGCATTTGACGAGCCCCCAATGTGCACAAACAGTGGAAACCCCCCACAAGTGACCCCATTTTGGAAACTAGACCCCCTAAGGAACTTATCTAGATGTGTGGTGAGCACCTTGAACCCCCTAGGGCTTCACAGGAGTTTATAACGCCCGGGCGTGAAAATAAAAAATCATATTTTTTCCACAAACATGATCGTTTAGTCCCCAATTTTTTATATTCCCAAAGGTAGCAGGAGAAATTGGACCCCAAAAGTTGTTGTCCAATTTGTCCTGAGTACGCTGATACTCTATATGTGGGGGGGACCACTGTTTGGGCGCACGGCAGGGCTCGGAAGGGAAGCAGCGCCGTTTGACTTTTTCAACCTAAAATTGGCTCGAATTGAGATTGGATGCCATGTTGCGTTTGACGAGCCCCCAATGTGCCCAAACAGTGGAAACCCCCCACAAGTGACCCCATTTTGGAAACTAGACCCCCTAAGGAACTTAACTAGATATGTGGTGAGAACTTTGAACCCCCAAATGTTTCACTAAAGTTTATACTGCCCAGGCGTGAAAATAATAAATCCTATTTTGTGCCCACAAAAATGATCATTTAGTCCCCAATTTTTAATTTTCCCAAGCGTAACAGGAGAAATTGGACCCCAAAAGTTGTTTTCCAATTTGTCCTGAGTATGCTGGTGCCCCATATGTGGGGGAAAACTACTGTTTGGGCACACGTCGGGGCTCAGAAGGGAAGAAGTGACGCTTTGGAATGCAGACTTTGATGGAATGGTCTTCGGGCGTCATGTTCCGTTTGCAGAGCCCCTGATGTGGTTAAACAGTAGAAACCCCCCACAAGTGACCCCATTTTGGAAACTAGACCCCCTAAGGAACTTATCTAGATATGTGGTGAGAACTTTGAACCCCCAAGTGTTTCACTAAAGTTTATACTGCCCAGGCGTGAAAATAAAAAATCCTATTTTGTGCCCACAAAAATGATCGTTTAGTCCCCAATTTTCAATTTTCCCAAGCGTAACAGGAGAAATTGGACCCCAAAAGTTGTTTTCCAATTTGTCCTGAGTACGCTGGTGCCCCATATGTGGGGGAAAACTACTGTTTGGGCACACGTCGGGGCTCAGAAGGGAAGAAGTGACGCTTTGGAATGCAGACTTTGATGGAATGGTCTGCGGGCGTCATGTTCCGTTTGCAGAGCCCCTGATGTGGTTAAACAGTAAAAAAAGCCCACAAGTGACATTGATTTGGAAACTAGACCCCCAAGGAACTTATCTAGATGTGCCCCAACTAATCTAATGTTTCCGGTAACGAAATTTAGTAGTGCATTGAGGTGTGGTACAATTTGAAGCAATCCTTCATACACAGGCCAGGTTTTTCGGGGCAGGTGTCGCATTGATAAATGGTGTCTTTGCGTATTCCGTTTTTGTAACACACTCGGCACCTTTTTTGCGATTTACCTCTTTTTCCAGTTTGCGGGACTTCCCCCAGGAAATGCTGACCTGGTACAATACGAGCACCTTCAGTTCCGGAAGTTCTGGGGCTCGCTCCTTCCAGAGTGCCAAACATCAGGGCCTTAACCACTACCTCCTGAAACTGAAGGTACGACGTATCGCTGGGGCATGCACATTGTGACAATAGGAATGCGTTGAGCATTGCCAATTGGACGATGTGCACGACCAGCTTTTTGTACCACGCCTTGGCCTTTCTCAAAGCATTGTACGGTTGGAGGTATTGATTGGAGCGATCAACGCCCCCCATGTTTTTATTGTACCCCAGCACACATTCAGGTTTGCTGACCTGTGCCGAGGTACCCCGTACAGTGCTGAGGGCGCTGCCATCACCGTGTATGGTGGTCAAGAGAAAGACATCCCTCTTGTCCTTGTACTTGACCACCAGCAGGTGGTGGCTACATTGGGCCCTGCTCTCACCTTTTCGGAGCATCTGCCCAAGTAGCGTCTTCGGGAGGCCTCTCTGATTTTTGCGGACAGTACCGCAAGCTGCGGTAGCTCGCGCAAAGAGGGCTTTGTAGAGTGGGACACTGGTATAAAAGTTATCAGTGTAGAGGTGATAACCTTTATCCAGCAGTGGGTGCACCAAATCCCACACAATTTTCCCACTCACTCCCAGGTCAGGAGGACACTCAGGGGGTTCAATCCTGGTGTCCTTTCCTTCGTACACTCTAAACCTGTGGGTGTACCCTGAGGTACTCTCACACAGCTTATAGAGTTTGATTCCGTACCTGGCCCTCTTACTGGGCAGGTATTGACGGAATCTGAGCCTGCCCTTAAAATGGACCAAGGACTCGTCCACGCAGATGTTCCTTTGGAGCACGTACACTTCAGCAAACTTTTTGTTGAAGTGTTCGATGACCGGCCGAACTTTGAACAGACGGTCAAAGTTGGGGTCATCTCGTGCGAGACACTGTGCATTATCGTTATAATGCAGAAACTTGAGGATGGCCTGAAAACGCGCCCGGACCATGGCCATTCGGAACACTGGAGTGTTGTATAAAATATCAAGACTCCAATATTGCGAAATTTCAGGCTTCTTCAGGATACCCATGTGGAGGACCAGGCCCCAAAACTTCGTCATTTCAACTGCGTCCACAGGAGACCAGTTAGTATAGGATGAAAGCGGGTTTTGCTCCAAAAATTGCCGAGCGTACAAATTAGTTTGCTCCACCATGTGGTTAACAAAATCCTCAGAGAAAAAGACTTTGAAAAAGTCAATTTCTGTGAGGCCGGTGGTATCAAACTTGATTCCTGATTCTGCCACAAAATCAGGAATCAGTGGCTCGTAATTTTCGGGGGGCGAGGTCCACACAGGGTCTGCTGAATCAGCTGCGGGCATGGTGGGCGCTGCCTCATCTTCTGTCCTGGAGCGTCTGCGTTGCGGTTCCGCAGGACCCGAGGAGGAAGATGAGGAGGGGGAAGAGGAAGAAGAAGAGGATGAAGAATCCGAAAAATAAAGAAAAGTCGGATCGTCATCCTCGCTATCAGTGTCGGAGGCAAGGTAAGAATATGCCTCCTCCATTGAATAGCGCTGTTGGGAGGAACGTGATGGGCGGGACATTTTTTTGTGTAAATATGGTGCTTGGGAGTACTTTATTTATAACTGTGTATGTGGTGGGGGGCTAGTGATTGGTGCACACTATCCTGTAAGAAAAAGCTAAAAGGAAATGTGGAAAAAAAAGTCTAAAACAGCAGGACCTAGATATGGTAAGTAAACGGCGTCACTTACCAAAATTCAGTGACTGCTGGATGTGTGCACAGGGGTGGCTCAAAGGGGGGGGAGGTGAAAAAGAAAAATGGAAAACAGCCGGCACGAACTTTTATAAGTGAATTGCGTCACTTATCAAAATTCAGCGGCTGCTAAATGTGCACACGGAAACGGCACAAAGGGGGGTAAAAAGAGGGGCTGGGGGGATTGGGGTGGATGAATAGAGATCGGACAGGGATCAACAGTTAGGGTTGTAGTTAGGTGGCACAAAAAGGGGAGAAAAAAATTTAAAACGGCATGCAGGTGGTGCAAAAGTGGGGTGGAGGGGGGTGGGGGATGGGGGGATTGGGGTGGATGAAGAGAGATTGGGCAGGGGTCAGTTAGGGTTGTTGTTAGGTGGCACAAGGGGGGGAGAAAAAAAATGAAAAACGGGATGCGTGTGCGAAGGAAAAAAAGCGAGCACGAGTGTTGATCGGTGAACTGCGTCACCGATCAACGCTCGGTGGCTGCGCACGGAGGTGGCGCAAAAGTGGGGTGGAGGGGGGTAAAAATAGGGGGAAGGGGGATGGGGGGATTGGGGTGGATGAAGAAAGATTGGGCAGGGGTCAGTTAGGGTTGTAGTTAGGTGGCACAATGGGGGGGAGAAAAAAATGAAAAACGGGATGTGTGTGCGGAGTAAAAAAAAGCGAGCACAAGTGTTGATCGGTGAACTGCGTCACCAATCAACGCTCGGCTGCTGCGCACGGAGGTGGCGCAAAAGTGGGGTGGAGGGGGGTAAAAATAGGGGGAAGGGGGATGGGGGGATTGGGGTGGATGAAGAAAGATTGGGCAGGGGTCAGTTAGGGTTGTAGTTAGGTGGCACAATGGGGGGAGAAAAAAATAAAAAACGGGATGTGTGTGCGGAGTAAAAAAAAGCGAGCACAAGTGTTGATCGGTGAACTGCGTCACCAATCAACGCTCGGCTGCTGCGCACGGAGGTGGCGCAAAAGTGGGGTGGAGGGGGGTAAAAATAGGGGGAAGGGGGATGGGGGGATTGGGGTGGATGAAGAAAGATTGGGCAGGGGTCAGTTAGGGTTGTAGTTAGGTGGCACCGATCAACGCTTGGCGGCTGCACACGGAGGCGGGCCAAAAGGGGGGTGGAGGGGGTAAAAGGGGGTGAGGGGGGGTAAAAGGGGGGTGATGGGGTAAAAGGGGGGACGGGGGGGATGAAGATAGGTGGGGGGGTGAAGATAGATTGGGCAGGGGATCAGGGATCAATTAGCACTTACAGTTGTAGTTTTCTTTCTTCTTCTTCTTTCTTCTGCAGGGATTGTGATGCTACAAGCTGTGGCACCACAATACCCAGCACAGGAGCTCTTGCTGCGTCCGACCTCTCTGCAGGAATCCTCAGCTAGAGTGAGGACCCCTGCAGACAGGTTAGACAGGTCAGAGGCAGGTCAGGGGGCAGGTCACAGAGCGGTCACATCGCTGCTGTGACCTGTCATTGGTGGGATCAAATGATTACATCGATCCCACCAATCCCTGATCTGCCTGGTGACCATGGTAACTGCCTAGGATCGGAGCTCACAGCTCCGATTCCTAGGCAGGTCATGGCCAGGTCATCAGCAGGGCACAGAGCGGTCACATGGTGACCGCAGCTGTGCCCTGTGGCTGGCGCAATCGCCGATCTAATCGATCGCGCCAACCACTTCCTGCAGGCCCTGCTGGGCCTGTCCTAGGCTCTGGCCTAGGATCGGTGCTATTACAGCACCGATCCGGGCCGGTACCGGCAGGGCACAGCGGCGATATTGCGCCGCTGTGCGCTGCGATTGGCGTGATCGATAAGATCGGCGATCGCGCCAATCTGGGGGCTTTTCTCCGGTGCCTGGCATTGCCAGGCACCGGTCCTAGGATCGAGTACATCGGTACTCGATCCTAGCCTAGATTCCTGTTGTTTCAGCCAATCTGATTGGCTGAAACAAAGAGAATTGCTGTGATTGGTTGTTCTGAATTGAACAGCCAATCACAGCTCAGAGAGGGGCGGGCCAGGGCGGAGACTGCCCGGGATGCCGAGGCCATCTATCCTGAGGTAAGATGGCATCGGCATTTTAATGCGATCACCGCGACTTAAGTCGCGATGTCGCATTAAAGGGCATGACGTAATATTCCGTCCATGGTAATTAGGTCCATGGTCACATGGACGGAATATTACGTCAATTGTAGGTAAGGGGTTAAAATATAGAGGTAATTCTAAACACTATATGTAGCAGTTTTTGATGTGAGGTGAATTAATTTTTACATCAACTAATTTGAGTAAAACTGAAGATTTTGTCAACAAAGTAATATTATTAACCTTTCATGTTATGGGTTAAAAAAATGTTCTATGAAACATAGTATTGTCAAAATTTTGAAAATTGATCTTGTGTTCAGTGAAATATTAATTAAAATCTTGCTGTCCATTTATACTGTGCACTGTATGTCTTTCCATCATTTATGCTGAGCACTGTATTTCTTTCCATTACAATTACCAGAGCTTTTTAGCACTGTTGAGCTTCTTCCACCAACAGAACACTTGTCAACTGCTTCAAAGCTGTTCACAAAATAAACTGATTTTGTCATGAAGGTTCTCTTACTCACATGTTGCCTCCACTGTTTATCGAGAAGGTTAACAATTTACTGCTTTGATGACATCACATCCTCGGCATCCTTATCTGGTTCATGTGTGTAGCCCACTACAGAATACTCATCATCGTCATCATCCCTGACTTGGCTGATAGCTGCCACTGTGTGGAAAATGCTCTGAACTCCTTGTCTCTCCTGATTCCAACTGTGAGATTTGCCCTGACTCAGAGCACCGCTATCACTGCCAATGCTCGTACCGCCATTGCTTTCAGAGCCAAGAACATTACTACGTGTTTGAATCATGTCTTCCATATATTCTCGCACCATTTCATCCAAGTTTAAAGGCTGACTGTCTTCTGAGTTTTTCTCTTCATATAAATCAATTGAAGAGAAGTTCTTAGCCCCAACGGACTTATGGGTTAGGGGACAAAGGTGGAGAACAGATATTGGTGACACTGACAGAATTAGCAGTATATTAATTTAATGTAAGACATTAAATTTTATGTCAATGGAGGATGTGGACTGAGTAGAACACTGACTCAAGCTGACTGTCGCTGTCAGAGGCATCATTATCCTGCTGTGATTGAGTGGCATATTTCATTATGCCCTTTTCTTCCTCCTCAGTAATATGCTTGCCAGAGTCAAAGAGGTCAATTGTGACATGCGATTGTTAATACTACTACAGCACAGCATGCTGGTGGTGCTGCTGCTTGTAGTGGCTTCCATATTTTTAAGTGGTATGTTTTTTTTTCGCTTACACTACCATATTTGTTGTCAGTGCCATTTTTACATTTACAATACATTTTGACACAAGTATAACATATAACATTTCGAAAAATGTTTAACCAATCTTGAAAATCCAAACCTGATCCAATCCAAATCTGAAAACATGTTGAATCAACACTCTCTCTAACATTATGTCCTCCCTCTATGTGAAACTGAGTATCAGTCAAAATCTGAACTTGTCGTGTTTCCTCCCTCCCTCCCAATATTGCTATTTCTGTATGTTTGGTCCTCCAGCAACATGCCCGCTGTCTTGGTGTCATATTTGATTCAGATCTTTCCTTTACACCACATATGCGATCACTCACTCGCTCGTGTCACCTAAACATCCAAAACATCTCTAGAATTAGACCTTTTCTTATCTTTCACTCTGGAAAAACTCTTACTGTTGCTCTTAATCATTCTCGTCTGGATTATTGCAACTCTCTCCTAATTGGTCTACCTCTTACTAAACTGTCCACTCTCCAATCTGCCCTGATTGCAGCAGCCAGGATCATATTTGTTTCCAACTGCTACAACAATGCCTCTACCCTGTGTCAGTCGTTGCACTGGTTGCCCTTCTGAAACAGAGTTCTTATCACTGTCACCCTCAAAGCACTCCATGGTTCAGCACCACCCTACATATCCTCTCTTGTCTCAGTCTACTATCCTACCCATGCCCTCCACTCTGCTAATGACTTAAAAGTAAAGTCTTCAATAATCTGAATTTCCCATTCCTGAGACTTCTCGTGTGCAGCACCAATTCTTTGGAATGCATTACACAAGACAATTTTATTATTTCCCAATATTCACAGTTTTAAGCATGCCCTAAAATACATTTTTATTTAGACTGGCTTATTTCCTCATTTCACTTACCTAGCTATCCCTGTTTCAGCCCATAAAAAATATTCTTCAAAATCATGATCCTCGTAGCATCTGTTCACACACCCTACATGCACTTTGACTCCACAAAAACTCTTACTGTTTCTCTTATTCATTCTCGTCTCAACTATTGTAACTCTCTTCTAATCGGTCTCCCTCTTACCAAACTCTCCCCTCTCCAATCTGTCTTGAATGCTGCAGCCAGGATCATATTCCTCACCAATCGTTACACCGATGCCTCTACCTTGTGCCAGTCATTACACTGGCTACCCATCCACTCCAGAATTCAGTATAAACTTATTACCCTCACCCACAAAGCCCTCCATGGCTCAGAGCCACCCTACATCTCCTCCCTTGTTTCAGTATACCACCCTACCCGCACCCTCTGTTCTGCTGATGACCTGAGGTTAGCATCCTCAATAATCAGAACCTCCCACTCCCGTCTACAAGACTTTACACGTGCTGCACCAATTCTTTGGAATGCACTTCCCAGGTCAATACGATTAGTGCCCAATCCTCACAATTTTAAGCGTGCCCTGAAAACGCATTTATTCAGACTGGCCTACCGCCTCAACACATTAACCTAATCTATCCCTGTGTGGCACAGCCAAAAGTTTTACCATAACCAGGTTCCCTGCAACATGTTCCCACATGCTTTATGCATCTATTAGCCCTCTGTGTCTGTACTGTTACACACTTAACATTATGGCTGGTCCAAACAATCAGGGCAATTGTTACCACCCACCTTTCGTGTCTACCTTTTTCCTCATAGATTGCAAGCTTGCGAGCAGGGCCCTCATTCCGCTTGGTATCTGTTATGACCTATGTGATTATTGTTATGCTGTAATGTCTATCGTCTATACAAGTCCTGTCTGAAATATAAAGTGCTGTGGAATATGTTGGCGCCATAGAAATAAAATTTATTATATTATTATAATAGCCCTCTATCTCTCTACTACACACATACTGGCTGGCGACCACTTCTTGTAGCATTATTTGTAGACCCTAGTTAGTGTATTATGGCTGTATTGTACAGTATAAGCATATTTTACCATTTATCTTTCATGTCTAACCTATTTCCTCATAGATTGTAAGCTTGCGAGCAGAGCCCTTACTCCTTTTGATATCTGAGTTATGGTTATTCTGTAATGTCCTTTTTGTCTGTATAAGTCCCCTTTAAAATTATAAAGTGCTGCAGAATATGTTGTAGCTATAAAAATAAAAAATTATTATTATAAGATGGGATAAAAGATAAATGCAACAAGAGCATACACTCACAGTATTGGTATGATGTATGTCTCCAATTAAAAAACAAACGAGAAAATGAAAAAATCATATTTTTTCCACAAATATGATCATTTAGTCCCCAATATTTTATTTTCCCAAGGGTAACAGGAGAAATTGGACCGAAAAAGTTGTTGCACAATTTGTTTTAACTATGCTGATACCCCATATGTGGGAGAAAACTGCTGTATGGGCACACACCAGGGCTCGGAAGGGAAGTAGTGACATTTTGGATTGCAGACTTTGGTGGAATGGTCTGCGGGTGTCATGTCGCATTTGGAGAGCCTCTAATGTGCCTAAACTGTTGAAACCCCCTACAAGTGACCCCATTTTGGAAACTATACCCCCCAAGGAAATTATCTAGATGTATGGTTAGCACTTTGAACCCCCAAGTGCTTCACAGAAGTTTATAATGTGGAGCCATAAAAGTAAAAAATCATATTTTTTTCCACAAAAATGATATTTTTGCCTCCCAATTTTTTATTTTCTCAAGGGTAACAAGAGAATTTTGACACCAAAAGTTGTTGTGCAGTTTGTCCTGAGTAGGCTGATACCCCATATGTGGGGGTAACCAGTTTGGGTGCATGGCAGAGCTCGGAAGGAAAGGAGCACCGTTTGACTTTTTCAACACACAAATGGCTGTAATTGAGATCAGATGCCATGTTGCATTTGGAGAGCACCTGATGTGCCTAAACAGTGGAAACCCCCCAATTTTAACTCCAACCCTATCCCCAACACACCCCTAGCCCTAATCTCAGCCCTATCCCTAGCCCTAACCCAGCCCTAAACCTAACCCTAGCCCTAACTCTAACCCTTGCCCTAGCACTAACCCTTACCCTAATGGGAAAATGGAAGTAAATACTTTTTTTATTTTATTATTTTTCCCTAACTAAGGGGGTGATAAAGGGGGGTTTGATTTTCTATTTATGGTGGGTTTTTATGTTTGGCAGCTGTTACACGCTAAAAGACGCTTTTTATTGTAAAAATAGTTTTTGCATCACCACATTTTGAGAGCTATAATTTTTCCATATTTTGACCCATCACGTTTTATAAGGTCTTATCTCTTGCAGGACGAGTTGACATTTTTATTGGTACCATTTTTGGACACGTGTCATTTTTTGATCGCTTTTATTCCGATATTTGGGACGCAGAATGAAAAAAAAACAGCATTTCATGAATTTCTTTTTGGGGGTGCATTTACACGGTTCCACGTGTGGTAAAATTGCTAAAGCAGTTTCATTTTTCGGGTCAGTACGATTCCAGCGATACCTCATTTATGTCTTTTTTTATGTTTTGGTGCTTTTATGCAATGAAAACAATTTTATATAAAAAATTTTATTTTTGCATCGCTTTACTCTGCGAACTTTAACTGTTTTATTTTTTCGCTGATGACGCTGTGTGGTGGCTCAATTTTTTGCGGGACAAGATGACGTTTTCAGCAGTACCGTGATTATTTATATCCGTCTTTTTGATCGCGCGTTATTGCACTTTTTGTTCAGTGGTATGATGATAAAGCATTGTTTTTTGCTTTCTTTTTCTTTTTTAAGGGGTTCACTAAAGGGGTTAACTAGTGGGACAGTTTTATAGGGCGGGTCGTTACGGATGCGGTGATACTAAATATGTGTACTTTTATAGGGCTTTTTTTATTTCCAAAAAATGAATTTATTAGGGAATGCTTTTTTTTCATTTATTTATTCAGGGATTTTTTTATAAATTATTTTTACACATGTTTTATTTTTTACTTTATTTTCTTGCCCCGGGGGGACATCACTGTCTAGTGTCAGATTGCTGGTCTGACACTTAGAACAGCGCTGTGTCAGATCAGCAATCTGACAGGCGCTGCACAGGCTTCCTCCGTACCTGTGGGGAAGGAGGCCCCTCAGAGCAGCGCAGCACATCACGCTACTCTGGGAGTCTCAGGGAAGCATGGAGGGAGCACCCTCCTTGCCGATGCTTCCCTAATCCCCCGGTATCAAACATGATCGCAGTGTGCCAGGGGTTAACATGTTGGAGACGGTTCATAACCGCCCTTGACACATAGTACCGGGTGTCAACTGTGATAATCAGCTGACACCCGGCAGCAATCAGCGGCGCTCCCCCCTCGGGAGTGCCGCTGATCGCTTAGATGTACTATCCCATCCCTGGTCATCCGGGGACCGTGGACGGGATAGTACGTCTCATGTCAGAAAGGGGTTAAGCTTTAAACATTATTCTTACCTCTTGAGAATAAAGCCATAACCCAGAATGCTATGTTGGGAAGTAGGTATACACCAAAAAGGAATCTGCCTGTTGTATTGCTACATGATGTACAGTTTCCAAACTGGACTAATGAACCAGATGTGCCAAAATTAAAAAGAGTTTGTTTTTTTTCTTTTTTTTTAAATTCAAATCTTAAGCACTATTTTATTTGATCCCTCACAAAAATGTCTTAACCAATAATTGTGTGGTAGCTACAAATATGAAGAGGAAGATGGGGCTGAAGCTTGCAATACTGTTGTGAGGATTACTGTTGTTAAATTTTGCTAGTAAAAAAGTATCAAGAAATTAAGGTATTTTCATTTTTGCGTTTTCGTTTTTTGCTCCCCTTCTTCCCTATGGACATGTGAGGGCTTATTTTTGCGAGACGATTTGTGCTTTTGAAAGACACCATTGGTTTTAACATATCGTGTACTGAAAAAACGAGAAAACAAAATCCAAGTGCGGTTAAAATTAAAAAACAGTGCAATCCCACAGTTGTTTTTTTTTACCATGTTTACTAAATGCTAAAAATGGCATGCCATTATGATTCTGCAGGTCTTTACGAGTTCATAGACACCAAACATGCAAAGGTTCTTTTTTATCTAAGCTGTGAAAAAAAAATTCCAAAGTTTGTTAAAAAAAAAAAAAAAAAAAATTGTACTATTTTCCAATACCCATAGCGACTCCATTTTTTGTGATCTTAGATTGGATGAGAGCTTATTTTTTGCACTCCACACTGACATTTTTAATTATACCGTTTTGGTGCAGATATGATCTTTTGATTGCCCATTATTGCCTTTTAATGCAATGTTGCCGCAACAAAAAAAAAATGTAATTTTTACCTTTTTCCTCGTTACGCCGTTTAGCGATCGGGTTAATTCTTGTTTGTATTAATAGATCTGGTGATTCTGAATGCGGTGATACCAAATATGTGTATGTTTGATTTTTTTTTTATTCTTTTATTTTGAATGGGGCGAATGAGGGATGATTTGAACTTTTATATTTTTCAAATTTTTTTAACACTTTTTAAAACTTTTTTTAACTTTTGGCATGCTTCAATAGTCTCCATGGGAGACTAGAAGCTGCCATAATTCGATCGACTCTGCTACATATAGGCGAGGATCAGATCGCCTATATGTAGCAGAATTACTCACTTGGTAAGAGCACCGACAACTGGGAGACCTCTGGTTGTCATGCTGACCCATCGGTGACCCGCGGTCAAGTGACGGTGACACCAATTGGCGGGATTAAATGCCGTTGTCAGAGATTGACAGCTGTATTTAACGGGTTAATAGCTGTGGCTATCAGAGGTGTTAGAAGCTGTTCAAAGCACTGGAGCCCACATCAAAGGGAGGGAGTCCGACATCGGCGTACTATTGCCCTCGATGTCAGAAAGGGGTTAAACATTTTTCTTAATTTAAATTACTTTTTAAATTCTCACTCCTTGCATAATCTGAACTTGCCAAAAAAAGAACCTTTTACAGCAGCATTTAATACTGTCTTGAGGTATTATTGGTTGCTAAATTGTACTAGTACAATATGTTTGCAAAAAGCAAAATGTGGAGGATTTTTAAAGATTTAAATAAATAAGCTTTCCACCTTTCCCAAAAAGGACATGGCAAGAATAGCGAGGCAAGTAAAGGTTCTAAAAGCAAGCAACTGCAACAAGCTACTGTATTCTGGGGACAAGTATGGCTGTAATATTGGACTAAAAAATGAGCAAAAAAATAAAAAATATTTTTAAGACACACTTTGTAAGGTAGACATGTACATTTGGAAATTTGGAATGTTGGAAATTTTCAGATGTCTTTAAAAAAAATCCTTTATAAAAATAAATGCAAACTGATGGCTTGTAAGTCAGACTAGTCATCGTTTTAATATATTTATTAAATGAGAAAAATAAGAGAGGTGACTTAAACTGCTGACCTTGTCTGCAGTGCATCAAGAATAAAAAGTCTGAATTCCGAAAACTTGTATTATTATTATTATTCACAAGCTGAGACTACCACTGCCATTTTCTGTGTTCTTCAGCACTAAAGTAGCACAGCATACTATATTTTAGACCTTTGCATCCCTATCGTTAATGATCAGTTGTGCTCTCTGACCTCCTATCCCTAGACTGTAAAACACTAAAATGGCCTTAGGGCCCCGTCACACATAACGACTCACCAGTGATCCCGACAACGATATTAATGTGTCAGGATCGCTGGTAAGTCGCTATGTGATCGCTGGTGAGCTGTCAAACAGTTTCACCAGCGATCAGCACAGCGACGCCAAGAGCGCGGTGTCGCTGTGTTCGTTAGTTACCAGCACGCTGATGCAGGGAGCTGGTAACTAACGTACACATCGGGTATCCAAGGGACGTGCGCCCCTTAGATACCAGATGTGTACATTAGTTACCAGCTCCCTGCATCAGCGCGCTGGTAACTAACTTACACATCGGGTTTCTAAGGGACGCACGTCCCTTGGATACCCGATGTGTACATTAGTTACCAGCTGATCGCTGGTCTCCCGCCTGTCACACGCAGCGATACGTGCTGGCCAGCGGGAGACCAGTGACCAAAGAAAAGTCCTGGGCTTTCCTACAGCGATCAGCGATACCGGCAGGGGGTCCGGTCGCTGATCGCTATCACACACAGCAATCTCGCTGGTGAGATCACTGTTGTGTCATAAAACTTGTGACTCAGCAGCGATCTCGCTAGCGAGATCGCTATGTGTGATGGGGCCTTTAGTTTCCTTGCCTTATCTTTAAAAGTGGCTGTGATAGCCCCTCTAGTTGGCTGTGCTAGACATTGTGATGTAATATAGGCATGATAAAGAAGATGATGCAGCCACACGTGATGTAATGACAGCTGGCTCTCTGGCTGATGCAATCTTTTGCTATTTGTAAAATGGCGTCAGACAAACCAAAAATTATTAAAATCCCGCTGGACCTTCATATTTCATGAGACTTGATCATCTCTAATTTCAGCTGTAACTTTTTGAAACATAGATGTCCTAAATAATATAGAATATATGCAAAGCTATTATGGATGAGGGAACCTGAGCCGGAAAGTTTGGGGTTTGTAAACTTCTAGTGTCAGGTTCCCGACCCCGAACACGGACTACTTACAGTATGTTCGGTGACTTGTTTGGGTTTGTCATCCTAACAATGCTTTTTGAAAGGCTGCTTTGCAGTGCAGGCTGTGGGCACTTACAGCTCCATTACAGCCATGTAAGGAGAGGCATTGCTGTGATTGGCCGACACGACATGTTGCCAGGCCTGACTGTGTAAACTAAATAAATAGAAAAACAACGTGCAAGCCCCATCTTTTTTAAAACTAGCTGAGGGAAAACAGACAGCTGTGAGCTGGTGTTATTATTCTGGCAATTTCCACAGTGCTTTACTGTTTAATAAATAATTGTCAAACTTGGTTTCTTTTTCCAAATGCATCTTACATTTATTCACAATATCCTCCATTTCAAGTTTTTCTTAATCAACTGTGGCTATGTGGCTAGTACTGATACTTTACAGCTCTGGGTTCCTCCTGGGTTCACATTCTACCAAGCACAACATCTACAAGGATTTTGAATGTTCTCTCTGTGGTTGTGTGGGTTTCCTCAGCCACTTCAACATAGTGATAGAGAATTTAGATTGTGTGCCCCAATAGGGATAGCAATGCTGATGTCTGAAAAGTGGTGTGGAATTAATTGCACTGTATGAGTAAAATAAATAAATATTGAATCTCAATGTGATAAAATCCTCATCTCTGTTGATTAACAGACAGAGCTTAGTATCATTTCTACTTTGTAAGTATCCCAAAAATAATCATATTAAAAGAGGGCCCAATACTTACCCCTTTTATACACCACTCATAACTGTGATCCAATCTGAGTCAGTTTCATAAATACCCCCTGGTAACTTTCCTCAAACTGATTATTAATGCAATTATATATATTTTACCTCAGTCACAACATTTTCTTTTCTAACAACCAATGGTCTTTCTTGCGATTCTTTTGGTCTCTATGACACTACATTAGTGTTGCCTCATTTTAGATGGCTTCATCAAAGTTTTGTTGGCAATATTTCATTCAGCAATGTCAAATAAAGTCACATGAGGCAACAAATAGGAAGGCTGAAGGAATGTTTGAAGACTGGATGCCAGGGATGAAGTATTCTGAAAGTATGTTGCAACCCGTTAAAGCTCAATTTTGCTCAATTCTCACAGTTTAGTACTAATGGTGGCCATAAGCAACTCCCCACAGTAAATAAATCTTCTGCCTTCTACTTCTAGTACGATAGCAAACCAAGTTGTCACAAACCACACCTTAGATTAGTTTCAAAAATATCATATCATAAGTTCGGTGTACTTCAATGTCTTCAAGAGTCTCCAAATCTGAGTCCAACACAACAATTTTGGGATGTGGGAGAAGGGAGATTCAAATTTCTGTTCTGAAAATGCCAAATGAGAAGCAACTATGTAATGCTATTGGATCAACAAATGTTATAGAGTTATATTTTTATTCCCTTTCACATTGAAATAAGCACATTGTGACTAAATAATAATGCTTATTAAAGTGACGAGATGCTCTTCTATGTTACCATGGAAAATGTTGTGGAAATTGAGCAAGTTCTCTGTTCAGGTTGCACAAAGAAACAGTAGATAAATCGTTCCTTTTTGGCAGGTATCCATTATAATGTCAAGAAGTTAAACAGAAGAAAGCACAATATAGGACTTTATAAGCATTTGAAGATCTCTCTGTTTGAATTCTTTACCTAATCCTAATACCACTGAGCAGCTGAACACATACTACAGTAGCATACACATCAATGGTATTTTATTTTGAGTTCTTTACAAGTTAAAGTGATGTAATTCTTAAGGCTCTAATGCATGTTTTTTACATATTTAATGCTATGTGCACACGTTGCTGATTTGCTTGTGGAAATTTCTGTGCGGGTTCTGCCTCTCTTGGCATAAAATGCAGATGAAATTCCTTGCGGATTTGGTGTGGGGTTTGATGTGTTTTTGATGTGGATTTGATGCGGATTTTCATGCGGATATGTTTGGGGATTTGTAAGCTAAATAAAGATATATTATTTAAAAAAGAAGAATTGTGATGTCATTTCCTTATTCAACCTTTTCATTTGCATTCTTCATTGAAGACCATAATATCATTACATACCATTATGTTCAATTATAATGTTTACACACAAAACATACATAAGTTAATATCTATATATGTTATATAAATAAATATATATTTATATATATATATATACACTCACTGGCCACTTTATTAGGTACACCTGTCCAACTGTGTGTTAAGACTTAATTTCTAATCAGCCAATCACATGGCGGCAACTCAGTGCATTTAGGCATGTAGACATGGTCAAGACAATCTCCTGCAGTTCAAACCGAGCATCAGTATGGGGAAGAAAGGTGATTTGAGTGCCTTTGAACGTGGCATGATTGTTGGTGCCAGAAGGGCTGGTCTGAGAATTTCAGAAACTGCTGATCTACTGGGATTTTCACGCACAACCATCTCTAGGGTTTACAGAGAATGGTCCGAAAAAGAAAAAAAATCCAGTGAGCGGCAGTTCTGTGGCCGGAAATGCCATGTTGATGCCAGAGGTCAGAGGAGAATGGGCAGACTGGTTCGAGCTGATAGAAAGGCAACAGTGACTCAAATTGCCACCCGTTACAACCAAGGTAGGCAGAAGAGCATCTCTGAACGCACAGTGCGTCGAACTTTGAGGCAGATGGGCTACAGCAGCAGAAGACCACACTGGGTACCACTCCTCTCAGCTAAGAACAGGAAACTGAGGCTACAATTTGCACAAGCTTATCGAAATTGGACAGTAGAAGATTGGAAAAACATTGCCTGGTCTGATGAGTCTCGATTTCTGCTGCGACATTCGGATGGTAGGGTCAGAATTTGGCGTAAACAACATGAAAGCATGGATCCATCCTGCCTTGTATCAACGGTTCAGGCTGGTGGTGGTGGTGTCATGGTGTGGGGAATTTTTTCTGGGCACTCTTTGGGCCCCTTGGTACCAATTGAGCATCGTTGCAACGCCACAGCCTACCTGAGTATTGTTGCTGACCATGTCCATCCCTTTATGACCACAATGTACCCAACATCTGATGGCTACTTTCAGCAGGATAATGCGCCATGTCATAAAGCTCGAATCATCTCAGATTGGTTTCTTGAACATGACAATGAGTTTACTGTACTCAAATGGCCTCCTCAGTCACCAGATCTCAATCCAATAGAGCATTTTTGGGATGTGGTGGAACGGGAGATTCGCATCAGGGATGTGCAGCCGACAAATCTGCGCCAACTGTGTGATGCCATCATGTCAATATGGTCCAAAATCTCTGAGGAATGCTTCCAGCACCTTGTTGAATCTCTGCCACGAAGAATTGAGGCAGTTCTGAAGGCAAAAGGGGGTCCAACCCCTTACTAGCATGGTGTACCTAATAAAGTGGCCAGTGAGTGTATATATATATGTATATATAAAGTATATATATGTAATACCAAGCCCGAGGTTTAGTAATGAACAGGTGTGAGTCAGGTACCCTCATTAATAAAACAGTGCATGAAGAGTTAAACAAAGACACACACACAAAATCTGCGTGAAATGCAATATCTGTTTACTTTTTAAAAAAAATTAGAAAAATTGCGTGGGCTCCCACGTAGTTTTCATAACCAGCAGAGGGAAAGCTGACTGCTGAGGGCTGATTATTCTGAGAAAGAGCCAATAGCCATAAAGGTTCCCAGGCTATTGACATCATCTCACAGATGTTTGCTTAGCCTTTACTGGCTATTTTACAGGGGAACCCCAGAAAAAAATTGACATGGGGTCCCCATATAAAATCGAACCAGCAAAAGCTAAGCAGACAGCTGCCGGCTGATATTAGGCTGGTTTCACATTTGCGTTTTTTAGCGCTGGAAAAAAACGCTAACCTGCGCATGCGTTTTTTCCCCTATATTTAACATGGGTGCGCATACCTGCGCGCTTGTAAGCGCATGTATGCGATTTTCATGCGCTGCGTTTTTTTGGGGTGTGCGATTGGATTTTCCAGACGCATCATGTTGCATTTTTTGGCCCTGCAAAAAAGCGCATGCGCACATATGCGCACGTTTTGCGCTAAAAATGGCCATTATAGCCTATGGATGCGCATATGTGCGCACTGGCATGCTCATGTAAGCGTTTTTTTGCATATGCGTTTTTTTTTTTTAACCATGGAATTTAGGGGTTTGAGTTAGAGTTAGGGTTAGTTAAGGGGGTTTAGGGTTAGGGTTAGGGTCAGGGTCAGGGTTAGGGTTGGGTTTTGGGTCAGGGTTAGGGTTTAGTATGGTTTGGTTAAGGGTTAGGGTCAGGGTTAGGGTCAGGATTAGGGTTAAGTATGGTTTTGTTAAGGGTTAGGGTCAGGGTTAGGGTTAGGGTTAGGGTTAGGGTCAGGATTAGGGTTAGGGTTAGGGTCAGGGTTAGGGTTAGGGTCAGGGTTAGGGTTAAGTATGGTTTTGTTAAGGATTAGGGTCAGGGTTAGGGTCAGGATTAGGGTTAAGTATGGTTTTGTTAAGGGTTAGGGTCAGGGTTAGGGTTAGGGTTAGGGTTAGGGTCAGGGTTAGGGTTAGGGTTAGGGTCAGGGTTAGGGTTAGGGTCAGGGTTAGGGTTAAGTATGGTTTTGTTAAGGATTAGGGTCATGGTTAGGGTCAGGATTAGGGTTAAGTATGGTTTTGTTAAGGGTTAGGGTCAGGGTTAGGGTTAGGGTCAGGGTTAGGGTTAGGGTCAGGGTTAGGGTTAGGGTTAGGGTTAGGGTCAGGGTCAGGGTTAGGGTTAAGTATGGTTTTGTTAAGGGTTAGGGTCAGGGTTAGGGTTAGGGTTAGGGTCAGGGTTAGGGTTAGGGTTAGGGTTAGGGTCAGGGTTAGGGTCAGGGTTAGGGTTAGGGTCAGGGTTAGGGTTAGGGTTAGGGTTAGTTAGGGTTTAGGGTTTGGGTTAGGGTTAAGTATGATTTGGTTAAGGGTTAGGGTCAGGGTTAGGGTTAGGGTTAGGGTCAGGGTTAGGGTTAGGGTTAGGGTCAGGGTTAGGGTTAGTAAAGTCATGGTTTGGGTAGTGTGAGGGGCCACCTAAAAATGTTGGAAAAAAACGCAAACGCGCTAAAAACGCATACAAACGCATAAAAACGCTGCGTTTTTTTCATGCATGCTCATAAAAATGCTTGAAAAAAACGCAGCAGTTGTATGCTTATGTATGCGTTTTTTCAATGCGTTTTTTTGCGGGAAAAACGCGCTGCAAAAAAAAGCAAGTGTGAAACTAGCCTTAATAGACTGGGAAGGGGCCATGGATATTGGCACAGCCCAGACTAAAAACATCAGCTCTCAGCCACCCCATAAGTGGCGCATCTTATGTGACTGCTCTACCCGGCCTCTGGTGATACACTGACAGGAGGTAATATCTTCCGCAGTGTATCACTGCACTGCTGTGGGAGTTCACAGCTCCAGTGCTCTCACTTGCAGCACAACCGCTATGTGAGAACTTTCCCACGCAGTGGTGCCGCAAGTGACAGCATGGAGCTGATCACCTGATGCACTGCAGGAGCGATTATCTCCTGTCAGTGTATCACTGATGACCGGGTTTAGCAGAAACATCTCCTAATGTGACTGTTCTACATGTGAGATCGCCATGTGACACTCAGATTACCTGGACTACAGCGGACAGGGAGTATATGGTGGTTTACTATATTACATTATTTCTAGGAGAGGAGGGCATCTGGGATTTGGTGTGAGTTGGGTATAATGGACTTTTATTTTTATGTGAATATTTATGCAATTTTACTTTTTTTAACAGTAAGCACAGATGCCATCAGATGAGACTACTCTCCCATCAGCGGCACCTGCTGTCACTGTTATCAATGACAGCAGACATAGCCAGATGGGAGCAGTAGTCTCATCGGCTCATGCCTGCTTTTTTTACCGCAGGTCACTGCTGCCAGTTACAGTCTGTGAAATCACGCTGACATCTGCCATCATGATCCCGTAGAGTTGTGACCGATAGTACCGGCGGTATTGTTACCGCGCACACACACAGACACCCACGCACACCCACAGACACCTGCAAACACATACAGACACCCACAGACAGACACACACATATTTTCCACTCACACATATTCTCCGCCCACACACATATTCTCCACCTACGCCTATATTCTCCACCCATACACTCTTCCTCCTTCTGACATCATTTCCTTTTCTGCAGCATTTTTGCCAGCACATCCACAGCAAATCCGCAATCCGCAAACCTTTTTACATCTGCGGTTTTGCTGTTCTAATTTACTGAGATAATTTCTTTTGGGTTTTCATTAATTTCATTTAATCATTAACATAAATAAACACTTGAAATAGATCACTCTGTTTGTAATGACGCTATATTATATATGAGCTTCACTTTTTGTACTTAAGAACTGAAATAAATTAACTTTTTGATGATATTCTAGTTTAGTGAGAAGTACTTGTATGTCACTTGACAAATGGTAAGGTTTTTAATATTAGAGTTAGGACTGTCCCCATTACGGTTCCCGTGACGAGGCAGGATGGCTTTCACAGTTTTTTATTTTTTGATCAAAAACATGTTAGCTGAATACCATACATTATTTTTATGCACTATGTTATTTATGGTATAGTTTTAATCACTATGTTTCTGACCTTGGTTTATTCTGTTCAGTGGCTAGTGTGAACATGTGCTTACACGCTGTACACACACCAATTTATGTCCGAGTTCATACCTTTTGAGTGTATATAAACAGAATAATACAGATACTGAGTATTACACCCTGTATACAGGACAGGAGAAGTGGCATTGCGCAGTGTATATACTGTATACAGAATAATACAGATACTGAGATTGACACCAAGTATAGAGGACAGGGGAAGTGGTACTGTGCAGTGTATATACACAGAAAAATTCAGTTACTGAGAATTACACAGAGTATACAGGACAGGAGAAGCGGTAGTGTGCAATGTGCATGTACAGAATAAGGCTGTGGTCACATGGCCATCAATTCTCTCATGCAAAAGAATCAGGCCGACAGTGCTAATGAAACTTGGTTCAAACTCTGTTAGAGTTTGGGCCGAGTGTAACCTTAGTGCGATCCAATTCACTTGCATGAGAAAACCGCAGCACAGGTGCGGAGAAGACAGAGAACTTAATTTCTCCACCTTCTCCATTGTCTTTGTGCAGTCCACTTGCATCCATAGACTTGAATGGGTGTGCGTTATCCGATCACTGAATGTACCCGCAGCATGCTGCAATTGATTTCTCATTCCACATCGGCATAAGAAAATAATCTACACTGACCCATAGTACCATAATATAACATTGGCCCAAGTGTTATCTTATAAAACTCTCGGCTATGTTGTACCGTTGTGTTAGGCTACTTTCACACTTGCGTTTTTTTGCGCTGCGCTCCGTGCGCAGTGCAAACGCGCATAAAAAATGCATCATGTGGTTTTTATGCATTTTTTTGTTTTTTGCGCATGGTTTTTGCAAAAAAAGTATGCGTTTTTTTTTGCGCTGACGTGCGCATGACCATGTGCACGTCAGCGCTCCCATAGACTTTAATGTGTTTTTGGAAGATTTTCGTGCGCATTGCGTGCGCATGCATTTTTCTGAGACAGGTTGGATGCACAAAAAATGCAACATGATGCATTTTGTGCGCCCGGGCGCACACTACAAAAAAACGCATGCGCATACAAACGCGTACAAACTCATGACAATGTGCCCCCATGTTAAGTATAGGAAAAAAACGCATGCGCATTTATGCGCAAAAATGCAGCGCAAAAAAACTCAAGTGTGAAAGTAGCCTTAGTGAGCCTTTAAACAGATACTGAGAATTACACCCAGTATACAGAACAGGAGAAGTGGTACTGTATAGTGTATATACAGAATAATACAGATACTGAGAATTACACCCAGTATTCAGGACAGAAGAAGTATACACAGCTCCTCAAACTATGTTACAAGTAGAGATGAGCGAACTTTTCAAGGTTCGATTCGGTTAGGCTTGGTGAACATCCCGATGTACGCTGAACATGTTCGCTGAACATACCCGAATCCCATTGAATTCAATGGGAGACAAAACAAAACGTACACACAACACCTTAAGGGGGACAAAAAGGTTCCCAAGCAGTTCAAATTAGGGGAAGACACCAGGAAAAGTGGCATCAATTGACCCAGAATACAAATACTATAATTGCACAGCATGGATGCATGGGACAGGGACTGGGACAGGGCTTGTACCAGCATTTCCAGTTTAAACATTGATCAGTAACAGGTGGATAAGTGACAGGTGTAGGCCTGGTGCTCTGAGAGCCCTGCCAAATTCAGGCAATACACATGAAGGAGACCCAACTAGTAGACCAAACATTTCCAAAAATTAGTGACAAACACCAGGAAAAGTGGCATCAATTTACCCACAGTAGAAATTTGATAATGGCACAGCAGCAGTAAGGCCTCTTTCACACTTCCGTTTTTTACAATCAGTCACAATCCGCCAGGTTTTGAAAAAAAACGGATCCTCAAATTTTTTTTGAGGATCCGTTTTTTTCCCATAGACTTGCATTAATGGCGGATTGTGACGGATTGCTGTCCGTTGCATCCGTTTTTTGTGAGGATCCGCCAAAAGTTGCTGTCCGTCACCATCCTCAAAAATTTCAAAACGGAGCTTGTAACGTTTTTTTCTCTGGCGGATCCTGCAAACACTGATTTAACCCGAATTTCTCTCTCTCTCTCTCTCTCTCTCTCTCTCTCCTTCCCGGCCAGCGATTTCTTCATTTTCAGGATCCGTCTGAAAACGGATCCTGTGCCATCCATTCACATCAGTTGAGAACGGATCCGCTTGTCCGCCTTTTTGGCGGATTATAACTGATGCAAAAAACTGAAGTGTGAAAGAGGCCTTAGCCATGTGTCATGCATAAAGTATCAGGGTCTGGGCCAGCATTTAGAGCTTTGAATTGAATTTTCTCTGAAGACGAAGTGGGTGAGGGACCGGTGTAAGCCTTCTATGCTAGGAGTCCTGATACCTCATGCAACAGATCATTTTTTCTCCCAGCCACACTCAGGTGACCCAAATATCAGCTTAGTAGAACACTAATGTTACAAAATGTGAGGCTAATAAGACAGGTAGTTGACTGATCAATTCACCTACAGTAGAACCTTTTATAGTGGCACAGAAGCAGGCAGCCATGGCCCAAACATGTGGTATCAGGGTCTGGGTCAACATTTAGAAATTTGAATTGAAGTATCAATTAAGACGAGGTGTGTAAGGGGCAGTGTAAGCTTTCTCTGGGAGCCCTGATACCTCATGTAACATCTTTTTTTTTTCCAAGTAATATTCAGGTGACCCAAATTTCACCTTGGTAGAGCACTAATGATGGAAAAATGTAAGGATAGTAACACAGGTAGTTGACTGATCAATTGACCCACAGTAGAACATTTTATAATGGCACAGAAGCTGTCAGAAATGAATGATGTCAAATATAGAATACAGTCTGTATAGAGTCTTGTGCTTGGGTGCGAGGAAACACAGAAAACACAGGCTTGTTTAAATAGTTCTTGTATTACTTCATACAAGTAAGGGTTCACAGAGTTGCAGGTACAAAGTCAGGAGACAAGACAGGCAGGAATAAAGCTTAAGTTCAGCAAAGTTGCAGAAATAGGTTCAAGTCTCTCTCTCTTACTTCCCTTGCAAATGTTGATGGTAAACTGAGGGATTCCTGAGTCCACACATGTTACAAAGATCCGAAGTAAAAGGTGGTTGGGATAATAAGTCCAAGACTTCCAGGTGCAGGTCACCGGTATACTGCAGACATGATTCTGAAGCACTGATTAAACAGCTGATGCAGCTTAAAAGGGAAAGTGGCTGAGAACAGAGCAGAAACATAGAAACTGAAAACTCTATACTGGTTAAGGGCAAGGTAGATGCAGCGGGACAGAAAGCAAAATGGCCGACAGGGAAAACTAGGTTCAATTAAAAATAACAGCAGATATGGCAAAGAGTCTGAGAACCCTACAAATGAGATATCAGGGTCTGGGCCAGCATTTAAAGCTTTGAATTGAAGTTTCAATTAAGAGGAGATGGGTGAGGGAACGGTGTAAGGAGCATCACATGCTTGAAATAAAGCTGTTTACTCACATTTTTGGAAAGGTGCCAACAATTTTGTCTGGTCCTTTTTTGAGGTGTTGTGTGAAATTGCGGTATATCCAATTTGTTTGGTTCCAATATACACAATGTAAATAGCCATGTGTATAACAAAACATGTGGAACTGGAATACTGTTCTGGGAGAAATTCCAACACTTTCGGCCATGACTATATAAAAATTTATTGAACATTCATTCTACAATTTTGTTGGAAGTTAGTTCTTGAGCCTTTTCCTTTTCTCTTTAAAGCTTCTCTTGATACATTTTTTCTTATAGAAGCATCCACAGTAGTCCCCTATTATGTTCACGTTCCATCTACCTTAGTATAGTCATTCCATCTCCTCAATATTCTGCTGAAATATTTCTTTTTGCTCTTTGCTAAAAGCACTAAGGTTTTCAGGAAAGCAGTCCAAATGGGAATGTAAAAAATGTAACTTTAAATTCATCAGACAAACCAAGGCTTTGAAACGTTTCAGCATGTTTTCCACTATGGAATTAAATTTTGGATCTTTATTGTTATCTAGAAATTTCTTCACAACTTCTTTCTTTAATAGAATTCCAAGCCCTTTTCTTAACAGCTTTCATTTTTTGTTTCAAATATGTCATCCTTCATGAGTTTCCAAATATCTGGAACAACAAAAATACCTTGTTTCAATTTTGCTTCAGACGTTCCCTGAAACTTGGTACAATGGAACTTAAAGGTCTCATTTTCATTCAGTAGAGCTTTCACAAACTGCTACATCAATCCAAGCTAAATTTGAAGTGGTGGCAGGAGATCTTCAGTGGGAAGTCAAGGGAGAACTTTCAGATCACCACATATTGACCATCCTTGATCTTAGTAGTTAAGTTTCTTGAGAATAAAGCCTAAATTCTCATAGCTTTCATTCAAGTGCCCAGAATGTCCTACAGGCACTGAAGAAAACTTTCTGCCATTGTCCAGTAGCACAGCTTTCAGACTTTCTTAGGATGAATCAATAGCCTCTACTCACTCACATTGTACTTAATGTTACATTTTTTCATCTGCTCAGGAACATCACTGCAATAAACGAGAGCACTTGCTTTTCTCAGCTTCTGTACCATGAAAAATGTACAAGGAGCTAGAAGGTTCCACTGTTCAACATATTTTTATGAATTCTTTGTAAATGTATTCAAATGAGGTTATCCATATTTCTATGACCATAAATGAAGATAATTTTACCATATTGTTAAATCATTAGCTCTAGTATTTAAAATAGGAGATTTGGGGTAATAAAATTTATAAAACACGCAATTCATGATTAGAAGCTTAAATTTGCAAAAACTTTCCACGCATTTATTGGAAATTTTTATGACAAGCTATCATTACCTGGTCCAAAGTACGTAATAACTAACAAAATAATTACATTTTTTTAAATTTCAAGTTAGGTGCTACCTTTTTGCCTGCTGTTTGTAGTGTAGCTTTGGAGCATCTCTCTTGATCATCCAGCAATAGTTTCCTAACATTGCCAGGCTCTATTTTCCTTCATACCTTTTCTCAATGGCAGCAATATCCTTTAAGGCTTCTCAGTTCTCTGGGAAGAAGTGGAAGTGGGAATGATGAAAGTGAATCTTCAGAGATGTGTACCCCTAATTGTGGTAGCACAGGAGCATCTCATCCATTTTCTCAGGTGGTAAAGCATCGAGCTCTGGACGCACATTTGTTTCCCAAAAATCCTGAACAAACACTAGAGGAGGGGAGAGAAAGGAATCCGGCACATCCATCCAACATTAAAATCCAGTTTATTCACAAGCCATTAAAAACAAGAATAAAAGGATGCTGTATAAAACCTGATTTGTTTTTGACGCAACACAGGCGCCATTAGTCATAGGATATTGGTTTGCAATGCACACATGATATATATACAACTATACCAATCAAAGGAATGCAAATAAATGCTAATTGCATTTAGAAACAACAGATGGGTGCTACACTGATTTAACCACTGATTGTCTGATGTTCCTGGACGGAATGTAATTTATATATATTTTTTTCTTTTTGCTTTCTCTCTGGAATCACTAGACATTCTATGGTTAATCATTGTAACACACAGCTGTTGTTTCTAAATGCAATTATCATTCCTTTGCACGTGATTGGTATTTACCGGTTTATATATCATGTGTATATTGCAAAGCTATATCCTATGACTAAGGGTACCCGTGTTGTGCAAGAAATGTGTCAGGTTTTATATGGTTTCCTTGGATCCTTGTTTTTAATGGCTTGTGAATAATCTGGATTTTAACGTTGGATGGTTGTGCCAGATTCCTTCCTTCCTCATCCTCTTCATGGCTGTGCCTCACCAGCAGAAGCAGCATCCTCCACGTGCATCTCCATCCTGGACATCTATTACCACAGGGTGGTTAGTTCCATCCATTTTCCTTTTTTCCCTTTACTTTTAAAACTATGTCACACTGCTTTCTTGCCAGCCTGAAGTACATTTGTGCTCAAAAATGTTTACATACCCTTGCAGAATATTTACTTTCTTGGCCTTTTTTCAGAAAATTTGAATGATAGCACCAATACTTTTTCTCCACTCATGGTAAGTGGTTGGGTGAAGCCATTTATTGTCAAACTACTGTGTTTTCTCTTTTTAAATCATTATGACAACCCCAAACACCCAAATGACCCTGATCAAAAGTTCACATACCACATTTCTTAATACCGAGTATTGCCCCTCTAAGGCTAGTTTCACACTTGCTTTTTTTTGCAGCGCGTTTTTCCAGCAAAAAAACGCATTGAAAAAACGCATACAAAAGCATACAACTGCTGCGTTTTTTTCAAGCATTTTTATGAGCATGCATGAAAAAAATGCAGCGTTTTTAAGCGTTTTTAGTGCGTTTTTACCGCGTTTGCGTTTTTTTCCAACATTAGGTGGCCACTCACACTAACCCAAACCATGACTTTACTAACCCTAACCCTGACCCTAACCCTAACCCTAACCCTAACCCTGACCCTAACCCTAACCCTAACCCTTAACCAAACCATACTTAACCCTAACCCTGACCCTAACCCTGAACCTAACCCTTAACCAAACCATACTTAACCCTAACCCTGACCCTAACCCTGAACCTAACCCTTAACCAAACCATACTTAACCCTAACCCTGACCCTAACCCTGACCCTAACCCTAACCCTAACCCTGACCCTAACCCTAACCCTAACCCTGACCCTAACCCTAACCCTAACCCTTAACCAAACCATACTTAACCCTAACCCTGACCCTAACCCTGAACCTAACCCTTAACCAAACCATACTTAACCCTGACCCTAACCCTGAACCTAACCCTTAACCAAACCATACTTAACCCTAACCCTGACCCTAACCCTGACCCTAACCCTAACCCTGACCCTAACCCTAACCCTAACCCTGACCCTAACCCTAACCCTAACCCTTAACCAAACCATACTTAACCCTAACCCTGACCCTAACCCTTAACCAAACCATACTTAACCTTAACCCTAACCCTAACCCTGACCCTAACCCTAACCCTAACCCTGACCCTAACCCTTAACCAAACCATACTTAAACCTAACCCTGACCCTAACCCTGACCCTAACCCTTAACAAAACCATACTTAACCCTAACCCTGACCCTAACCCTTACCCTAACCCTTAACCAAACCATACTTAACCCTAACCCAGACCCTAACCCTTAACCAAACCATACTTAAACCTAACCCTGACCCTAACCCTGACCCTGACCCTAACCCTTAACAAAACCATACTTAACCCTAACCCTGACCCTAACCCTTACCCTAACCCTTAACCAAACCATACTTAACCCTAACCCTGACCCAAACCCCAACCCTAACCCTGACCCTGACCCTAACCCTAACCCTTAACCCCCTTAACTAACCCTAACTCTAACCCAAACCCCTAAATTCCATGGTTAACAAAAAAAACGCATGTGCAAAAAAAGCATACATGAGCATGCCAGTGCGCACATATGCGCATCCATAGGCTATAATGGCCATTTTTAGCGCAAAACGTGCGCATATGTGCGCATGCGCTTTTTTGCAGGGCCAAAAAATGCAACATGCTGCGTCTGGAAAATACAAACGCACACCCCAAAAAAACACAGCACATGAAAATCGCATACATGCGCTTACCAGTGCGCAGGTATGCGCACCCATGTTAAATATAGGGGAAAAAACGCATGCGCACATATGCGTTTTTTTCCAGCGCAAAAAAACGCAAATGTGAAACCAGCCTAACATCAATGACAGCTTGAAGTCTTTTGTGGTAGTTGTGGATGAGGTTCTTTATTTTCTCAGATGGTAAAGCTACTCACTCTTCTTGGCAATAAGCCTCCAGTTCTTGTAAATTCCTGGGCTGTCTAGCATGAACTGCGCGCTTAAGATCTCCCCTAGTGGCTCATTGACATTGAGGTCAGGAAACTGAGATGACCACTCCAGAACCTTCACTTTGTTCTGCTGTAGCCAATGACTGGTCGATTTTGTCTTGTGTTTTTTCGATCGTTGTCATGTTGGAACATCCAAGTACATCCCATGCGCATCTTCCAGGCTGATGATTGCAAATTTGCCTCCAGTATTTGATGATAACATGCTGAATTAATCTTTCCTTCAACTTTGACCAAGTTTCCTCTGCATTTCTAGCTCACACATCCCCAAAACAGCAGTGATCCACCTACATATTTTACAGTAGGAATGGTGTTCCTTTCATCAAAGCCCTTGTTGACCTTTCTCCAAATGTAATGTTTTTGGTTGTGGTCAAAAAGTTCAATTTTGGTCTCATCACTCCAAATTACCTTGTTCCTGAAATTTTGAGGCTTGTCTCTGTGCTGTTTTGCATATTTTAGGTGAGATACTTTGTGGCATTTGTGCAGTAATGGCTTTATTCTGGCGATTCTACCATGTGGCCCATTTTCCTTCAAGTGTCTCCTTATTGTGCATCTTGAAACAGCCACACTGATAGTTTTCGGAGAGTCCAGTATTTCAGCTGATGTTATTTATGGGTTTTTCTTTGCATCCTGAACAATTTTCCTAGCAGTTGTGGATGAAATTTTGTTGATCTTCCTGACCGTGGTTTTGTTTTTACAGAGCCCTTGATTATCCATTTGTTAATCACAGTTTGAATGCTGCTGACTGTCAAGATCAATTCCTTGGATATCTTTTTGTATTCCTTTCCTGTTTTATACAGTTCAACTACCTTTTGCCGTAAATCCATTGACAATTCTTTAATTTCCTCATGACTCACAATCCAGAAACATTGGTGGCTGGATGAAAGATGCAAGAGTCTATTTGGATCTCAGAAACTCACTCAGCATTTATGTACAAACAATGATTACAAGCAGACAGATCAGAGGTGAGGATGTTACCTTTAGTAGCCATTCAAACCCATTTGTGTCAACTTCTGTACATGTTATCAGGCTAAAATCACCAGGGTATGTGAACTTTTGATCAGGGTCATTTGGATGTTTTGGATTGTCATGATTTAGAAAGAGAAATCACAGTAGTTTTGTTGAGGTAGGGCTAAATTAACCCTTCATGGTTGAGCCAGTGATTTCCAAATTAATTTACAGGGCGTTGCTAGAAACTGGGAATGACCACACGGAGACAGGGGTCTCTGTACGGGAGGATCGAGGCAGATCACTGAGCCCCTTTACTGAATCTCACATTACATAGCATTCTGCTTAATTATGCAAAGTATACAGCTACCAATAGAATTGTAATACATGTAAGCCAATAGTATTGCAAGAAAATCAGAATATGTCCCTAGCTGCGTGACGTAGAATATAGAACAATAGCACATTCTTTTAGGGTCTCATCTCATATCTCATATCTTGTACAAGCTGGAACAGTCTGGTTTCATAACAGCCGTGAACTTTCATCTAGTTAAGTTACAAAATTTAACTCGTAAACAGCAAAATGGCGTCGCAAGCACAAAAATGTAGTCTGAAGAACAAGATGTCCCGTACATCTGAATACTGAACTTCACAATTCCCCCCTAGATAAATTTTGATAACACATATGCAGCATCAGAGGTGCTATCCCAAGCTAACAGCTTGAGGGGTACTGGTCTTCACATGACTGATGCCGTGTTACCAGTCATGGCTGTCGCGGCGCACCCATCCCCCCTGTATACTGCAGTTCACGAATAGCAATTTTTGATGACGGTGGTGGGAATCTTTTGTAGGTAGGCATGTGCTTGGCTTCAACATCTTCATCAAGTAGCCTTTTGAGATCGATGCAGAGAAGAGCAGGGGCAACGACACCTTTGGTATCATCATTAGCTGTCTTAGTGCAGAATTTCCTAATACATACAGAAATACACCAAAGAACAAGTTTTAGTATCACATATACAACAAGGATACAGGCAGCAATGTGTAACAAGCTTTGTAAGATCCCAGCTATCCAGCCCCCAATTCCCTTAAATCAATTGGCTGGATTGAGAAAGGAGAAAGTGTCTGACCACTAACTGTCCTTAGTACGATCATTGTCTTTATCGTATTAATCTCTGAGTCATTGAATATCTTCTAACTTTAACTTTTAACTTCTACCAATAATAATAATATAAAAAATGCGAAAAACCAAAACATTATGCCCCTTCATTTGCTATTGACTTGTTGGGTGATGAGGAGGACTTCATAGGGACAGTCATACAAGGGTTCTAGTCTGTGCTTCCTGACATGCCTTTTCACGACTACCAAATCACCAGGCTTCAGGTTATAGCAGGTGTCGGTTTCTGCTGAATCTGGAAAAGAAGAGGAAACTAGAACATGGGTGTTAGCAAGATTTTTACTAAGCAGAATAACATATTGAACAACACGGTCAGTCTCTTCTGATAACTGCTGAGGCTGGAAATTTGCAACTGGGGGCCTAGCACCAAACAATATCTCATATGGGGACAGGACATATTTTACAATAGGGGTAATACGGATGTGGTATAGTACAATGGGTAGGAGCTCTGGCCATGGAGCCGTAGTCTCCTGCATCATTTTGGTCAATTGTCCCTTCAGTGTGCCATTCAACCTCTCAACATTCCCACTGGATTGTGGGTGGTACGGAGTATGGAGGGCTACAGTGGATCCAAGCATTGTCAAAACTTCTTGGTACACATGAGAAGAAAAGGCTGTACCTTGGTCACTTTCAACAACTTCTGGAACCCCATATCTGCATATAACTTCCATCACCAGTTTCTTTGCTGTGGTCTTTGCAGTCATATTGGTAACAGGGAATGCTTCCGGCCAACTGGAGAACCGGGGCCCAGTAGAATTTTTGCACCAGTGCGAGGGCCTGATTCTTTCCTTGATATATAGGTCCATGTGCCCATGTGGCAATAGCAGGGTACATCCGCTTAGGGAGACATACGAGTTGGTCCTTTTTCCAGAGACCATTATCCATACATGCCCCATCAGTCTTCCATTGCTTCACCTCTTCCTTTGGAGACATTCTCTGTGTTGTCATTAAGCGGTCTCGCGGGGTCCGACAGAAAACCTCAGTCTGTTGTAGATCATCAGGTTCTTGTAGGGTCAATGCTTCTTGTAACTGTTTACGCTGAGAGCGTGTGGTCACCATAGTTGGTATGGTTGGTTCAACGGGTAAAAGAGTGTCGGCTTTTGCTTGCATATCTGCAAATGCGTTGCCAACAGTCTGTGGTCTGGTCCTAGGACCGTGCGCCTTAACTTTGATAATGACCACCTGAGTAGGTAATTTGATCGAGTTCATGAGGGTTTTAACAGCTTCAGCATTTTTCACTGGGGTTCCGGCAGTAGTAATAAACCCTCGATTGGCCCATAGAGCCCCAAAATCATGAGTAATACCAAATGCATACCGTGAGTCCGTGTATATATTAGCCCGTCTGTTCTTGGCCAAAGTACATGCAGTAGACGGAGCCTGGAGTTCTGCTTCTTGTGCTGACTGTGAAGGCGGGAGTGCAGCTGCGTGCACTACAGTGTCCTCTGTGGTAACAGCGTATCCCGTGTGAATCTACCAAACTCGTCAGCATATCTTGAACCATCCATGTATAACACCAGATCAGGATTTAGGAGTGGATTCTCACTGACATTTGGCGGAGTAGCTGTTTCTTCAGTCAAAAGTTGGGAACAATCATGTTGGAGAAAATCCTCATCACTGCCATCTTTCTTGGGGATCGGCAGTAAAGTAGCGGGGTTGATTGTTGTACAGCGATGCAACTTGACATAATCAGGCAAAAGGAGTGAACACTGCAGCCGTAAGTGTCGTTGCACAGTCAAATGTCTTGGTTGCTGAAGGCTCAGTATTGCTGCAATATCATGCAGGGCAAAAATATGCGTTTCATGTCCAAGAATTATGTCTGCAGTCTTGTCAAGCAACAAGTGAGTGGCGTGAACTGCCCTCATGCAACTTGGTGATGCTCGGGCCACTGGGTCGAGGCGGGACGAATAATAGCCCACTGGTCGCTGCCTATTGCCATGTGATTGTGTAAGTACTCCTGCTGCGTGTCCTTCATTCTCAGACACATACAAATGGAACAGTCGAGTATAGTCTGGGATGCCCAAGGCAGGGGCGGAAGCAATAAGCCGCTTTAACTCAGAGAAGGCATGATGAAGGCTTTCCATGCAAACCGGTGATCTTTCCTTGTAGCTCATTATGCCATCTTTTAAGGCGTTGTAAAGAGATTGCATTATACGGGATGCATCCGGTATCCACTGACAACAATAAGTGCATAGTCCAAGAAAACGCTGGAGTTCAGTTTCATCTTTTGGGAAATGAAGGGAGCTGACAGCTATTATTCTTCTGTGAGGTGTCTGGCACCCTGAAGGAGACAGTGACCCAAGAATATCACTTGACCAAGGCAGAACTGAAGTTTCGAGGCCGAAACCCGACAGTTCAGTGCTGCCAGATGCTTTAAGGAGGCTAACAGTGGCAGCAATGGCAAAAGACACCTGCTCATATTTTTTGCAAACTGGTTGGGACTGTTTTGGGCCCCTTGTGGCATAACTGTCCATTTAACTGTCGTTCCTGCTAAGTGAATGCAAATAGAAACTGGCAGTCTGGGTGTAACGGAATGCTAAAGAAGGCATTGGTAAGATCAATAACTGTAAACCAAGCAGCATCCTGGGGTATTTGGGACAAAAGAGTATGAGGATTAGGCACCAGGTTTGAGAAACACTTTTACTGGTTCTACAGGCATTTTCCCTATATCATTTGACCAGAGTTTAGATAGTATCTCTGAGAGGTATGGGGTGAGTTATTGATCCTCAGGCAATATTGGGGGTGGATCTGGGCCTATCAGGGCCATCATAACAGTAAGAAGGGCATGCAAAATACAGATTTCCTCACTGTCTTCATCTACATAGGGATTATATAACAAAAAAAAACAAAAAACCATCTGACCATCATCTTGGAATTGTATTCTGGAGCAGAACTGTGATAATAAATCTGCCCCTAGTAAATTTACTGGACATATGAGTGAGATTACAAACTGAGCAGTAACGAGAATTAGCAGGGAGGGGCTGAGGAGCAGGGTTCCCACTAGCTGAAGTCGAGGAAGGGGGGCAAGAGTTTGCTGCGTGGGCTGAAGGGCACACTGTGTGCACGCAGCTGCGGTGGGGGCTAGAGGCTGCTGTTTGCTCTTTTTTTTTTTTTTTCTCTCTCTCCTGAACAGAGCAGGTTAAAGTCTCAAAACTTTTTTTTTTTTTCCTCTGGAGCTGGTAAATGGAAGGGGTGGCTACTCATAACCACTAGCAATAACGGGGACTAAGGCTAGCGGTGGATGATAATAGGTGCCGTTAGCAGAGGTGGGGGCTGCAACTCTCGGTCTTCTTGTGCCACAATTATAACAGACCTCTCTCCACTGAGGATTAGTAACTACACATACAGCACAGATCCACCCGGCAGGATCATAGGGTGGGGGCATACTGAGTTTTGGTAGTCCAGGATACATTGGTGCCTTAGGGTTAAGGGATTTCCTGGGGAGGGACTTTATCATCTAGCAGGGAAACTTCTTGTTTCAAATCATCACTTTTAACTATCCGACTGCCTGACACATTGTCTGGATCTTAGTTCCTTCTTTAATCAATCACATTCTCATACCACAGTCACTTTCTTGAACCACGATACATCCCGTCTTTACCATAATAATAGACAATTTTTCCTTCTTCAACATAGCAATAAAAACAATCAGAATTCACTTGCTCTTCAATTTCCACATAACCTCCATTATACAATTCATGTGCCAGGCCACGGAATTCTTCAGCGTCTTTAAGTATTCCACCATCAGTCAACCTCCCTTTATTCTTTTTAACTCCTTCATCCCATAGCGTAGGCTGCAACCTCCCGCCCTTAGGAAATCCCAGAATCGAAAATATTTTTCCTGCATTCCTGACAGATTTCTTTCCTCGTCTTTGAATCATAAGACTAACAGTATCTGATCCTTCACACAATTCCAAACTTTTCTTTTTTCTTCCACAGAAACATAATTCTCTCCTTTGGAGCTAAATATCCTTACTTCAATTGTGCACAATACTGGAGCGGCCGTACAGTTTGTTCCACAGGGTCAATAATCCCCCTCTGGGATTGCTCAAAATTCGCGGTACTCAGTGAAAGGAGGAGGACGTCTCAGACTATCCCTCCGGACACCTCTGGTTATATATATATATATATATATATATATATATCTATGTATACCTGAGTTATGTATCCTACCCATCTTCGATCACATGACCACGCCTGACTACTAACAATGATCAGGAATTCAGGATATTTTGACTATAAAGAGAGTCACAATCACTGGTCAATCCGGGGTGTCCGTCCCTTATGAGGTACGGTTCGAGCACTGGGCCCCCAACGGGACTGCACCTCTATATGATTCCACCCATAAATCACCCCACCAGGGGACAAACCTCAGATCCTCTTTGCAGCAACAAGCACAGGAAAACCACACCAACGGTCAGTCTGAACAGTATAACTGCCAACTTACCGTGGTTGTCGTGGGGGGGTGATCAGTCCCAATATTCCAGCACCTGTGTCCGCTCCGAGGGTCCTTTGTCTTGTTGTCCTCCGGGGGCAGAGGCGTCCCTACTCGGGGGCCCCACGTTTGGGCGCCAAGCTGTTGAGGTAGGGCTAAATTAACCCTTCACGGTTGAGCCAGTGATTTCCAAATTAATTTACAGGGCGTTGTTAGCAACTGGGAATGACCACACGGAGACGGGGGTCTCTGTACGGGAGGATCGAGGCAGATCACTGAGCCCCTTTACTGAATCTCACATTACATAGCATTCTGCTAATTATGCAAAGTATACAGCTACCAATAGAATCGTAATACATGTAAGCCAATAGTATTGCAAGAAAATCAGAATATGTCCCTAGCTGCGTGACGTAGAATATAGAACAATAGCACATTCTTTTAGGGTCTCATCTCATATCTCATATCTTGTACAAGCTGGAACAGTCTGGTTTCATAACAGCCGTGAACTTTCATCTAGTTAAGTTACAAAATTTAACTCGTAAACAGCAAAATGGTGTCGCAAGCACAAAAATGGAGTCTGAAGAACAAGATGTCCCGTACATCTGAACACTGTACTTCACAGTTTGACAATACATGGCTTCACCCAACCACTCACCATGAGCGGCGAAAAAGATTTGGTGTTATCATTCATATTCACTGAAAAAAGGCCCAGAAAGCAAATATTCTACCGGGGTATGTAAACTTTTCAGCACAAATGGATGTCACCAAACTGAATGTCTTTGTAAAGTTTCCTAATCTGTGGGCCATCAAAGATACCCTCTATCGACTTTCAATTAACCACCTAAAAATGTCTTCGCTTTCATACATTTACTGCATTACAATTTACTACTAGTGATGAGCAAGTATACTCATTACTCAGGTTTCCCCGAGCATGCTCGAGTGATCTCCGAGTATTCTGTAGTGCTCGGAGATTTATCTTTCGTCGCTGCAGCTGCATGATTTGCGGCTGCTAGACAGGCTGAATACATGAGGGGATTGCCTAACAAACAGGCATTCCTCACATGTATTCAGCCTGTCCAGCAGCTGTAAATCATGCCGCTGAGGTGACAAAAACTAAATTTCCGAGCACTACAAATTACTCGGAGGACACCCGAGCATGCACGGGTCACAGTGTCATGCCCTCTTCTCAATGCAGGATTCAGTAAACCATCTCAGACAGATGTCTGTCTAGACTCTGTTTGAAGAGTTCCATTGAAGGAGAACTCACCATCTCTCGTGGCAGCCTGTTCCACTCATTGACCACACTCACTGCTAAAAACGTTTTTCTAATATCTAATCTGTATCTTCTCCCTTTCAGTTTTATTCCATTGCTTCTCATGTTTCCATGTTCAAATGCAAATGATCCCTCTACACTGTGACAGCCCTTAAGATATTTGAAAGTGAACCAATGGAATAAATGATTTGTCATTACACTTGTGCAACAAGACAGCTTCCAAACTCGTTTTACTAGAGTCTATGAATAGCCTCCATTCATCGGAAATATGTGTATCATCTAATTCCATCATGAGACCATTTATATCGATACAGAAACAGACATCGCTTTCCATTGCATAGTATGCAGCTAGTTTGGTGTGTAGATGATGAAAGTGTGAAGTTGCAAATTCCATTCCTGAAGTCTAGAAGCTAGTAGTTGTGACTAGAGTTGAGCGATACTGTCCGATACTTCAAAGTATCGGATCGGAATGGATCGGCCGATGTTAAAAAAAAGTATCGGTATCGCCGATTCCGATACCGGAAGTCCCATTCAAGTCTATGGGACTTCCGGTATCGGAATAAGAAAAATCCTGTTTTTCCCTTGTACAGCCTCTCTGGGGTCTGTATGGGCCTTTCGGGGGGCTGTGCCGGCCTGCCAGGGGGTCTGTGCAGGCTCCGGTGGTCTGTGCCGGCCTGCCGTGGGGCTGTGCCGGCCTGCCAGGGGGGCTGTGCAGGCTCCGGTGGGCTGTGCCGGCCTGCCGGGGGGCTGTGCCGGCCTGCCGGGGGGCTGTGCACCCTGTGGGGGTCTGTACCGGCCTGCCGGGGGGCTGTGCCGGCCTGCCGGTGGTCTGTGCACCCTGTGGGGGTCTGTACCGGCCTGCCGGGGGGCTGTGCCGGCCTGCCGGGGGGCTGTGCTGATGTCCGGGGGTCTGTGCAAGCATCGTCCGATGGGACTACAAGTCCCATCTGGCGATGCCTGCTACCATGACAGTGATTGACACATTAGCCAATAATGGGACAGTAGTAGTCCCATCATCCGGCTAATGTGTTAAATGTTTAAAAAAAAAAAAAAAAAATACTACATAAATACTACATGCATGCTACATACATACTACATGCTACATACATACTATATACATACTACATACATACTACATACATACCACATATATACTACATACATACTACATACATAACACATATATACTACATACATACTACATACATACTACATACATACTACATACATACTACATATATACTACATGCATGCTACATACATACTACATGCTACATACATACTACATATATACTACATGCATGCTACATACATACTACATGCTACATACATACTACATATATACTACATACATACTACATGCATGCTACATACATACTACATACATACTACATATATACTACATGCATGCTACATACATACTACATGCTACATACATACTACATATATACTACATACATACTACATACATACTACATGCATGCTACATACATGCTACATACATACTACATATATACTACATGCATGCTACATACATACTACATGCTACATACATACTACATATATACTACATGCATGCTACATACATACTGCATGCTACATGCATGCTACATACATACTACATACATACTACATGCTACATACATACCACATATATACTACATACATACTACATACAATACATTCATACAATACATACATAGACATACAGTACATATAACATAGCGTAACATACTTACCAATACTTGTCACATTGTTCCCCGAAGCCATTGTCTTTTACGGAATAAATATTAACATAACAAACCACAAAAATACTCACCCACGATCCGAAGCAGTCCTCGAGTGTGTCCCACGACGATCTTGGGTAGAGAACTGCAGCATCAGCTGTTGCTGCCGTTCTCTACGGGCTGCAGGAATCCAATGAAGGAAGGTAGGTATCCTTCCGCACTGTATTCCTCCGCCACTTAAAAAAAAAAAAGTCCCTAGTCTCACTTTATGCCATTTCCCACACAGCAATGGCATAAAGTGAGACTAGGGACTTTTTTTTTTTTAAGTGGCGGAGGAATACAGTGCGGAAGGATACCTACCTTCCGTCATTGGATTCCTGCAGCCCATAGAGAACGGCAGCAACAGCTGATGCTGCAGTTCTCTACCCAAGATCGTCGTGGGACACACTCGTGGACTGCTTCGGATCGTGGGTGAGTATTTTTGTGGTTTGTTATGTTAATATTTATTCCGTAAAAGACAATGGCTTCGGGGAACAATGTGACAAGTATTGGTAAGTATGTTACTCTATGTTATATGTACTGTATGTCTATGTATGTATTGTATGAATGTATTGTATGTAGTATGTATGTAGTATATATGTGGTATGTATGTAGCATGTAGTATGTATGTAGTATGTATGTAGCATGCATGTAGCATGCAGTATGTATGTAGCATGCATGTAGTATATATGTAGTATGTATGTAGCATGTAGTATGTATGTAGCATGCATGTAGTATGTATGTAGTATGTATGTAGTATATATGTAGTATGTATGTAGCATGTAGTATGTATGTAGCATGCATGTGGTATATATGTAGTATGTATGTAGCATGTAGTATGTATGTAGCATGCATGTAGTATGTATGTAGTATGTATGTAGTATATATGTAGTATGTATGTAGCATGTAGTACGTATGTAGCATGCATGTAGTATATATGTAGTATGTATGTAGCATGTAGTATGTATGTAGCATGCATGTAGTATGTATGTAGTATGTATGTAGTATATATGTAGTATGTATGTAGCATGTAGTATGTATGTAGCATGCATGTAGTATATATGTAGTATGTATGTAGCATGTAGTATGTATGTAGCATGCATGTAGTATGTATGTAGTATGTATGTAGCATGTAGTATGTATGTAGCATGCATGTAGTATGTATGTAGTATTTTTTTTTTTTTTTTTTAACATTTAACACATTAGCCGGATGATGGGACTACTACTGTCCCATCATTGGCTAATGTGTCAATCACTGTCATGGTAGCAGGCATCGCCAGATGGGACTTGTAGTCCCATCGGACGATGCTTGCACAGACCCCCGGACATCAGCACAGCCCCCCGGCAGGCCGGCACAGCCCCCCGGCAGGCCGGTACAGACCCCCACAGGGTGCACAGACCACCGGCAGGCCGGCACAGCCCCCCGGCAGGCCGGTACAGACCCCCACAGGGTGCACAGACCACCGGCAGGCCGGCACAGCCCCCCGGCAGGCCGGTACAGACCCCGGGCAGTCCACACAGCCCCCCGGCAGGCCGGCACAGCCCCCCGGCAGGCCGGCAGAGACCCCCGGAAGGCCCGAAATGACGGCGCATCATGATGCGCACACACCGCGCATCATGATGACGTCAGGCTGTCAATCAACTTTGAACTTCCGATTCCGATGCCGACTTCCGATATTGAAAAAATATCGGAAGTCGGTATCGGAATTCCGATACAGCAAGTATCGGCCGATACCCGATACTTGCGGTATCGGAATGCTCAACACTAGTTGTGACTTATCTTTGGATAATGACAAATCTCTTACCAGATCATCTACATCTAATTGGTTCAGCAAGTGCAGCTGACCCTCTGGTTGTACTGGATCAGGAAAAACATCATGCCAATCAACATCTTCTTCCTAATGAGGATCAAAACCATCCGTTTCAATTACCGCTCCTGCTGCGGGAGGGACAGGCACTGGATTCGCTACACCGTGTGGTACTGGTTTAAGAGCAGACTCACAGTCAGGATACATAATTTGTGACTTGTTTCTCTTTGAATATCTGGCAATGTTAATCATTCAAAAATAACACGTCAAACTATCGGCGCTACAAAAGCAAATCCTTTCCTTTTACCATTCAACCTCTACATTAGCACTGAGTAACACATAGTGAAACAAATATAAGGGGCCCAGCTTTTCTCTCGATCTCCAATTTGACAGTCATAGTAATATTTCTAAGCAAGATTGTGACTACTCCTGGAGTGGACCCTCTGGGTCGTGGCACCAACCCTCCCAGGGCGAGCTGGCCTAGTGAGGACCACCTCCTATACAGGGAGTGTCAGGCGCAAGCCCCAGGGGATGAGGTACCACGACTGCTGGCACTAGGCGGCCGGCTCACAGAAGACACGGGTGAGTGTGACTGAAGGAAGGTACAGGATACTAGGGAACACAGGTGTGTACACGGAAGTGCGCTAACTACAGGATAGTGCAAGACGGGTACACGTAAGCACGTATGGCTTGTAGCGAGCAGTACGTCCGGAGGTGAGCAAAGCAGAGCGCATGCAAGGAGCACGACAGAGTACTGAATTGAGCAGCAGTCATGCCAGGAGGTGAAACAGCACAGGGACAGAGTGAGTGCCAGGAGGCACGATTGAGCAAGAGACAGAGCACAGGATCAGAGAGTGTGCCAGGGGGCACAACTGAGCATGAAGCAAAGTGAAGATTCAGAACGTGTGCCAGGAGGCACAATAGAGCACAAGGCAGAGTACAGGACCTGAATACAGTGCACAGCCAGGCAGGGACACAGCAGACCAAGCCAGGAAGCACAACATTAATCAGGCACCTCCCATAGGGGGAGGTAGCCTGATATAGCACATGACCAGTACAGCTTCCGGGTCAGTTCCTCTAGCCTGATAGCACATGACCACTACAGCTTCTGGGTCAGATCCTCCTTTACCATAGAGAGGACCGACCTGGAGACTGAACTGATAGGAGCTCGCAAGCGCAAACAAGACATGAAGGAGGTGGAAACCTGGGTATGAGAAGTGCATATGTGCACCCGACGGGACCCCTGGAGCGGCCGCGGCTCTGGAAGAAATTACGTTGGGACCAAAGTCCCGCCTCCTGGTGAGCACGGCGTGACAAAGATCTACTCCCTTTGTCAGATTCTAATACTGTATTTGCCACATATGTAGCAGAAATTGTCCAGATTATTAACACATTTGCATCTATCCATCTAAGGCTGGAGTCAAAATACCCTATAACACAGTTGAGTACAATGCCTTAAAACATAGCATAGCAGTCGGGCAAGTGTTATACCATGGGGCAGCTCACATCTGTGATTACTTTCTCATGCTGATTTGGCATAGGAAAACAATCACAGTATTGTTGTGAGTTCATTTTCCCCTTCACCTTTGATGTCTGATGAACTCCCTCTGCTGGTGAAGAGAGGTAGTGAAATTGATTGGGATGGGAAGAACCTGTTATCTGAACAGGCGGAGTGTGATTGGACATCTGGAATTTTTGAGTGCATATAAGGCAGCTGACGCCCTGCAGGGTTTGCTGGTGATCCTTTCTGCTCTGAGCTCTGGCATCCAGTTTTAGTTCCTGTCTACTAAAAGCTAAGTTTTTGCCCTGCTATTATTCCAAGAGATTTTGTCTGGTTTCCTTAGTGTTTGTATTCAGCCAGTCCTGGTTGGGACTGGCTGAATTCCATTTTTGTCTCTGATCAATTGATCTCTTTGCTCTGTTTTCAGAATATACCTGAGTGCTGATATAGTGATTTTGAAGTCTAGCGACTTCAGGGCCTTTTTTCCTGTCAGACGGTTGGGACATTTTTGTAGGTTTTTTTGCGGATTGCAGCCAGCATCTCTTCTGTCCTGTCCTATCTAGTTAGTTGGGCCCCATCGTTTGCTCAGCCTGTCTTTCTGTCTGTGTTTGTGTTTTCATCTGTTTTTCACCAACAATACATGTTGGGGGCTGTCTATTGCTTTGGGTCTGCTCTGGGGCAGTTTAGATTTCCCCTTTCTTTCTTTAGGCTTATGTAGTTCTCCGGCTGTGACGAGGGGTCTAGGGCACCGTAGGAACCCCCCACGGCTACTGTTAGTTGTGGTGAATAGGATCAGGGGTCTGCAATCCGATAGCTACCAACCTCTCCGGTTTTCTGGACTTAGCTTGTATTTTTGTTTTCTCCTCCTCCAGTGACTCATTCATAACACAGTATGCTGTGATTGGCAGTGAGACTAGTCTCACTCGCACCCATATACAGTAAGTCTATATCAGCCAAGTGCAGTGCGATATATGCTGATGCCGGCAGCAGGGGAGATGGAGAAATTACTTTCTCCATCTCCTACACAGCTGTGCTCCGATCCTGTCATACTAGAGGATTGGAGCACAGTAGCATGACACTCGGCTCCTGCTCGCTGCAGAGCCAATCGCACATCAGAGGAGAGAGAAATAGGGTCCCCGATCCCCCCCGGTACCTCTCCGTGGTCCTCCGTCCCCTCCCGGTGGTCCCGCGTCCCGCCGGCGTCCTCCGATGGGCATCGCCATCTTGAAAATGGCGGGCGCATGCGCAGTGCGCCCGCTGGGAATCTGCTTGCTCTGGTTGGCAGATTCCATTCATTATTTTGATCACTATGATAAGTGATAAAAATAAAAAAAATAGTACATAACCCCCCCGTTTATCACCCCCTTATATAGGCAAACAATGAAATAAAGAAAATATTTTTTTTCAGTTTTCCATTACAGTTAGGGTTAGGGCTAAGGCTAGGGTTAGGGTTGGGCTAGGGTTAGGGTTGGGTTAGGGTTAGGGTTGGGCTAGGGTTAGGGCTAAGGCTAGGGTTAGGGTAAGAGTTGGGCTAGGGTTAGGGTTAGAGTTAGGGTTGGGCTAGGGTTAGGGTTAGGGTTGGGCTAGGGTTAGGGTTGAGCTAGGGTTAGGGTTGGGCTAGGGTTAGGGCTAGGGTTAGGGTTGGGCTAGGGTTTGGGTTAGGGCTAGGGCTAGGGTTAGGGCTCGGGTTAGTGCTAGGGTTAGAATTAGGGTTAGGGCGAACTAGGATTAGGGTTTGAATTAGGATTAGGGATTAGGGTTAGGATTAGGGTTAGGGTTGGGATTAGGGTTAGGGGTGTGTTGGGGTTAGGGTTGGAGCAAGAATTGAGGGGTTTCCACTATTTACCAACTTTGGGGGTCTAAAAATTGGGGTCTAAAAAATCACTTTTGAGGAAATAAAAAAGACTTTTTATTTTCACGGCTCTGCGTTTATAAACTTCTGTGAAGCGCTTGGAGGTTCAAAGTGATCACCACACATCTAGATAAGTTCCTTAGGGGGTCTAATTTCCAAAATGGGGTCAATTGTGGGGGTTTTCCACTGTTTAGGCCTATCAGGGGCTCTTCAAATGCAACATGATGCCCGCAGACCATTCCATCAAAGTCTGCATTCCAAAATGGCACTCCTTCCCTTCCGAGCTCTCCCATGCGCCCAAACAGTGGTTCCCTCCCACATATGGGGTATCGGCGTACTCAAGACAAATCGCACAACAGCTGTGGGGGTATGATTTCTCCTGTTACCCTTGTAAAAATAAAAATTTGGGGGCGTAAAGATCATTTTTGTGGAAAAAAAAATGGATTTTTTATTTTCACAGCTCTACGTTATAAACTTCTGTGAAGCACTTGAAGGTTCAAAGTGCTCACCACACATCTAGATAAGTTCCTTAAAGGGTCTAGTTTCCAAAATGGGGTCACTTGTTGGGGGTTTCCACTGTTTAGGCCCATCAGGGGCTCTGCAAACGCAACATGATGCCCGCAGACCATTCCATCAAAGTCTGCATTCCATAATGGCACTCCTTCCCTTCTAAGCTCTCCCATGCGCCCAAACAGTGGTTCCCCCCACATATGGGGTATCAGCGTACTCAGGACAAATTGCACAATAACTGTGGGGGTATGAATTCTCATGTTACCCTTGTAAAAATAAAAATTTGGGGGTGAAAAGATCATTTTTGTGGGAAAAAAATGGATTTCTTATTTTCACGACTCTACGTTATAAACTTCTGTGAAGCACTTGAAGGTTCAAAGTGCTCACCACAATCTAGATAAGTTCTTTAATGGGTCTAGATTCCAAAATGGGGTCACTTGTTGGAGTTTTCCACTGTTTAGGCACATTAAGGGCTCTCCGAACGCAACATGGTATCCGATATCAATTCCAGCCAATTCTGCGTTGAAAAAGTCAAACGGCGCTCCATCCCTTGCGAGCTCTGTCGTGTGCTGAAAAAGTGGTTTACCCCCACATATGGGGCATCAGCGTATTCAGGAGAAATTGTCCAACAAATTTTGTGGTTGATTTTCTCTTTTAACACTTGTGAAAATAAAAAAAAAAATGGTTCTGAAGTAAATTTTTTGCAAAAAAAAGTTAAATGTTAATTTTTCCTTCCACATTGCTTTAGTTCCTGTGAAGCACTTAAAGGGTTAATAAACTGCTTGAATGTGGTTTTGAGCACCTTGAGGGGTCTAGTTTTTAGAATGGTGCCACTTTTGGGTATTTTCTGTCATGTACACCCCTCAAAATGACTTTAAATATGATGTGGTTCCTTAAAAAAATGGTTTTGTAAATTTTGATGTAAAAATGAGAAATCACTGGTCAACTTTTAACCCTTATAACTTCCTAACAAAAAAATTTTGCTTCCAAAATTGTGCTGATGTAAAGTAGACATGTGGGAAATGTTATTTATTGAGAAATTTGTGTGACACATCTCTCTGATTTAAGGGCATAAAAATTTAAAGTTTTAAAATTGCAAAATTTTCAAAATTTTCACCATATTTCCGTTTTTTTCATAAATAAACACAAGACTTATCGAAGAAATTTTACCACTAACATGAAGTACAATATGTCATGAAAGAACAATCTCAGAATCAGCGGGATCCATTAAAGTGTTCCAGAGTTATAACCTCATAAATGGACAGTAGTCAGAATTGTAAAAATTGGCCTGGTCATTAAGCTGCAAACTGGCTCTGTCGCTAAGGGGTTAATATGGTGAAGGTCCACCTTTTGCGGCGATTAGAGCCTCAATTCTCCGAGGTATGGATTCATACAAGGTGTCAATTGTTTCCAAAGGAATTTTAGCCCATTCTTCAGTTAAAACACCCTCCAGTTCTTTGAGCGACGATGGCGCGGAAATCGACGTCTAACTTGAATCTCTAAAATCGACCATAAATGCTCAATAATGTTGAGGTCTGGGGATTGTGGGGGCCAGATGAGATGCTCAACTTCATTACAATGTTCCTCGTACCATGCTTTAATGATTCTAGCTGTATGAATTGGTGCATTATTATCCTGAAAGATGGCGTTCCCCTCCGGGAACACTGCTTGAACCATAGGATGCACTTGGTCGCCCAAAATGCTTAAATAATCTCAGTTGTTAATTCTTCCATGAAGGGATATCATTGGCCTGGCGGATCTCTGCAAAATAGCACCCCAGACCATCACAGAACCTCCACCATGTTTTACGGTTGGGAGAAGGCAGTCTGGATGGAATGCTTCTTTCGGCTGTCTCTAAACATACACTCAGCCGGAGGTCGGAAATAGGGTAAACGATGATTCGTCTGAGAATATCACATGTTTCCACTGCTCGAGTGACCGATTCTGGAGGTTTCTACACCACTCTAAATGCTTGGAAACATTTGTCATTGAGAGCAGCGGTTTTCTAATTGCAGCTCTTCCGTGGAATCCAGATTTGTGCTGCTCCCGACGAACAGTTTTCATGGAAACTGGGTACTGTAGGTTTTCATTGCGCTCAGCAGTGATTTTCGGAGCCGTGGTCTTGCGATCCTCTCTCACAATTCGCTTTAGAGTCCGACGGTCTCTCTCAGTCAACTTCGACTTTCGGCCGGTCCTGTGCTTTGCTGCGGACAATTTTCCTTCTCTTTCAAATGCAGTCATTACTTTGGAGACAGTACCTCTTGACACGCTAAGCATTCAGGCACTTTCTGTTACACTAGCGCCTGCCATAAATGCACCAACCACATGTCACGGTTTGCATGTTTATAACATGTTCGAAGATTATGATGCCAAAACGTTAGGTGTTTCCATTATTTTGTCCAACTCCTGTACATACTGCTGAAATCAGCTGATAGACCTGTCTGAGCGTGCTTGGATAGGTTCGGGTATGTCCATTAAACTATTTCCAGTATACAGTTGAAACTAGAAGTTTACATACACTATATAAAAAAGGCACATATGCAGGCTTTTCTTAATATCTGCCATGAAATTAGAATAAACTTTTCCCGTTTTAGGTCAATTAGGATTGCCATAATTATTAATATTTGGCAAATGTCAGAATTATGAGAGAGAGAGAGAGAGAGAGAATGTTTAAAGGCATTTTTATTACTTACTGGAAAGTCAAAAGTTTACATGCATTTCATTAGTATTTGTTACCATTGCCCTTAAACTGAATTACTTTTAGTTCACACGTTTGGGATATCGTTCCAAAGACTTCTAACAATAGTTGGTTGGAATTAGGGCCCATTCTTCCTGACAAAACTGGTGTAACTGATCTAGGTTTGCAGGTCGTCTTGCTCCCACCTGCCTTTTCAGCTTTGCCCATAAATTTTCAATAGGATTGAGATCAGGGCTTTGTGATGACCACTCCAAAACATTGACTTTTTTATCCTTAAGCCACTTTGTTACCATTTTGGCAGTATGCTTCTGTTCATTGTCCATTTAGAAGATCCTTTTCTGCCCAAGCTTTAACTTGCTGGCTGATGTCTTGAGATGTTGCTTCAGTGTTACCACGTAATCTTCTTTTCTCATGATGCCATCTATTTTGTGGAGTGCACCAGTCCCTCCTGCAGCAAAACAACCCCACAACATGATACTGCCACCCCCGTATTTCACAGTTGGGATGGTGTTCTTAGGCTTCCAAGCTTCTCAGTTTTTTCTCCAAACTTAATGATGGTCATTATGCCCATAAAGTTCAATTTTAGTTTATTAAAGCCACAGAGCATGTCTCCAAAAATTAAGGTCTTTGTTCCTGCGTGCAATTTCAAGCATTATTCTGGCTTTTTTTTATGTTTCTTTTGGAGTAATGTCTTCTTCCTGGCAGGGTGGCCTTTCAGTCCATGTTGATACAGTACTCGTTTCACTATGGATATTGACACAATCTTACCAGCTTCCGCCATCATCTTCACAAGGTCTTTTGCATTTGTCCTTGGGGTGATATGCACAAGTCAGACCAAAGCACGTTCATCTCTGGGACACAGAACCCATCTCCTTCCTGAGCTGTATGATGGCTAGACATTCCCATCATGTATGTACTTGCATATAATTGTTTGTACAGATGAACTAGGCACCTTCCGGTATCTTGAAATTGTACCCAATGAGGAGCCAAACTTATGCAATTCCATAATTCTCTTCCTAATATCTTGGCTGATTTCTTGAGACTTTCTCATGATGATACACAGAGGCAGTGTGTTTCAGATGTGCATTAAAACACATTCACAGGTGTGTCTCTAGTTAACACAGATGCTGCCAAAAAAACTGTCAGAAGCTTCCAAACACATGACATCATCATATGGGTAGCCCAGAATTCTTTAAAGGTAGGGTAATCTTAGTGTATGTAAACTTTTGACTTTGCAGTAAGTAATAAAAATGCCTTAAAGCATTCTCTCTCTCATTATTCTGGCATTTGGCAAATATTTATAATTATGGTAATACTAATTGACCTAAAACAGGAAAGGTTTATTCTGATTTCTTGTCAGATATTGAGATAAACATGCCTATGCGTCTTTTTATATAATGTATGTATACTTCTGGTTTCAATTGTATAATGCATTAATATTAAAAGTGAATAGACTTGGCATGTATAACTTGAAATATAGACGCGTCAGGCAAATTCAGAGTTCATATTTAGATTCAACGCATTCAATTTACTATAAATCACGTGTTTTCTCTCAGTAGCAAAATCATTGCTGCGTGTGTGGTGATTAGAAACTTCTCTAAACTGTATATTTGTACATTGCAATTAGCTGGCCACTAAGGCCACAATCACATGTTCAGTATTTATTAGTATTTTACATCATTATTTGTAAGCCAAAACCAGGAGTGGGTGATAATACAGAAGAGATGACATGTTTCTATTATACTTTTCCTCTGATTGTTCCACTCCTGGTTTTGGCTTAGAAATACTGATGTAAAATTCTGACCAAATACGGAACATGTGAACGTGGCCTCAAGATTTATTTTTTCCAGACTGAATGACCCCAAGGTACCATACTTGCTATGCACCACTCAAGTAGAACAGACCCTGTTAATATGGAATTCATGAACATTAGAAATAATAGCCTGCCAATCATGGTATTTAAATCATCTAGAACTTGAGGATGAATGTTTTGAGATTTGTAGGGAAGGCATTTAATAGATTGTCCTTTCCATCATCCTTCTCCACTATTTCACCCAAATCATTTTTGAATGAGCCAGTTTGTGTGGTTAAATATTTTTTTGCCTATTTTTATGGTTTGGTGATCTTGTAAAATGCTTGTTCTTTTATTAAATCTGTGAGTTTAGTTCTTTACATTTTAATTTAGGGGGCTTTGACTTTTGATTTCTGAATTTTAACTGTAATATATTCCAAGGCATTACTACCTTCATGTACCTTAGGGTACGGGCCAAATTGCCCCATGATCACCATAGCATAACAGTGCATCTTAAGACCCTAAGAAAAGGCAAACTATATACCGTATCGTGTTGCGCAAACTGGATTAACAAGCAAATGTTTTTCAAGAGGATTTCTCCTCTTTGAGGTTACATTAATAACTTCTTAAGTGTCACACTACAGGGTCAAACAAATAGATTGGAAAGCACTTGAAAATAGATTTTCCGTCATTTTTAACAGACAGCCAATCTATGAGGTCAGTAGCCATGCACAGGGACTGTATGAAAAAGTGAACTGGAAGTCCTGATTGACCATTGCTTTCTAAGGTCTTAACTTATAGTCTGCAAAATCTCTCTGTAATGTTTTTTAAGTTAGAATACAAGTGAAATTGTCAAGAAAGTGTTCCCTTGACAGCGTTCATGCTTTCTCAATAAACATGATGTCATCAAACCTTTCTCTGTGAAAATAATTATGGCTATCTACTTGAAAAGCCTCTTATGTATGTGACCCCCATGCCCAGAGAAGTGGAAGCAAATACACATGCTTATATATGAAATATATTAATGTTTTTTCTGTTTTGTTTATTTTGGATCATGAAGGATAATGCATAAGGCTTTGTCAAACAATACATAATTCACTTACGGCTGTACCAGAGAACAGAAGTTAAGCAGTTATTTGGACATTTCTTAAAGGTCATTTATTGACATCAGGAGTACACAAACATTTTTTCGTCTGAGGGATGCATTGTTGGATTGTATTACTTGAACACACCGCAAGTAAAACTTGAGTTTTGTAAGGCAAAACAATGTGTCTTATCTTCAATCTAATAGGTGAAATTCAATCTAAATATTCCATAATGGAACAATAGAGTCCTGCATTGTTGCCTCAAAGTAACCTAGGGTGAGATTGGCCCCCTTTCTCATCTGTAGGGGAGTTCAACATTATTAAAATTAATTAATATAAATTATAATTAGGTGCGTTTGCAACCCAACGTCCACCGTGTGGTGATTGCGAAACTGCTAGAGGACAATGGCGCAGCGTACCCACGAGTAAGCACCGTAAACACACCGAGTTAAGCGTCACTCGATGTGAACAGAGTTCAAAGTGCCTGACTCTGGTACTCCACAAAGCAGTGCGGAAACTGAGAGCACTCTAAACTATGCCCTGTTAAACGTCACAGGGGCATAGCGGGATTGATGCTAGTGGGGTCCCTATAACTCACCACCCACTACGCTGGTGATGGAACCTGCACTAACACATGGTGGCTTTTTAAGCCTGCACCTGAGGACGTCAGCCACTAAGTTCAAGAGGGAGTTCGCACCCTACACTGCCTGTCTAGAAACACACTTGCAGTACTATTAGCGGCACACATGCACAGAGGATGGTAGCTCTCCCACCTACACACAGCAAATAAGCATGATACTAGCGCACAGGCATGCGTCATTGAGAGCCTTTTATACCTTTAGCTCAAGTCCAGACAGACAGGACCTTGCCTGTGGACCAATCAGAAGCTGCCACCTCACCAGAGCAGCTGATATCCAAGCACCAATGACAGGGCACCACATCACGGACATGCTCAGTAGGGTGAAATCCGGACTTAGTCTCCAGAGCACAACGCTGCATGTGTATACCAGTAGTCACCATAGGCTTAGCTGGGGATCCAGCAGCAACTACTCATTCAGCATGAGCTTAGGCAAGGCACTGGGTCTAGAGTCTGTGCTGAGCAGTCATCCCAGGGGCTGAGCCTGAATGGGAGACTGCTGCACCTAACGAGGCTTGAGATCAATCCCATGAAGCAGGGGAATACCTGTGCCCAAGACCCTGCAGCAGGGATTTTGGCCCACTCCTCCATTCAGATCTTCTCCAGATCTTTCAGGTTTTATGGCTGTCACAAGGAAACGTTTCAGCTACCTTCAAACATTTCCTAATGGGTTAAGGTCTAGAGACTTGATAGGCCACTCCAGGACCTTGAAATGCTTTTTTGGAGCCACTGCTTAGTTGTCCTGGCTGTGTATTTCAAGTCATTGTCATCCTGGAAGAGCAAGACACGACCCATCTTCAATGCGTTTACTAAGTGGAGGAGGTTTTTGGCCAAAATATTGCAATACATGACCTATTCCATCCACTCTTCAATATGGTGCAGTTGTCCTGTGCCCTTGCAGAAAAATGCCCCCAAAGTATAATGTTTCCCCCACCATGTTTGAGACTGTGGTCCCAGCTCTCTTCAGGTCATTGACCAGGTCATCCCGTGAAATTCTGTGCTGATTCCTGACCTTTCTCAGTATCAGCCTTACCGCAAGAGGTGAGATTTTACATGGAGCCCTTGACCAATGAAGATTGTCATCTTCTTTTTATTCCATTTTCTGATAATTTTGCCAACAGTTGTTGCTTTCTCACAAAGCTGCTTGCCTATTGTCCTGAAGCCCATCTCATCCTTGTGTAGGTGTACAATTTTGTCCTTGGTGTCCTTAGACAGCTCTTTGGTCTTGGCCATGGTGGGGAAGTTGGAGAGTGATTGCATGTGGACAGGTGTATTTTATACACATAATGAGTTCAAGCAGGTGCAATTGATAAAAGTAATGAGTGCAGAGTAGGAGGACTTCTTAAAGAAAACCAGTTGCAATTGATACAGTTAATGAGTGCAGAGTTAGGAGGACTTCTTAAAGAAAAACTGACAGGTCTCTGAGAGCCAGAATTAATGCTGATTGGTAGGTGATCAAATACTTATGCAATAAAATGTAATTTAATTTTTTTTAAATCATACAAAGTGATTTTCAGTTTTTTATTTTTAAATTCTGTCTCACAAAGTTGAAGTGTACCTAGGATAAAGATTACAGATCCCTCCATTCTTTGTTGGTGAGAAAACTTGCAAAATCAGCAGTGTTTCAAATTAAAATTTTCACCACTGTTTAGCTCTTTTAATCACCTGCCTAACCTGCAGACCTACCCAAAAATAAATGAGGGGCTAATTGTACAAGAGATGAGAAATTCACTTTGTATTCCTCCAAGACCAGACACTAAATCAGAGGTGCACAAATCCTTACGATTATTTGTAGAGATGGCCACATCTGCCGAGATGTTACAGGAAAATTCGATTTGCAGTGAAGTTATTTGATACAAAATGAATGTTCCTTTTTCTACTCTGGGTTCTTTAGAGTTTTTTTTACGCCTGCCATCCAATTCCCTCAATTCCTCTTTTTTCTTTTTCACCTATTGCTCGCATTCTGTTTGACTTCTGCACAGTGACACAGTGAGCATTAAAGTCAGAAACCTTGTTTTGTTGGACGCTACGGTCAGGATTAAGGAGGCCGAAGAGGATGTGAGCTACATTGGAAGGGGCAAAGAAGAGGTGTGGAGGACCAAACAGTTGGCTCTGAAGGTGGGGGGACAGGTAAGTAATTATTTTTTTTGTTTTTAACAATGTGTCTGGATTTCTACGGTATTTTTTTTCTCCTTCACTTCACATGATTTCAACAAAATGGTGTGATATCAGGCACCAGGCAAGAAAATCAGACAGCGAGCTATCAATCAAGTTAAATTTAGCCAATACTAGTCAGGGCAGAGAAGCAAGAGGTTTGTTAAATGTCACTCCCAGAACACTTAATACCTATTTTGCATGTGAACTAAAAGACTAATTTGTCTAGAACACAGAAACAGATAAAACATGTAAAGGTGTTGAATGAATGGAAAATTTAAGGCATTAATGATTAGCCAAACTATTTCAGTTTTGCAACTCCATATTTCTGCATCCATAAAGTAACTCATTACTTCAACTGCATGTTTTATGCTGGAGAAATGGTTTTATTTTCTGCACTTTTAGAAGTGAAGTGAGTAAATAATTATAGTGAAACTAATATTACCCTTTGTGATACAAATAAAGAAACAGGCAATTTTTGCGATTTACTTATTTCAACATATTATTATGGCCTTGTGGCTACCTAATCTGTTTTTGTGTGAGTTATATAAAATAAAATGTGTTTTATAATAAATAATTGTGATGTTTAGTATTGTTCGGTTGATGAGTATTTATTTTCCATTATTATTAATTGTTATGTTTGCTATTTTTATGCATATGTTACATTATACATTCCTCAATGGGTAGAAAAACAGCTCTGGAGGATATTACTTATTTTTTTTGTTGTTCAATTTTTCAGTGAATCCGGGACATCTATAGGTGCAGGAAAAACATCCCCCTATTCTATGACAAGTCATTTGCACAGCTTATCTGGTTCTTTTAAAACCAAGGAATACTTTTGGAATAAGTTAAATGTGAACTAGAGATGAGTGAATTTATTCGAGTGAAACAGAACTCTCCTTAAATTTTACAAAGATCCATAGGAATCAAGGAACTTCAGCATATTCAGCTGGCCACCATTATGCTTGTATTCCAGGTGACTGGATGCAATGCGCAGTACTGAATGGGTGTCACAAAGTGACTGGCCCAGTGTGATATGACCCACCAATCGGTCAGTCACTAAACAGCAAAACAAAAAACACACCAGGAAACACCAGGGAAACTTTACCAATGGTGGGCCCTGCGATAGGGAACAGGGAAATGGACACCTCCTGCACTCACCTGGGGATGTGCCCTGTTCTTACTACAGTCCCTATATGGGTTTTTTCAACCCGTCGCCGAGCAGGAAACCTAAACTTTCACTTGCCCTGCTCCTATCCCTAAGTAGGAAATTGGCAAGTGAAGAAATGCCAAATCTGCCACAGATCCAAAAATGGATCGTGACAATGGGACTCCTATGCCTTGCACAGAATTGAAGTAACCTTTCTGTGCTAGGAAAAGCCAAATATAATTCCTCACTTGATTTTGCCAGTGGCTACTGTCAAGTCCCGGTGGCTGATAAGGACCAAACAAAGACAGCCTTTGTCCTCCCTATGGGCCTGTTTGAGTTCAACCAGATTCCTTTCGGACTGACAAATGTATCGGGGACCTTTCAGCATTTGACGGAAAGATGCTTGAGGGATCTAAACTTCGAATCCACTTTGATCTATCTGGATGACATAATCATTTATTCTGTCATGTTTGAAGAGCATCTTCACTGGCTAGAGCAAGTGCTGGAGCGGCTTCAAAGACATGAATTAAAAATTAAGCCCTGGAAGTGTCACCTATTCAAGCAGGAAATTGAATACCTGGGACACACCTTGTCTAGTGCATGAGTTTACCCCACTGCAGAGAAGGTGGCTGTGGTACAGATGTGGCCCATGCCTACCAACCTGACAGCATTCCTAGGAACTTTGCCAAGATTGCAGTACCACTCAACGAGTTGTTGCAGGGTACAGCCGGGGAAGTGAAATGTCAACCCATTCAGTGGGGTTCACGTCAAGAGGAAGCATTTCAAGCATTGAAGATGGCACTAATGGCTGCCCCAATCTTCGACTATGCTGACTTCTCTCAGCCCTTCGTGCTGTACACTGATGGAAGCTTATATAAATAGCAGTATATCAACCCCTGACTGTCTTTGTGACAGTGGGGGTGTGACACCACAGATCATCTAATTCAAAATGAACTGTGGCATTCTGTACCCCAGAAATCATGGCCTGGGAGCCATGAACTGACATACGATTTCTGGTATGATGTTCGGATGCACACAACACTAGTCAGTTTCTCCAGGGTCATGAACACTTGCGCACTTCTTCATGAATCGGAAGCATCTGACTCCACCATGCCCACTTATCAAGACTAGCATGAATAACACCAGTCTTGATGAATGGTGTATTCATCTAGAGCTGAATTGTGATTTGCAGCCATCATCTGCTGATTACCTTTACTCCAGATAGGAGGCAGATGGTTCTCTAAACAGAAAGAGAACTGATAGGCAACCTGAAATACTAGACGCTGCAGGTCTTTACCACGAGTTAACCACGCTCGTGCACCGCTGGAGAAGAGGCTGGGGAGCGTGCGTCACCGGACGGGACAGCATTCCTGAAGATTCTGTACCCCTGAGCTGCCCAAGTTCTTTACTAAGGAGGATCACTTACAAAGGACCCTCCATGGAACACATAACATGGTAACAGCACCTACATCAAGTGGATGAGAGGTAACAAGACCCCACCACCGTTGAGCAGATTATTTAGGTACTTTTATTCTATCCTGTGGCCCTGTGTTTTTAAGTGACTCTTAGTGCATTTTATGCCCTTATTGACATCTTAGACTCACTATCCTAGTGCTACGCATGCTATATTTTAGACATACCTAGGATATCCTGGACTTACTTCCTTATTGTTATTACATTCATGCAATTATTTATTAAATTTGGATAGCAGGTATTTCTAGCACAAATATTTGATTAATTATTTCAACCTGAAATGCTAACCCGTCTTCCCAAAGCTAATTTGGACTGCAGAAGTCATTTTTATCTATGACATCTGTAAGGGCAAGGGAAATCTTTTATATACTTACATAAGGAATTATACAAGTTTGTAAAATTTTATTAAACTTTTTAAGAAATATTTCATTAATTACTGAACATGATCAAGTGCATCAAATTTACCTTTCGGAAAAGCAATTTATCTATTTGCGTCTACCATTTGCAGATTATACACATGTCTGTTTCTACCGGACAAAAGATATTACTAATTAACCCATACCGCTGTGATTTCAGGAAGAGGTGATTGAAACAGCATGTTTTTCTAAGATGAAAACTGATATACATGTTGATCGAGTCCTATTATATAAAACTAAACAATTTTGTCTTTTGTTCCAATATTGTGTTCATGGTCTGATTTATTAACACTACATCTAACACTCTTTGAAAAGATTAACCTTTTTAATGTCAAAATATACAAGTTTCTATTAACCATATTCAATATACAATGCATTTTAATCTCACTGTTCAGTATTCTTCCTGTGAAAAATAAAAAATAACACTAAGGTACATGTTTTTTATTGAAGAATACTCACAGGAGTATAATGAAAGCTGGAATCACACATGTACTGTAGTTTTCTGGCACTGCTTTGATGAAGATTTTGAAACTGTGATTGGAACACTGTTGACAAGGCTGCATTGCTTCACCAGCGATCAGCACCAGCAACGCCGAGCGCGCGGCGTCGCTGTGTACTTTAGTTACCAGCGCGCTGATGCAGGGAGCTGGTAACTAAGGTACACATCGGGTATCTAAGGGACATGCGATGCATGCTGGCCAGCGGGAGACCAGCGATCAAAGAAATGTCCAGGGCTTTCCAAGAGCGATCAGCGATACCGGCAGGGGGGCCGGTCGCTGTTCGCTGTCACACACAGCGATCTCGCTGGTGAGATCGCTGTTGTGTCACAAAACTTGTGACACAGCAGCGATCTCGCTAGCGAGATCGCTATGTGTGACTGGGCCCTTACTCTTCCCTATGCAATATTGATCATTATGCAAGGTGTTTAAAAAAAATTAGTTATGGGTTGGTTCTTTCCAATTTCCAGATCATCATTTTAGTTCCACATTTTGAACTTCTAGTGGCGGAGGCTATTGTCACTGACCGATACTTAAGGTACTGTCACACTTAGCGATGTACCAGCTATCCCGACCAGTGATATGACGCGGTCAGGATCGCTGGTACATCGCTAAGTGGTCGCTAGTGAGCTGCCACACAGGCAGATCTCACCAGCGACATCGCTGGAGACGGGGATCGCTACTTACCTGTCACACCAGGTGATCCTGCGTCCTCCCGCCCGGCTCCACGTGTCACTCGTCGTCACAGCAGGAAGCGCCGCAGGAAGCTGACGACGAGAAACAGTCCAGCCTGTTCTCGCGCGATCAGCGATAACCAGCGGGGGAGCGGGTTGTAGGTAAGTATCAGACATAGCGATATCGCTAGCAATATCGCTATAACGTCACAAGTTATAGTGATATTGCTAGCGATATCGCTTAGTGTGACAGGCCCTTAACATCTGGCTGAATTAACACCCTGGATTCAGAGCCTACAGTATTATTGATAACAAGCCAAAATTAACATCTAAATGTTTTTGAATCATTAAGACTGTGGGTGACCAACACTAGCAGGATAGATTTCTTTGTAACCTAAACAATTCTCTGTGTTTTTATACTACTTTAAACTTGCACAAGTGTCATTTATTGTGTACTTCCTTTATCTGGACCTTCTGTTTTTGTAGACATATGTTGAAGTGACTGAAGGTTGTATTTTACAGTAAATTATCTGTTTGATTGTGCAGTAGACTCATTTACTACAGTTTCCACCAACTAAACTGAACTTACCCCATTCCCTACAGCTTATGGGTAGGGACTGTCTTTCTTTAATGGGGCCAGCTGAGTATGGAGTCAAATTAACTCTCCTAAAATTCATGTTTATTTTGAGTGACTTTATTTAACCTATAAAAATCTAATCAATTGGCTATAGCTTTTGATTTATTTAGCAAGCTTTCATTATAAAGTGCAATCATATTCCATAGTGCTTTACAAACAACATTATTCTGACTTCAAAGCTAGGCTGCAAGTGTATGGGGCTCTCGCGGCATCTTTTCTAGGCTGTCTCTATGTACCATTACTCACACGAAGAGACTTAACTGCAGGAGGCATATATGAAGATTTCAAAACAAAGTTTATTTTTGAGCTGAATTCTTGTATTACACAAAATTAAAATAGCAGTATCCGTAACAGCTGCAATAGGTAAAGACTATTCTGAACCAGAGCTACAAGACATGTGCTTCCTAAAACGGCTGACACAGAATAAAGAAGAAAAAGTGGAGTTGTTGATTTCAGAGCTATAGGAGAGAGAAAGGACACGCTTCTAAAAGGAAAACCTTATTGCATAGCAAAACAACAGGAACAGTACAATTCAATACTATTTGATTCCAAAGTTGTGGGACATGACAGCTCATGGCTGAAATCTTTATATTTCACAATAATCCAACTTGTCACAATGGCCTTTGATGACGGCCACAGTTGTTCTTGGAACCTGAAAGACAAAAGAACACAGAAGTATGCAATAATAAAACTATAAACAACTATAAAGTCCAAATTTATGGTTAGTGGACTGTAGTCAACAACAACAGGATAATTCAGATTCAAATTGTAAACCCATTTTTATTTTGGGGAAGCCGCAATATGCAAAGACTTCCACCAACCCACTAATCAAAATAGAGAATGTTTGCAGTTCTACCACAGCTGAATACCTCTCCAACATGAGCTGTGTCTAGTAGTACTGTCCTTTATGTGATGGCATCACTCATGGCACACTGACAGATCAAAATAAGATGAGCAACATCCTGCATGACAGAGGACCAGCTTGAGAAGCGAAGAGGTCTCAGCTTCAACCCTGGTAAAATAGATGTGCGTCATGTACAGATGGCAAGGCTGGTCTCTCCATCATTTTCTGGTTCCTCAAGCTCATATGCTCTGCTGGCAAGAAGAGAACAAGGATTCTCATGTAGGGAGCTTGAAGGCAATATGCTGTTACAAAGACTAGATGCAGCCAAGAGTCCTGTTCCACGATATGCTGGGCCCAGGCCAGTGTACATGTGATGCCACTGTCTAAGGGTTACTTTGGCAATTTCTACTGCCAGTACAGCACAAAGTTGAAGTCTTGTAATGGAGTGTACAGGTTTTAGGCTTAGTTTGACCTTGCAAGTCACAAATCCGCGATTCACCCTGTTGCTGGCCCTCCGATGTACTCAGAAAAGCCACTGCAGACATGGTCTCTGTAGACTTTTCAGAGAAGATGTAGAATTCATTCCTGAAGGCAGTTGAAATGACCTTAAGGCATAAAAAATTGGGACATGGAGATGATCTACAACCTTCAGAGACTTCTTCCACTTCTGTCTCCCACCTTTGATGTTTCTGGGAGGGTAGAGGAGTGTCCCAATCTGTGTTCTCAATGGTAAACTATCTGAGCAGTATTTTTTCCTGAATGCTGATGTGTTGGATGCGGTTCACGACATATACGACTCCACATTTGGTGAAGGGATTATCGCAGGCTGAAATCTGGAATGTGAATGTGTCCTGTTTAATGTCCCATAGCAGACAAAGGCTGTATTACATGAGAGGTATATCAGGATCCAGATCAAAGTCCTTTAATCTCTTCCCCATCTTGGGATTTTCCGCTTTTGCATTTTAATTTTTTGCTCCCCTTCTTCCCGATATTTACTCTTCCATACATTCATTGTTAACCACTCTTCATTAAAATATTCTTTATTTTGTCTTTTTGCCTATTTTTCTTACTTTGGTTTTAATTTTCCTTATCCTCCTTAACTCCTTCCTCCCATCTTTCCAAGAGCAATAACTTTTTAATGTTTTCATCAATATGGCCATGTGAGAGCTTGTTTTTTTGCAGGACAAATTGTACAACCCCTGGCAAAAATTATGGAATCACCGGCCTTGGAGGATGTTCATTCAGTTGTTTAATTTTGTAGGAAAAAAGCAGATCACAGACATGGCAGAAAACTAAAGTTTTTTCAAATGGCAACTTTCTGGCTTTAAGAAACACTAAAAGAAATGAAGAACAAAAAATGTGGTAGTCAGTAATGGTTACTTTTTTAGACCAAGCAGAGGGGAAAAATTATGGAATCACTCAATTCTGAGGGAAAAAATTATGGAATCACCCTGTAAATTTTCATTCCCAAAACTAACACCTGCATCGAATTAGATCTGCTCGTTAGTCTGCATCTAAAAAGGAGTGAGCACACCTTGGAGACCTGTTGCACCAAGTGGACTGACATGAATCATGGCTCCAACAAAAGAGATGTCAATTGAAACATAGCATAGCAACAATACAATACTGTATGATACCCATGTTGTCGGATATAACAATTATCACCACTGTACCCATTGGGGCATAAAATCTAAATTCCCTATCAGTATGTCTTTGGAGTGTGGGAGAAAACCGGAGCACCCAGAGGAAACCCACACAAACATAGGGAGAATACATAAATACATGCAGATGTTGTTCTTGGTGAGATTAGAACCCAGGACCCAGCACTTTAAAGCAATAATGATAAATAATGAGCCACGTGCTGGCAATTTTTTGCAAATCTTTAACCCTAGATGGTCTAATAAAGTAGAGTGCCCTATGCTGTCAAGAATTTAAAAAAATAGATTGATTTACCCTATGAAAATAATTTTATTTTTATTCTTGATCAGCACAGTAAAAGTTTAGAGAAAAAGTCTTTTCATGCATCAACTGCTCTACTGACCAATTTTAAGCTTCACTGTCACTAGCGTTCTTATTAACAACCCTTGTTGTCTTCATGGCTTAAGATCGTTTTGAGTGGAACAGCTAGGCGCACTATGCAAATTGAATGTTAGCAGCATCTTTTGTTAGGCTAGAGCTGAAGTCAGTTATTTAGTAATAGTACTTAAAAGTAGGGGTGGAGGGATGTTTCTGTGATTACAACTCTATAACCTGTTCCTCTGAAAAGAAAAGATGAAAGTATGGCAAGAGCTTCTAAAAGACTCCCCAGTGATTCCCTTAACTCCTCACAAAGCACCAAATTGTTGAGTGTATAGAGAGCATCGAGAAATCCTTCAATTTTTCCTTTTCACTTTACAGCATCAGTGCTGTCAGCAGCTTTTCTTTTCATTTGATTATTTAGAAAAAAAATACCTTCATAATATTGCCAGGAATGTCACTGCATTTTCAATTAGCTATTATATTTTCAAAGAGACCAACCTACAAAGCCTGCAGCAAAACATAGCAGTAAACTCAGCTTTTTATATGCTACTTACTATAAACCTGTACTAGAAAGAGCTGAAAGAGCCAATGGATTGTATAGAGATGGGCAGGGCCAGCTCGGGTTTCCATGGCCTTTCGGGGAGAGTCAGAGTGGGAGTTATTATGCTTCCATGTCATTCACCTACAGTCTATACCAGTAATGGTGCTGATGGTGATTTAATTAAGGTTTAATTTTTTTTTGTTTAATTTTGTTTTTCCTTTGTAACGATTACATACAGTGGAATGTAAAAGTCTAGCTAAATGGCTGCGCAAGTTGAAGATGAAATGATCTCTAAAAGGGCTAGAGTTATAGATAACACATTTCCTTTGTATTTTAAAAAATGTATGCATATATATATATATTTATTGTTTTACATTTTAAAAATTCCAAAAAGGAAAATGGGACCATGCAAAAATTTTGGCCACCGTGCATGGTTAGTACCTAGCAGCACCTTCTTTTGAAAGTACCACCGCTTGTAAACACTTTTTGTCGCCAGACAAGAGTCTTTCAATTCTTTTTTGAGGGATTTTCTCTTTTTCTTCCTTGGAAAATTCTCCCAGTCCTGTGAGATTCCTGGGTCGTCTGGCATTCATTGCTATTTTGAGGTCTATTCTGTGTCCATTAAATGATCAATATTTCTGCATTGATGCCAATTTATTTTCTTAACCTAAACCACATTTCGGAGGGTTTCAGCTTTCAAAAGAATAATTTATACAACCAATGGATGAATTTAACGTCAGGTTATAAGCTTTTAGTTACATAACCTGGATAAGCGACATAACTTCTGTCAGGCAGTGTATAGTGTACATGACAGTGTGTATATGGTCCACAGCATAGGTAGCATAGTGTATCTTACATGTTACAGTGTGTATGTACAGTAAACAGTGTGTTTCTCTGTAGTTACATGCAAGCATGTGGATATACTTTGTCTATAGGAGAGTATATACATACTGTATTATGCCTCTTGTGTACGTCTGGTCATGCCTGGGTTCATGAGCTGCCATACATGGCAGATTTACAGTAGGCCACTCATCTGGCCAGACTACCCTGTAAAATAATGCTTTGCATCTGACATAATTTAACATGAATTCATGACATTGTGGTCCAAGGCAGCAGCTTCAGACCCCTTGAGAGTGGGCACCTGTGGGCAGTGATATATGTGAAGGATGTGGGGGCACAAGAATTGGCACGTAAGGGGTTGACTTGCATAAATTCCCTCTGTTTTATGGTACTGTAGAATTCACAATAGATATCATTCATGTCATGTAAGAAGCCAGTGAAATCATTGACACTGTACTATACCGATATTTCTCTGTGCATCTCTGTGGTATGTGTAAAAGGGGCCCACTGAGATTCTTTCACCCAGGGCTCACGAAAACCTGGAGCTGGCCCTGGTACTGTAAGTATAATTCCTATATCTTAATTATTGAAGTGTCTTCATGAGAGAAAATAACTTTACCCCTACTCCCATGGGAGGGCATATCATTGGTGCAACCTGTGCAGTAGCACAGAGGCTGAAAAGGTAATGGGTCCAACTTCCACCTCGAAAGCTGGTGTAATTTTTCATTATGATGAGCTATTGGACTGCAAAGGGTCCATGTATTGTTCTTGTACAGGAGCCGTTTTCTGTTTGTGTCCACCAGTGTCAAGTTCAGTACCTATGGTTCCTGCAAAGTCATTTTCTCTGATGAAGTCACCTTTAGACTACTTGGGACATCTGCAAGAATGATTGTCTGGAGAAGGTGAACACTACCATTAGTCCTGTGTCATAACAACAGCAAAGCTTCCTGAGGCCATTCATGTGTGGGGTTGCTTTTCATCTAAGGGAGAAGTCTCACTCATATCTTTGCCTAAGGACACTGCCATGATTAAAGAAAGTTAGCTAGAGATCCTTTAAAATCTCATTAAATGCTTATCATAGTACTTTAGTAACCATAGAAACATCTGACAAAAAGAGCTAAAAGCACTGAAGCAGCAAAGTTTGTAAAAATAAAAACTTTTGGCCACAACTGTACATTCTATGTTTCCCATTACTTTAATTTGTGGGGTGATTTCACATGGGTTTTTTTGTGGCAGAATATGTGCCTATCTGGCTGCGCACCTCTCACAAAATGCAATAAAATGTCATCAAAGCATTGTATGTACCCTAAAATGATACCATTTTTTTTCCTAAGTTCAGACTCGTATTTTAAGATACTGTAATAGTAAACTATGCATGTATAGAATCAGCATAATCATACTGACATGGTGAGTTTTGCTGCCTGGTCATTTTTATTGCACAATGAATGCATATAAAAAAAAATGCATAAAATAAAAACATGAACATTTTTGCAAAAATATTTTTATTGCACAAAACAAAAATACAATGGCCAAATTGATTTTTTTATTCACCTTTACACATGACTTGGATTTTTTTCTCAGAATTCCTCACTAATATCTTCTTGCACTTAACCTATGGAAAGAAATTAAATGACCAATAAAGCAAGGGACAATTTCTGTCAAAATTGACACAATTCAAATCTCACCCAAAAAAATGTGTGTATATATATAGCAATTGGTGGAATTAAAACGTAACTTTTAATATGTAAATTAAAAGGACTAAATAATATGTGTCACCCAAATGTGATTTAAGATATCAATAAAAGATGCTAAGTTGGTGGTTGAACTCTCAACAGAAAGGAAACCACCAGAATGCATAAAACAGGATGTAAAATGTTACCTAATGGTATATAACAGGCAACAGATTATCCAAAGGATACAGCATTAATTAACAGATCAGCACACAATGCCGTAGCCAATTGCACACATATATTCATACCTAAACCAAGAAAAAAACATAAATTTATGGCCACAAAAATGACAATAGATGAGATATGAATAAAAAAGGAACAATCTCACCAGATTAAATGAAGGGCCGGGAGTCTCCAAGGATTCTCTCTATAATCACAGGAAGGTAGCCATGGGAAGACAATACCCTGTCAAATCCCTAAAAGGCTAACCATTATCTGATCCCCAAACTCCTGCCTTGACAAGGGCAGTCCACAGCTCACATGCCCTGCACTTTCCCTTAGGGGGGTGTCCCAACACGTTTCATCCAAGTAACTCTTCAGGGGACTAACTTGTTATAAAGTGCCATAGTGCTATAACTCGAGAGACATGAATCCTCCTATTCTCAATGCTGTCTGCCATTAAATTAAATGAAAACAAAGGCAATAAACTGCAAAGGGCTGGGGGCTTGCTAGTTTTGTAATGGAGAGTTATTATGGCTAAATGTTGCTTTATAAATTTTAGTTACCACTAGCAAGCATTCATTTTTGTATCAGTCCCGTGTTTGTTCCATACATAGGCTTGTATTACTTAAATTCTAAAAAAAAATACTGTTTTGGGTAGAGGAACATATAAAATGACACATACTTTTCCTAAATTAAATTGCACTTGTTCTAGATTTGTTTCACTGAAGCCATTTCCTAACCATCATCATAAAAGGTAGCTGAAATCAGTTGGGTACTTTGAGTAATATTTCCATTCTTCACGAACCTGTTAGGTGGTTAGATTTCAGTCATTGGCTTTCAGTAACTGCCCACGTATAAGTTGGTGCCTTCAGGAATGAGTCTGCATGTTCCAGCTCTTGCTCAGGCGGTGGGTTAAATTCCAATATGTGCTACACTGATGGCAGATCTATTTCCAGTGCACTTACGCTGAACAGTGAACGGGAAACTAAACATTCATTACTGTTCAATTGTGTTTCTTCCTTGAACTTAATAGCTTGCTTAAGTAATGTTCTCCAAGCTTAATGTTGTTGGAGTGTTTGAGTTGTGAATAAAAGTTCAGCTGTTAGAATTTGTCCGTCACTGATGGAGACGATGAGAGGTTGCACTGACGTTATCACATGGGTTATACGAGAGTTTCCCTCGTCTGTTTACTCTGTCCTAATAGATTTTGACATTTACCTTCACTAATTCAAACATAGTGTAAAATTAGCAGAAGTATTTATATCCATACTTATCTAATGCCTAAATTTTCTGGTGTCCATATTTGATCGTATGTAAGGACAGGCAGCTTTTCACCAACTGGACAAAACTAGACAAAGATAAAATTTCTTTTATATACCATTGAACGGGTCTGTGGAGTACATAATATTCATTCTTCCTAACATGTCACATTAAAAATAGCACAATTGGTGTGCAATTTTGTTGTAATCAGTGAAAAGAGATATTCTAGGGAACGGCGGTCAGTCACGTGTCTCCAAATGTACTCCCAGCCACATTCCGACTAGATGGGTGTGGCCTCGCTCAATGCTAGTGTATAGAGCGAGGAAGGAAACAGTCTAGTGGAAATGTGGCCAGGAGAGTACATACTTGAGATCACATGACTGCCTTACCGGCACCAGCACTGGAGAAGTGTGCACATAGAGTGACTGCATACTTGAAGTTTAAGACTGAACAACCGCTTTAAATTGTAAGCTTTGTAGATAATGCAAATGGTCCAGTCACTTAGGCCGAATTGAAAAGGCAGGTAAACATTTCGTATCATCTCTAAAATCCCCAAAAATTTTACACTAAACAGAGATCAAAATATGTATATACAGGGTAGGCCATTTATATGGATACACCTTGATAAAATGGGAATGGTTGGTGAAATCAACCTCCTGTTCGTGGCACAAAAGTATATGGGAGGGGGAAAACTTTTCAAGCTGGGTGGTGACCATGGTGGCCATTTTGAAGTCGGCCATTTTGGATCCAACTTTATTTTTTTCAATTGGATGAGGGTCATGTGACACATCAAACTTATTGAGAATTTCTCAAGAAAAACATTGGTGTGCTTGGTTTTAATGTAACTTTATTCTTTCACGAGTTACAGTATTTACAAGTTTCTCTTTACTTGCAGCCATTGACATTTCGCAGAGGTTAACACGTGAGGAACGGATAGAAATTGTGTTGATGTCTGGTGAACGCAGTACCCGAGTCATTGCAGCAGATTTCAATGCAAGACACCCTACGCAAGAAAACTGTCACCATTCCCATTTTATATAGGTGTATCCATATAAATGGCCCACCAAAAAAAGTTTGCCTCATCACTGAGCATAATGTTCTGTGTAAACTGAGGGTCCTGTTCCAATTTTTGTTTTGCCCTTTCTGCAAATTCAGTGCGCCAATCTGGGTCACCAACCATTCCCATTTTATTTAGGTGTATCAATGGCCCACCCTGTGTATATAGTTCATGAATCTTTATGATACGACGCACATCAAACAATAAGAAATAGTCTAATAGCCTTTCATTAATCTCAACAGCACATATTTACACAGGATAAAGAAGGATGCACGTCACTCCATGTCAATAAGGTGCTCACATAGGGTACCACGCCTAATCATTTAGAAAACAAAATCTGGCACTCTTTCAGAAATGAAGACTATATGTATTTAGTGAAGTACCGCAATCCCAATAAATCGTAACGTTTACGTCATAAACATCGACCTTCATTAGACTGTAATATACAATGAAAAAAGACAAGTGAATGATACAAAAAAGGAGAATAAATATATTTTTCATTTCTGAAAGAGTGCCAGATTTTGCTTTCTACTTGCACAAGTTGATTTGCTGCCAATAGCACTGATTTTTAAGGTAAACAAAGGATCGTATCACCAGACAAATTAGTCTTTTGCTCATTTGTTAGGTGTTTAGCAGCCTGTTTGCCCTGCAAGAAAGTCAGCGTTCCTTGGAATGCTTTTTCAAGATCAACGAGCAGTGTAAGTGCACGTTTAAGGGCATCAGCAGTTTTTGGGACATATAGAATATGTTTAAAAAAGGAACATTTATCAAGGCAAAAAAAAAAGTTTTTGGCATCTTAAATAGGTATGCACTCCGAGGACAGAGAACATTAGTATAGAGGAGATTATTTCCTCTCCTGCGCCAATTCGTATACAAGTATAAGACGGTCTAATTATCCTTAGTCACTAATGGCAGGTGTAAACAGAAATGCTTCCTTTTTCTGATATAAATTATACGCACAGTAACAACCTTCTAGACGTCTAAATCTAAAAAGTATTACACATTTTTATCATTGATCTATATCAAAAGTAAGCTAACAAGAATTGTCTTTAATGTTAAAGATGGCTCTTGTGCATAAATATTGACCAAATAAAAAGTGTCAGTGCTGCCCGTACCATCCGGGGACCTGTTCAATAGTGTAAACACTTGAATTTTCTGTCGGCACCAGATGTTTTTAAGAAAATGATTTTCACTCTGTATGTAAAAGAATGGACGATGGTGCCGGCTGAACAATCAAAGTCCAATAATCGAGAAAAACAGCCGCACTCAAATTCTAGTTAATTTTGCCAAAAAAAGGATTTCTTTATTTGTGCGTACAGACATCACCAAGTGCATATAACATGAGACATGTATTAGATGCGGATGACAAGGTGTTTTGGCATGAAACTTGTGCACACATGTTCACTACAGAATCAGATGTTCGCTTTTTTCTTGATTTTAAATTGCATTAAATACAAATTGGAGCTTTGATTTTCTTAGCTTCTAGGAATGAAAATACTGTGCATTTTTCATAAGATAAGATTTATTATGTGCCTAGGGTTCAATGTGTAATCACTTAACAGTAAAAGTGATTTTGAAAACACATGTTGCAGCTTTCATTCCTAGAAGCTTTTTCTTCTTTTAGCATTTCATTCACGCAAAGACCTCAAATGAAGATAAATAAATTACTTAACAGTTCTTGGCATCTGTTTACGAAGGAAAAATTCATCTTCAAAAATTAAGTTTTAGTTAGTATGTAAAGATCTACATCTTTTTATCTTAAGAGGGGTTTAAAAATGGGGACTATAAAATGTTTTAAATGGACAACTCTTATTCATCAAACAATTGGTATTGTATGTTGTCTTTTCTTAATTTATTTTATTCTTTTTTGTTTCATTTGCGTGCTTACTGCCTAAAAAGTATCCAAGGCCATTTAAATTCAGGCTGTACACAGTTGTAGCTATAAACCTTTAACCCCTTAGTGACCCCTTAATGACCAAGCCAATTTTTAAATTTTTAAAATTCTGACCACAGTCACTTTATGAGGTTATAGCTCTGGAACACTTCAATGGATCCCACTGATTCTGAAAATGTTTTTTTGTGACATATTGCACTTCATGTTAGTGGTAAAATTTCTTCGATATGACTTGCGTTTATTTATAAAAAAAAAATTGGCAAAAATCTTGAAAATTTTGCAATTTTCAAAACTTTACATTTTTGTGCCCTTAAATCAGAGCTTCATAGCTCACAAAATAGTTAATAAATAACATTTGCCACATATCTACTTAACATCAGCAAAAATTTTGGAAGCATATTTTTTATGTTAGGATGTTATAATGGTTAAAAGTTGACCAGCGATTTCTCATTTTTCAAACAAAATTTACAAAACCATTTTGTTTAGGGACCTCCACACATTTGAAGTGAGTTTGGGAGGTCAATACAACAGAAAATACCCAAAAGTGACACCATTCCAAAGACTGCACACCTCAAGTTACACAAAGCCACATTCAAGAAGTTTATTATCCCTTCAGGTGCTTCAACGAGAACTAAAGCAATGTGGAATTAAAAATGAACATTATACTTTTTCTCAAAAAAATTACTTTGGAACCAAACTTTTGTATTTTCACAAGCATATCAGGAAGAAATGGACACAAAATTTGTTGCACAATTTCTCCTGAGCACGTCGATACCCCGTATGTGGGGGAAAGCCACTGTTTGGGTGCATGGCAGGGCTCAGAAGGGAGCACCATTTGACTTTTTGAATGCAAAATTTGCTGGAATCAATGACTGGGGCCATGTTGTGTTTGGAGACCCCTGATGTACCTAAGCAGTGGAAATCCCTCAATTCTAACTCCAACCCTAAGAGAGCCCTAACCCCAACACACCCCTAACCCTATTCCCAACCCTAACCATAATGCTAACCACGACCTTAATGCCAACACTACCCTAATCCCAACACCACAACCCTACCCCAACACAACCCTAACCCAACCCTAGCGCCAAACCTAACCCTAGCCCCATCTCTAACCCTAGTCCAGCCCTAACTCTAGCTCTTACCCCAACCCTATCCCTAGCCCCAACCCTAACCCTAGCCCAACCATAACTCTAGCTATATCACCAACTATAGCTCCAACCATAACTGTAACCCTAGCGCAACCCTAATCCTAAACCTGGCCCCAACCCTAAGCCTAGCTATAACCCCGACTATAACCTCAAACTATAACCCTAACCCTAGCCTTAACCCTAATGGGAAAATAGAAAAAAATATATATTTTTTTATTTTATTTTTTTACCTAACTAAAGGGGTGATAAAGGGGGGTTTGATTTACTATTTTTTATTGTGATCTTTGTGATAGGATCTATTACAGTTTTCAAAATGAACCAATAGGAAAAATCTCCTATTGTTGCTGAGTGTAGGCCGGCAGATCTCGACGGGCGCACTGCGCATGCACTCACCATTTTCTTCCCAGAATAAGACCAAAAGGACCGGGGGACACCATAGGTACCTGTGGAGCTCGGGGGGAATCCATTTCTCCCTCCTCTGATGTGCTAGATCATATCAGAGAAGATAGAAACAAATAGGAAATCAAATTTTTTTTTTTGGCGGTCGCCGTTATTCTGTGAATAAGGGTGATCGCAACACTGGGGTCGGTAAAACCCAACCTGAATCATGTTCTCCGGGGTCTCAGTTACGCCCGATAGCCAATACCCTGGAGATTTCCTGATGCTGGGGGACACTAAAACTTATTTCTTAGTGCTGTTAACCCCTTAACCCCCAAGGGTGGTTTGCACGTTCATGACCGGGCCAATTTTTACAATTCTGACCCCTGTCCATTTATGAGGTAATAACTCTGGAACGCTTCAATGGATCCTGGTGATTCTGACATTTTTTTCTTGTGACATATTGTACTTCATGCTAGTGGCAAAATTTCATTCATATAACTTGCATTTATTTGTGAAAAAAATGGAAATTTGGCGAAAATTTTGAAAATTTCAGAATTTTCCAACTTTGAATTTTTATGCCCTTAAATCACAGAGATACAGTCCACAAAAAACTTAATAAGTAACATTTCCCACATGTTTACTTTACATCAGCACAATTTTGGAACCCAAATTTTTTTCTTAGGAAGTTATAAGGGTTAAAAGTTGACCAGCGATTTCTCATTTTTGCAACACCATTTTATTTTTACGGACCACATCACATTTGAAGCCACTTTGAGGGGGTCTATATGATAGAAAATACCCAAAAGTGACACCATTCTAAAAACTGCACCCCTTAAGGTGCTCAAAACCACATTCAAGAAGTTTATTAACCCTTCAGGTGCTTCACAGGAATTTTTTGAATATTAAAAAAAAATGAACATTTAACTTTTTTCACAAAAAAAATACTTCAGGTTCAATTTTTTTATTTTACCAAGGGTAACAGGAGAAGTTGGACTGCAAAAGTTATTGTGCAGTTTGTCCTGAATACGCTGATACCTGATATGTGGGGGGAACCACTGTTTCGGCGCATGGAAGAGCTCAGAAGGGATGGAGCGCCGTTTGACTTTTTCAATGAAAAATTGGCTAGAATTCTGATCGGACACCATGTCATGTTTGGAGAGCCCCTGATGTACCTAAACAGTGGAAAACCCCCACAAGTGACCCCATTTTGGAAACTAGACCCCCCAAGGAACTTATCTAGATATGTGGTGAGAACTTTGAACCAACAAAGGCTTCACAGAAGTTTATAACGTACAGCGGTACAATTAAAAAATCATATTTTTTCCACAAAAATGATCTTTTCTCCCCCAATTTTTATTTTCCCAAGGGTAACAGGACCCTAAAAGTTGTTGTGCAATTTGTCCTGAGTATGCTGATACCCCATATGTGGGTGTAAATGACTATTTGGGTGCATGGCAGAGCTCGGAAGGGAAGCAGCGCCATTTGACGTTTCTGGCTGGAATGGAGATTGGACACAATGTCGCGTTTGATAAGCCCCTGATGTACCAAAACAGTGAAACCCCCCATAAGTGGCCACATTTCGGAAACTAGACCCCCCATGGAACTTATCTAGAGGTGTGGTGAGCACTTTGAACCCCCCAGTGCCTCACAGAAGTTTATAACGTCTAGGCGTGAAAATAAAAAAATCGTGCTTTTTCAACAAACATGATCATTTAGTCCCCAATTTTTTTATTTTCCCAAGGGTCCCAGGAGAAATTGGACCCCAAAAGTTGTTGTCCAATTTGTCCTGAGTGCTCTGATACCCCATATGTGGGAGAAAACTCTGTATGGGCACACGTCGGGGCTCGGAAGGGAAGTAGTGACGTTTTGGAATGCAGACTTTGATGGAATGGTCTGCGGGTGTCATGTTGCTTTTGGAGAGCCCCTGATGTACCTAAACTATTGAAACTCCCGACAAGTGACCCCATTTTGGAAACTAGACCCCCCAAGGAACTTATCTAGATGTGTGGTGAGCACTTTGAACCCCCAAGTGCTTCACAGAAGTTTATAATGCCCGGGCATGAAAATAAAAAAAACATTTTTTTCCACAAAAATGATATTTTTGCCCCCAATTTTTTTTTTCCTAAGGGTAACAGGAAAAATTGGACCCCAAAAGTTGTTTTGCAATTTGTCCTGAGTATGCTGATACCCTATATGTGGGGGTAAAACACTGTTGTTTGGGCACATGGCAGAGCTTGGAAGGGAAGGAGCACCATTTGACTTTTTCAACACAGAATTAGCTGGAATTGAGATCAGACGCCATGTTGCATTTGGAGAGCACCTGATGTGCCCAAACAGTGGAAACCCCCCAATTCTAACTCCAACCCTAACCCCAACACACCCCTAACCCTAATCTCAGCCCTAGCCTTTTTTTTTTGTTTTATTATTTTTCCCTAACTAAGGGGGTGATAACGGGGGGTTTGATTTACTGTTTATGGCGGTTTTTATGCTTGGCAGCTGTCACACGCTAAAAGACACTTTTTATTGTAAAAATAGTTTTTGCATCACCACATATTGAGAGCTATAATTTTTCCATATTTTGACGCACAGAGTCATGTGAGGTCTTATTTTTTGCAGGATGAGTTGACGCTTTTATTGGTATCATTTTCGGGCACGTGACATCTTTTGATCGCTTTTTATTCCGATTTTTGGGACGCAGAACGAACAAAAACCAGCGTTTCATGAATTTCTTTTGGGGGGTGCGTTTACACCGTTCCGCGTGCAGTAAAATTGATAAAGCCCTTTTATTCTTCGGGTCAGTACGGTTACAGCGATACCTCATTTAGTTTTTTTATGTTTTGGCGCTTTTATGCAATGAAAACAATTTTATATAAAAAATAATTATTTTTGCATCACTTTATTCTGCGAGCTATAACTTTTTATTTTTTCACCGATGATGCTGTGTGGTGGCTCGTTTTTTGCGGGACAAGATGATGTTTTCAGCAGTACCATGCATATTTATATGCATCTTTTTGATCGCGCGTTATTGCACTTTTTGTTCGGCAGTATGATAATAAATCATTATTTTTTGCTTCGTTTTTTATTTTTATATTTTAAGGGGTTTGCTAAAGGGGTTAACTAATGGGACAGTTTTATAGGGCGGGTCGTTACGGACGCGGCGATACCAAATATGTGTACTTTTTTTTTTATTTCCAAAAAATGAATTTATTAGGGAATATATTTTTTTTTTTTTAATTTATTTAGCGATTTTTTAAAATTATTTTTACACTTTTTTTTAACTTTATTACATTGTCCCAGGTGGGACATCACTGTCCTGTGACAGATCGCTGATCTGTCACATCACAGATCACTGTGACAGATTAGCGATCTGTCATAGGCACTGCACCAGGCTTCCTCCTTGCCTGCACTTTGCAGGCATGAGGACGCCAGCTCCCTGCAGGCCCCCGAAGGTCCCCGTCGCCATCTTGGATTCGGGGACCTGCAGGGATAGAGCCCCCTGCAGCAGCACTGCACATTGCGTTGCTGTGGGGGGCTCAGGGAAGCACGGAGGGAGTCCCCTCCCTGCCGATGCTTCCCTTTAACCCCCGGTACACCGCGATCACATTTGATCGCGGTGTGCAAGGGGTTAACGTGTCGGGGGCGGTCCGTGACTGCCCCTGACACATTGTGCCGGGTGTCAGCTGTGATAATCAGCTGACACCCGGCCGCGATCAGCGGCGCTCACCACGTGGGCGCCGCTGATCGCTGTGACGTACTATCCCGTCCCTGGGAATTAAGTCCCAGGACACATGGATGGGATAGTACGTCACAGGACAGAAAGGGGTTAAAATGCGGCGCTTATAAATAAGCACCTTTAATTGCCGCCGTTAAATGGCGTATCAGCATATCAGCCTTCGTTAAGGGGTTAAGTCTCAAAATAGGTAAACGCTGCCAGGAAGAATTAAAATTTTAGTGCCACTCTCAGATTGAATGTAGCTGACCATATGAGATAGCTTTGAATGAGAACAGTAACACATTAGGTTGGTATATTCAGTCATGTCTGAAAGTATTTTCAGCCTTGAAATTGTTCCAGAAAATGAAGTGTTTCTCCCATAAAATTATTGCAATTACACGTGTTTTGTTATACATGTTTATTTCTTTATGTCTATTGTAACAACACAGAAAAAAAATGAGAGAAAAAGGCAATTTGGACATCATTTCACACAAAACCCTCAAAAAGGTCATGAGAAAATTGTTGGCAATCTATAAAAACTTCTCTCTTTGCCATGTAAGAAACATTTCATGATGGGTAAAACCAGTGAGCTGTCTCAAGACTTTTGCAACCTAATTGTTGCAAAACATACTGATGGCATTGGTTACAGAAACTACTGAAGGCTCCACTAAGCACTGTTCAGTCCTTTATCCTGAAGTGGAAAGAACATAATTTCATTATAAACTAGCCATGACCTGGTGCTCCCCACAAAATTTCAGACAGAGGAGTGAAAAGAATTATCAGAAGAGTTGTCCAAGAGCCAAGAACAACCTGAGAAGAGCTACAAAAAGACCTAAAATCAGCAGGCACATGTGTTTCCAAGAAAAAAATAAGTAATACACACAACTTCCATAGCCTGTATGCACGCTCACCACGCAAAACTCCATTGAAGAACAAAAAGCATGTTCAAACGTGTTTAAAGTTTGTTCAAAAACATTTAGACAAGCCTGTGAAATACTGGGAGAATATATTCTGGACATATGAGACCACTGTATATATTTATGTGTTTCACATACAAAGCAACTACATTTTTATTTTAATTTGTAAGTGGAATTTTCAATCAAGTAGTTAATGTGTTCTCTCTGGGAAGAAACCAAAAAAATGGCATAGGTATTGTACACTACAGATATGAATAATAATGTGTCATTTTTTATTCTGTTCTGCATCAAGTATAATAAATCTGACAAAGTGTAAATGACTTGCAGTAGCTAAGCCAGATTTAATATGGATAATGATAAAATATCTAACAATTGAAAAGTCTAGTATGCTCTGAATTGTGCCAACATTGATGAGTAAGATGCTTCCTTTAGATTATCTTGATGCAGTTTTTAAACATGTGCAGAAGGTGAAATAATTATTGAACACATCATCAATTTTCTAAGTAAATAACTTTTTAAAGGTGCTATTGACATCAAATTCTCACCAGATGTCAGTAGCAACCCATCAACAAAGGCAAATAAACCAAACTGTAGATGTCCATAAATTATGTTATGTATAATAATGAGAAATAACACAGGAAAAAAGTATTGAACACATGAGGAAAAATAGGTGCAAAAAACCATTTGAGCATTATGGCACCAACTGAAATCTATTAGTAATTAGAAAGCAATACTGCTACTTAGTGAAAAATATTATCAGCTGGTTCAATTGATGGCCTATGAAAGGATGTCTCATTACCAAGGTGCCACATAAGAAACAACCCATGATGGGTAAAACCATTGAGCTATCTCAAGACTTTCACAATTTTATTGTTGCAAAACATACTGATGACTTTGGTTACAGAGGAGTTTCTAAATTACTGAAGCTTCCCATGAGAACTGTTGGGGCCATAATCTGGAAGTGGAAAGAATATCATTTCACCATAAACAAAAAACATGCTTAAGCAAGTTTAAAGTTTGCTCATCAATATTTAGACAAGCTTGTGAAATACTGGGAGACTATAATCTTGTCAGATGAGACAAAAATGTAACTCTTTGAATGTCATAATAAACACCATGTTTGGAGGCCAAAAGACACTAAATATCACCCTTAAAAACATGATAGCAACAAAAAAGTTTGGAGGTGGGAATATCATGTTGTGGGGCTTTTTTTCAGCACATGGCACTAGCAAACTTCATGTAGTTGAAGGAAGGATGAGTAGGCATATACCAGGACCATAGAATCATAGAATGGTAGAGTTGGAAGAGACCTCCTGGGTCATCTGGCCCAACCCCCTCCTCAAAGCAGGATTCGCTAAATTATCCCAGACAGATGTCTGTCCAACCTCTGCTTGAAGACTTCCATTGAAGGAGAAATCACCACCTCTCCTGGCAGCCCGTTCCACTCATTGATCACCCTCACTGTCAAAAAGGATAATGAAGGTGAAATGAGGTTGGGAATTCAGCAAGACAAAGATCCCAAATCACAGCCAAGGAAACTCTTAATTGGTTTCAGAGGAAGAAAATAAAGCTGCTAGAATGGCCAAGCCAATCACCTGACCTGAATTCATTAGAAAATGTATAGAAAGAAATAAAGCTCAGAGTTTATAGAAGGAGCCCACGGGATCTTCATGATATCAAGAGTGTTTGTGTGGAAGAATGGATCAAAATCAAACCTGAGCAATGCATGTTTCTCCATACAGGAGGCATCTTGAAGCTGCCATCATCACAAAAAAAGGTTTTTATACGAAGTATTAAATGCATTTCTGTAATTGTGTTCCATACTTTTTTCCCCATTTAATTTCTCATTATGACACTTAACTTAATTTATGGGCATCTATGGTTTGATTTCTTTGCCTGAGTAGATTGAATAGGTTGCTACTGACATCTGATGAGGATTTCATGTCAATAGCACCTTTTGGAATATATTTACTTTGAAAATTGTCTGTACATAGTGGAGAGGGACATATTCACTTAATATTTTGTATGTGACTATGCACAGTAGCTTTGCCCACATGTTAACCTATAAGAAGGTGGCTGTGATTTACAGCTACCTTTCTGCATTAATATCAGGCATGAGAGACAAAATGAGGTGTTCACTTTGTCATTTGCCCAGGACCAGACTTAAAACAACCATTGACTTTCACACCCACTATTAATGCCTTTCATTTTGCATTCAAGAGTGTCTTAAGACGCCATAGAACTATCTGACATCATTTCATATTCTATCTGGATCATAAAAAAGGCAACACAAAATTGAATTCACACAATTTCCCTTTTGGATGTATAGATAGTTATTTTCATGTGATTTCATACATACACTGAGATCAATGACGTTGATTTATGATACTACTTTCCAGGAATTTTGCACTGGTTCTCCTTAATGCGTGTGTTTCATTTTTTGTACATTCTTTAGCTCATAGAAATTTCAGGGCATCAGCACTTCAGCTTCACACTTTCACACATTCCTTCACATTCCACCGGCTTGAGATGATAACGTAGTTGCTTATATATTCCAAAGTGACAAGTGTAAAACACACAACGGATGACCACCATCAGTTACTTTTATTAAGATAAATCCTATGTTCTCTCAGGTCAATTTATCATCACCGTATTAGGTGATCTCCAAAAAAGAGCTACAATTGACCATTTCCTTCTACTCTCCATAAAATGTATCACTTTCTTTGTGTCCCAATTTGATGAGACGACTAATTTTTTTTTTGTAGCCGTAATTAACATACAAGAATGAACTCTTGTTCTAAGATGTATTACTTCTACCTAAAACGCAAAGGATTTACAGTCCATTTAGAAGGAAACTACTTGCAGTTTTACTGTCACATTTGGCTGTAGACACATCTAAAGTTGCACAAAGTTGTTAGTTGTGATTTGTGGATTAGTCTTTTTATGATGCCTATATTAAAAAACTATGTTTAGCTATATGAACAGTATATCTCAATCAAAACTAAATAAAAATGACAGATACAGTAATATAATAAACTGCCAAGGTTTTGCAGGATGTAGTCAGCAAATAAGAAGAATGAGAAAAGGCTCATATCAAACAACCGCGACCCATAAGACTGAAGTAAACGTCTTTACTTGCTGTCACTTATTATTATTATTATTATTATTATTATTTATTGTTATAGCGCCATTTATTCCATGGCGCTTTACATGTGAGGAGGGGTATACATAAAAACAAGTACAATAATCTTAAACAATACAAGTCATAACTGGTACAGGAGGAGAGAGGACCCTGCCCGCGAGGGCTCACAATCTTCAAGGGATGGGTGGTAATACAGTAGGCGAGGGTAGAGCTGGTCGTGCAGCGGTTTGGTCGATCGGTGGTTACTGCAGGTTATAGGCTTGTCGGAAGAGGTGGGTCTTCAGGCTCTTTTTGAAGGTTTCGATGGTAGGTGAGAGTCTGATATGATGTGGTAGAGAGTTCCAGAGTAGGGGTGATGCGCGAGAGAAATCTTGTATGCGATTGTGGGAAGAGGAGATAAGAGCCACTTAGAGCCATATGTTCGCGTTATTCCCTTAAGGCTATGTGCACACATTGCAGATTTAGATGCGGATCCGCAGCGTTTTTGGCCGCACGGATTCTCATCAAATCCGCAGTGTAGTGCACAGCCAATGTTAGTGAATTAGAAATTAGGGTTTGTTGTGCACATGCTGCGGAAAATCCGTACAGATTTGCAGCATTATTTTTCCACAGAATGTCAATTCTGTTTCCGGATCTGCAGCGTTTCTGCACCCGTTGACTTCTATTGAGTCAGGCACATCCGCAGCAAAACCGCAGATGTAAAAAAAGATCTGCGGATTTACTGTGGATGTGGGTGCTAGAAACGCGGCAGATTGGGAGGAGGGAAGTGTATGTGCGGAGTGTGTGCGTTTCTGTCTGCGGGGGTCTGTGTGTATGTGTGTGTGCATGTCTGTGTGTCTTTGTGTCCCTGTGTGTGTGCATGTCTGTGTAAGCAACCATTGTATAATGGGAATACTGCTCCCATCCGGCTATGAATGCTCACAGTGATATCATTGCTAATGATGGGAAAGTAGTCCCATCAGACAATGCATGTGTTCATTAGTAAAAAAAAAAGCATACAGTACATACATATACACAGACAGTACATACAGTGCACACAACATATAACATAGAGTACATACTTACCAATCACCTAGTCCCTCCTGTAATAAAAATAATAAACCAACCTGTACATTATCTTTCCGCCATAGTCAAGTTAATAACGAGTGTCCCATGATGATCTCCCATGTAGAACACTGACATCGGGTGATGTCAGTCTCTATATAGGGGCTCCCGCGATGAACTGACAGGCGGAGGTAATCCTCCGCATTGTATCCCTCCGCCGCAGGGACAGGGGTCCCCTAACCATAACCCTAACTTTCATGCAGCATTGCCGCAAAGTGAGAGGATGAACTCAGGTAATCTCTTCAGTGATACACTGCAGGAGCCATTGTCTCCTGCCATTGCATCGTGTGAGGCCCTATAGAGCAGTAACATCACCCGATGTCATTGTTCTATTGGGGAGATCGGCATTGGACACTCATTAGTAAATGGACTATGTCGGAACAGGGAGTATTTGTTTATTTTTTTTTTTTTCAGGAGATCGAGGGTGTCTCATGGATTAGGCGCATAATAAAGATGGCAAAACTGTGTAGTGTTTTATTTCATTAAAAGATTTTTTTTCTGGCTGTCTTTTTTTACCCCTTATCAACTATAGGATTAGTAATGGATAGGTGCATAATTGACACCTCTCCATTGCTAACCAGGCTTGATGTCACCTTGCAATACAAAGGTGACATTAACTCCTTACTACCCCATATGCCACTGCTACAGGGCAGTGGGATGAAAGAGGCTAAGTGCCAGAATTGGGGCATATTATAGATGGGAAAATAGGGGGGGAAGCCAGCACTGCTTGAGGTTAGAAAGCATAAATTGGAGTGCATATGCACATAATATCTAGCTGTATTCAAAAATGAGATATTTAGCAAAAAAATTAATCAATTCAATTGAGCCACCCCGCCGTGCCAAGGCAATCTCATGTGGGGGGTCCTACTCTACATTTTTAATAAATGCTGTGCCATTACGGCCTCCTAAATACATTTAGAGCATGACTACATCAAGTGCAATCTGTACCTGGACATTACTGGATCGCTCCCATGAAGCCAGATGAAGCAAGTGCAGATGAAGGCCAACCAGGTCTGAACATAGACATATCAGGATTGGCCTCCACACATTGCCCGACCAGCAAACATAGATGAAGGGTGATGTTGGCCCAGACACAGGTGCACAATTAAATAAAGCTTGAGGCAGGGCGGGGCTGCCGTGTGTGTGCACAGCAGCCTAATCCATCACAATGAACACAGAAAAATTATAGCGGACATAACCAAGCGTGCACGGCAATAGTGGTGGTGAGCCACAAACCAACAACTAGAAAATAGGGGGGGAAGCCAGCACTGCTTGAGGTTAGAACGCATAAATTGGAGTGCATATGCACATAATATCTAGCTGTATTCAAAAATGAGATATTTAGCAAAAAAAATTGATCAATTCAATTGAGCCACCCCGCTGCGCCAAGGCAATCTCATGTGGGGGGTCCTACTCTACATTTATAATAAATGCTGTGCCATTACGGCCTCCTAAATACATTTAGAGCATGACCACATCAAGTGCAATCTGTACCTGGACATTACTGGATCGCTCCCATGAAGCCAGATGAAGCAAGTGCAGATGAAGGCCAACCAGGTCTGAACATAGACATATCAGGATTGGCCTCCACACATTGCCCGACCAGCAAACAATTGAATTGAATTGATCAACTTTTTTGCTAAATATCTCATTTTTGAATACAGCTAGATATTATGTGCATATGCACTCCAATTTATGCGTTCTAACCTCAAGCAGTGCTGGCTTCCCCCCCTATTTTCTTGTTGTTGGTTTGTGGCTCACCACCACTATTGCCGTGCACGCTTGGTTATGTCCACTATAATTTTTCTGTGTTCATTGTGATGGATTAGGCTGCTGTGCACACACACGGCAGCCCCGCCCTGCCCCAAGCTTTATTTAATTGTGCACCTGTGTCTGGGCCAACATCGCCCTTCATCTATGTTTGCTGGTTGGGCAATGTGTGGAGGCCAATCCTAATATGTCTATGTTCAGACCTGGTTGGCCTTCATCTGCACTTGCTTCATCTGGCTTCATGGGAGCGATCCAGTAATGTCCAGGTACAGATTGCACTTGATGTGGTCATGCTCTAAATGTATTTAGGAGGCCGTAATGGCACAGCATTTATTAAAAATGTAGAGTAGGACCCCCCACATGAGATTGCCTTGGCGCGGCGGGGTGGCTCAATTGAATTGATCAATTTTTTTGCTAAATATCTCATTTTTGAATACAGCTAGATATTATGTGCATATGCACTCCAATTTATGCGTTCTAACCTCAAGCAGTGCTGGCTTCCCCCCCTATTTGCATATTATAGATGCGTCATTTCTGGGGTGGCTTGGGGCAGATATTTGTAGCCGGGGGGGCAATAACCATGGTCCCTTCCTAGGCTATGAATATCTGCCCCCAGTCATTGACTTTCCCTCTCTGGTGCAGAAAATTGCGTGGGAGGCCACTCCATTTCTCTTTCCTTTTTTTCAAAATTAAGTATATTGTTCATTAATAAACATCGGCCTTCGTATTGTCTATTTATCTATAGATATACAGTATGTATATATATGTATAGATAGATCTATCTATCTATAGATATAGGAGTCCAAAAGTATCAGAGGCAGCACATAATTTATGATGAAAAATGGAGCTCCTTAATTAGCCCAAAGAGGCGACGTTTCGGTCCTAACAGCACGGACCTTTTTCTCATATACTATATAGAGTCATTACAAACAGAGTGATCTATTTCAAGTGTTTATTTCTGTTAATGTTGATGATTATGGCTTATAGCCATTGAGAATCCAAAAGTCATTATCTCTGTAAATTAGAACACTTTATAATATCAGCTTGAAAAATAATTTTAAAATCCGAAATGTTGGCCTACTGAAATATATGTTCAGTAAATGCACTCAATACTTGGTCAGGGCTGTTTTTGCATCAATTACTGCATCAATGCGGCGTGGCATGGATGCAATCAGCCTGTGACACTGCTGAGATGTTATGGAAGCCCAGGTTGCTTTGATAGCAGCCTTAAGCTGGTCTGCATTGTTGGGTCTGGTGTCTCTCATCTTCCTCTTGACAATAACCCACAGATTCTCTATGGGGTTACGGTCAGGTGAGTTTGCTGGCCTATCAAGCACAATGATATCATTGTTTTTAAACCAGGTATTGGTGCTTTTGTTAGTGTGGACAGGTGCCAAGCCCTGCTGGAGAATGAAATTTCCATCTCCAAAAAGCTTGTCGGCAGAGGGAAGCAAGAAGTGCTCTAAAATTTCCTGATAGACGGGTGTGCTGACTTTGGTCTTGATAAAACACAGTGGACCTACACCAGCAGATGACATGGCTCCCCAAACCATTACTGATTGTGGAAACTTCACACTAGATATCAAGAGGCTTGGATTGTGTGCCTCTCCACTCTTCCTCCAGACTCTGGGATCTTGATTTCCAAATGAAATGCAAAATTTATTGTCATCTGAAAACAACACCTTGGACCACTGAGCAACAGTCCAGCTCTTTTTCTCTTTGACCCAGGTAAGACGAATCTGGCGTTGTCTATTGGTCATGAGTGGCTTGACACAAGGAATGCGACACTTGTAGCCCCTGTCCTGGATACATCTGTGCTGTGACTCTTGAAGCAATGACTCCAGCAGCAGTACACTCCTTGTGAATCTCCCTCAAAATTTTGAATGGACTTTTCTTAACACTCCTGTCAAGGCTGCTGTTATCCCGGTTGCTTGTGCACCTTTTCCTACCACAATTTTTCCTTTCCATTCAACTTTCTATTAATGCTGTATGCTTGGATACAGCACTCTGTGAACAGTCAGCTTCTTTAGCAATAACCTTTTATGGCTTACTCTCCATGAGGAGTGTGTCAATGACTGCCCTCTGAACATCTTTCAAGTCAGTTGTCTACCCATGATTATGAAGCCTACTGAAACAGACTTTTTAAACTCTTAGGAAGACTTTGCAGGTTTTTTATTATTCTAATTTACTGAGATAAAGACTTTTGGGCTTTCATTGTCTGTAAGCCATAATCTTCAACATTGCGTTTCAAATTCCAATTGTTTCTTTAATAAATGAAGAATTTTTGACATCAATAGAATCCTGTCCTTTGCGCCCTGCAGACCAGGTCTTTCAGCAACTTTCCTATAATTGTTCCTCTCTTGAGGCACCCGGCTGGAGCAGCATCAGATCCCCATCTGCATACCAATACCCACGCATAGCTGGCGCTCCTACAGACCATCCCATCTGACATTCTTGCTACTATAATCTTCAACATTAGCAGAAATAAACACACAAAATACAGTAGATCACTCTGTTTGCAATGACTCTATATAATGAGTTTCACTTTTTGTATTGAATAACTGAAATAAATTCACTTTTTGATGATATTCTAATTTTGTGAGAAGATCCTGTATATTAAGAGGTCCAAGTTGCAAACAAAAAAAAAGTTAAAGTAGCCACTAATATTAGGGAGGCTAATATTGGAAAATTATAACTCATCATGGCTACTATCACTCTTTTCATTTTCTCTATAATTGTGACTTTGATCAAAATCGGACCACATTTATTTACAAAGGGTTCCATTACTCATTTTTGCAATCCTCTCCCAAACACATGCATACTAGACTTAATCGAATTGTGATAGGTCGAGAGGAGTAAGTCAGTGACACGTACCTATGTTAGTGTTATATCCAGCAAAATCAAAATACAATTGCGCTTTGTAAACTAACATACCTCCCCTGACATCATCTCCCTGGGCAGAGTCTGGAGGCCTCCCTTCTTTCACCAACATTAATCTAACATGTATTGAAAGGCATGGAAAATAGGTTGGGAACTCATCAAACATTTTTCTCCAGAAATATGGCATAAAACTGTTTGCAACGCCACAAAAGGTTTGTGCAACTCAAAGTTATCAAAAAAAAAAAAAATTGCATCATTGTTATTATAACACCAGTTTGGAGTGAGGGGGCATGGTCGAATGCATCCCAACACATTCATCACAATTTACAGCACAAAAGTGGAGTAAATTTAGAAAGAAACAGTACATTTCTAATGCTGCACACTGAAAAGTTATGCCAAATTCATTCAGAGGTAGACACCTGTTAATAAAGTTGATGTATAATACTCCAGTGCACCCTTGATCATGGCTGCTATACAAAATGCCAGTTTTTATTAATCAGCCCCATACTCTTTAGAGGCCCTTGCAGACTGCTCAGTTTAAAGGACACCTTGGAACAAGAGCTATGTGATTGCCATATGCAGCGCAACATAGCAGAGTTAAATAGTCCAAGTTAGCAAGGTCGAGTAGAAAACAAAGATAAGCATTGGAGATACAAAGGTTAGATCAGCAAAGTAAAGCTACCCAAGAAACCAAATCAATACATCAAAGATACCAAAGCAATACAGCCAAAAGTCCAGGTTGTAGGAAAGCATGATCATAAGATGACAATGACACACTGCAGAAATGGAAGACAGACTGTCGATTGGGAAAGTAGAGAATGCAACTTGAAAAGCAAGATTAGAAGAATGGAACAAAAGATGAGACGAATAAAAGAGGAGATCTGAATAGGAATGGGATATACTGTATCAATATTTCTCAACTGCAATTTGTCATACGACAGTCTCATTAAAGTGGTTGTCAGCTTTGAAAATTCCATTTTGTTAGATGGGTCTTCTAAGGATAAGATGATCACCTGAATTTCTAGCTCTCACTCTCCTAGTGATTATCTGTAAAGGTTTATTTATATTGCATTAATTACTAAATTACTAAAAAAGTTTATTATTATTTATTATTATTATTTATTTATATAGCGCCATTAATTCCATGGTGCTGTACATGAGAAGGGGGGGTTACATACAAAAATTTACAAAAATTAAAAAAGATTCACAAAAAACAATATTGTAAAATCTCTTAATGACCATCCCATTACCTTCCCCTTCTTGCCCCCTTGATATAAGTTTCCCTTTCTTTTCCCCTATGTCACCCCTTCCCACATCTTTCTATTCATGAGGATAACATTTTGCAATACTTGCTTATTATTCCCTAATTTTTCTGCTCAGCATGGGTGTATTTCCCCTGCAGAACCAGAAATTGGGAATGACATAATTCCCATTAAAATGACTGGGCTGTATGAAATAGTGAAACCTGAGAGACCTCGGAAGTTGATACATTAGTTGATACCACTGAGGTCTCTCAGTTTTGATTATTTTTCTATCTACTGGTTAACACAGTACAAAGATATACAGTATTTTTCTTGTAACAAAATGGGCTTTGTAATGTATTTACATGAAGACACCTCCAGAAGCAGAAGTTCTCTGAAGTCACTATTTGCAATTTCAACAATATCAAATAGATGTTCCTGAATTACCTCACATTTCCAATAAAGCGTTTCATTATTTTTAATCACTCAACACAGGGGCTGTTTGTAGGTTTCAATTTTTGATAAAATAATTGTTTTTCTGCTTTAAATGCAAAAAGCTGACCTGTGTACAGCCCCCCAGACACCCCAAATTATCAGCTTCCTGTGTACTACACATGGTGCATTGAGAGAAAGCTGCCAATCAGTGGGGGGGGGCACTATAGGCTTTTTCTTATACAATCATTTCACCCCTTTGCGTGACCTTTGGTGGATGATTTTGAGGTCATTAGATTGGTTAGAAATGAATGGACACTGTGCTGCAATTGGCTGTTGTAGGCAGAGAAGATTTTCATAGCAAAGCTTCCAAAGAGTGTGGTGGTGTCCATAGCATCCAATCATAGCATATCTTTTATTTAACATCAGCAGCATAAGAACTGAAAGCTGCACTGTGATTGGTTGCTATGGGAAGCAATGGAGGATTTTCTTTTAGACAGGGTTCATAAGAGTGTGGTGGTGTGCTTACCACGATTCCTTTCAGTATTTAGTAGATGTGGAGGATTAAGCTTCTGTTTCTAACAACGTAATCAAAATGGCTACAAAGGGGTGTCATAACTCAACCCACAACTTTTGCTGCATTTGCATTTTTTACACTGTTCCTTGTGCTATATAAGTGATTAGGCGACTTAATTCTTCGGGTCGGTGCGATTACAGCGATATCAGATTAATATCGGGTTTTTATATTTGGCAGCTGTCACACACTAAGGCTAGTTTCACACTAGCATTCTTGGGCGCAGCGCAGGGCCGCCGCCAAGCCCCGCCCCCAGCCGTGCCCCCTCCGGTCAGTTCCTCCTCTGATCACATGAGGCTGCATGCAATCATCGTATCCTATATTTAGCATTGGATACACTGATCATGCGCTGACCGTATGCTGGTCTGATTTTGCTGGCACTGCGCCCTTTTGGCACTGCGCCCAGAGCACAAAAATGCAACACAGCGCGTTTTTGTGTACTGGGCACAGCGCCAGCAAAATCAGACCAGCGCACGGTCAGCGCACGATCAGCATATCCAACGCTAAATATAGGACACACTGATTGCATTCAGCCTCATGCGATCAGAGGAGGAACTGACTGGAAGGTGCGCTGCCGGGGCGGAGCTTGGCGGCGGCCCTGCGCTGCACCCAAGAACGCTAGTGTGAAACTAACCTAAAAGACGCTTTTAATTGTAAAAAATAGTTTTTGCATCACCACATTTTGAGAGCTATAATTTTTCCATATTTCGGCCCACAGAGTGATGTGAGGTCTTATTTTTTGTGGGACGAGTTGACATATTTATTGGTACCATTTTCAACCACATGACATTTTGTGACTGATTTCTATTCAGATTTTTGGGAGGCAGAATGAACAAATACCAGCAATTCAGGAAATTTTTTTTTGGGGGGGGTTATGCCTTACCATGTGTGGTAAAATTGATAAGGTTGTTTTATTCTTTGGGTCAGTATGATTACAGAAATACCACATTTGTATTTTTTATGTCTTAGCGCTTTTACACAATAAAAACTATTTTATAGAAAAAATAATTGTTTTTGCATCGCTTTATTCTAAGAGCTATAACTTTTTTCTTTTTCTGCTGATGGAGCTGTATGGGAGCTTATTTTTTGCTGGAAAAGATCATGTTTTCAGCAGTACCATGTTAATTTTTGATCGCATTTTATTCTACTTTTTGTTCGGCGGTATGATGATAAAGCATTGTTTTTTGCCTTGTTTTTTATGGTGTTTACTAAAGGGGTTAACTAGTGGGACAGTTTTATAGGTTTGATTGTTTCGGACGTGGCAATACCCAATATGTGTACTTTTATTATTTTTTTTTCATACAAATATTTATTTATAGATGCAAAATCTTTAGATTTTTTTATTATTTTTTATAAGTATATTTGTACAATTATTTAAAAAAATATATATTTTTTAACATTGTCCCACTATGAGCCTATCATTTTTTGCTGGCTGATCGCTTGTATAGTATGAGGACGCAGCACTGTCAGCTCTGCAATAATAGAGAAAGTTGCTGACTATGCACTGCGCATGATCAAGCACCTTTCCTAGCTTTGGTGACCTGGATGTCATCATGACGACATTGAGTCACCATGGCAACGATCAGGACCCCGCATCACGGCGCGGGGTCTCCGATCCAAAGGCAGAGGGGCTGTTATCCCTCTGCCGCCTCCTGAAATGCTGTGATGGTGTTCGATTGCAGCACTTAGGGGGTTAAAGTGCCGGGACCTGTGTGTGACCGCTCCTGGCACTTAGTGTCGGGTGTCAGCTGTCAGAGTCAGGTGGCTCAGTCGTTAGCAACACAGCCTTGCAGTGCTGGATTCCTGGGTTCCAAGGACAACATCTGAAAGGAGTTTGTATGCTCTCCCCGTGTTTGCGAGGGTTTCCTCCGGGTTCTCTGGTTTCCTCCCACATTCCAAAGACATACTGATAGGAAATTTAGATTGTGAGCCCCATCGGGGACAGCGATGATAATGTGTGCAAACTGTAAAGTGCTGCGGAATATGTTAGCGCTGTATAAAAATAAAGATTATTATTTAACCCAGCAACGATCCGTGCCTAGTCAGATAGGCTAAGGGCATAGGGACGGATTGTTAAGTCAGATGTCAGAAAGGGGTTAAAATTAAATGTACATGAGACTTTTGTGTAATTCAATGTATTTCTGTAGACCTTCAATTGTAATACTACAAAAACTGTGTGTTGCCCTAACCTGACACTGCCAAGGAAACCATGACAAAGCAGAAACATAAAACATAACTACTTAACTAGATTTCTGAATCAAGCAGACAACATAACGGAAAATTCTGAGCTGCTGAAACCCAACGTTATGCATTAAATAAATGTGCATTCATTGTATTTCACGTCCTGAATTGTCCATCACATAGAAACATAAGCAATGGTGCAAAATCTAACCGGCATTCAATTAGACAAATATTCCTTAGGATATGTGCACACGTTGCAGATTTGTCTGCAGAGTTTTTTTCACAGAATTTGCACCTCTTGGCAGAAAACGCAGGTAAAAATCAGCGCGGATTTAATGCATTTTTTTCATACGGATTTGTATGTGTTTTGGTAAGCTAAATAAAGATTTATTATTTAAAAAAAAGAGTTGTGATGTAATTTCTTTGTCCAACCTCTTTTTTTGCATACTCCATTAAAGAATAATTATTACACACAGATAGATAGATAGATAGATAGATAAATAGATAGATCTATAGATAGATCGATAGATGATATCCCTTCTGAGGAAGGCGTCTTGGACTTCAAAATTCGCTGAGATTGTGAATAAACCATCAACCCTTTTTACGAATTTGTTTGTCCTCAATCCTATATGGCAGAGCAAAAAATTATCCACAAAATCTCCAGTAATTTAACTACGTCTATGGTCATTAGTTTGACCTATGGATTTGTGGCAGCTGTTGGATGATCTTATGTGCCTTTAATTCTTCTACCTCAGGCGAGTGCTCTTATGTGCCTTTACTTCTTATACCTCAGGCGAGTGAAATCTGATTGTTATTCTTAATTTATCCGTCAGATAAGACCCTATTTGGCACTTCTCTCTCCTACAGTGTGAATTATTACACAGGTCTGAGACTAAAAAACTGTTTGATTATTTTCATCTAATTTCCATGTATTTTGGTGTGCTGAAAATGAAAAAAATATTGAAAAAAATCCTGGACATCAGGATTTGCCACAAAATGCAAAATTCTCTTCAAATGTAGTAAATTTTTCTCAATTTTTGTTTTTTTTTATCTTAGGGTTTTGAAAGTCAAAATTACTATTAATTAATTCACATCAATGCATTGAAGATATACAATGCCAAAAAAATATAACTTTCAAAGAAAAGAACTTGCAGAGTGAGCTAATGAAACCAGCATCAACATGCTGCAAGCTGAACAAGCGACTCTGACATGCCCGGGCTTGTTTCAATTGTTTTATCTTGGTTCTCGCCTGTTCACACTTTTTAATCTCAGTTCGTGTTAGCTCGTCATATTCAACTGTGTTTCCCAAAATTAGCATTATGGCTCAGCGGAAGTGTATTAATTCGCCTGACAGTTTCTGCTACATTTGTGGTGAATATACAGTGTTGAAGCAACAGCTGAATATTACAGACTTTGTAAAAAAAGTATACTTCGTGTTGAGGACCTCCGAAATTGGTTCAAGGGTAAGAAAAAAGCTTTCCATTATGGGATTCCTATGGTTTGGCGAGAGCAAAAGAACCATAGTGACGATTGTTACTATTGTTCATGCGATGTGAAAGGGTATAATTCAAAATGGAAGCATTCCATTTCATACCCCAACATTCACTCAGCAATTCATCCCATCCCCCATGGCACAGATATACCAATACCCAAGGCCCCTGCTACCTTGGAAGAGATAACTAGCTCCGATGAAGGTGGAGTCACACCTGAACCAGATGATGAATCAAGTTCTGACTTTGAAGATGATACAAGACCAAAATTGTTTTCCCAGGAGGAGATGAATGATTTGGTAAGAGACTTGAATCTTCCCAAAGATGCCGCTGAGTTACTCATATCAAGGATCAAAAGCAAGAATTTATTGTTGCCAGGAGTGTCTTTTTCATGGTTCAGACATCGTGAAGACGAGTTCGTTCCTTACTTTGCCCAGGAAGATAAGTTGGTTTATTGCATCGATGTCGAAGGTTTGATGGATCAATTCAAAATCCAATATGATTCAGCGCAATGTCGTCATTTTATAGATTCTTCAAAAAGAAGTCTCAAAGCAGTTTTACTCCACAACGGCGGTTTTTATGCTTCCATCCCTGTAGGTCATTCCGTACTCCTCAAGGAAACCTATGAGAACTTGGAATTGGTTCTTCGTAAACTTAAATATGATGACCACGGTTGGCAAGTGTGCGGGGATTTGAAAGTCTTGTGCATGCTGCTCGGGCAACAAGCTGGGTATACCAAATACCCTTGTTTTCTGTGTCTATGGGACAGTTGAGACCGACAAAATCACTGGATCAAGAAGAATTGGCAGCTGAGGGTGCTCACAGTTGGTGAAAAAAATGTCCTCCGAGAAACTTTGGTTCCTCCCCATAAAGTTCTTCTTCCACCTCTCCACATCAAATTGGGATTGATGAAGCAATTCGTAAAATCACTTCCAAAAGATGGAGAATGCTTCAAATACTTGGTCTCCAAGTTTCCAGGCTCTCGGAGGCAAAATTGAAGGAAGGTGTGTTCGTCGGACCAGACATTAGAAGGCTTATAGCTGATCAAGAGTTTATCAATACCATGACGCATCCTCAAAACAAAGGGTGGATTGCATTTAAAGAGGTCATAGAGAAATTTTTAGGCAATAACAAAGACCCTGACTACAAAAATATCGTCGGACGAATGCTGAAAGCATTTCAAGCTTTAGGTTGCCTGATGAGTTTGAAAGTGCATTTTCTCCATTCCCACCTTGACAACTTTCCTGAAAATTTGGGAGCTGTGAGTGAAGAGCAAGGTGAACGATTCCACCAGGGCATTAAAGAGATGGAAAGAAGATGGCTGACTACTGTTGGACGCTTCAGAGAGACATTACAGATGATACTCACAAGCGTAAATGTACGAAGAGAAGCCTCACAGGGAAGAAGAATCGATTTTAGTGTGTGTTAGTGAGCTCATTGCAGTTAAAAAAATGATTTTCATGAAACATTTGTCAGACATGGGTTAGACATGGGTTAATTGTTTCTGCCTCTCTCTGGCAGAGGGCGGCTATTTAGTGGCTACTCGACCTAGGTCCGGTGTCAGTTATACTCCTGCCCTCGTCTGAGTTAGATGACGTCTTGCGTACGTGTGCCTTGTGCCTGTTAACTTGTTGCTTGTTTGGTTTTAATCCGGTTCTGTCCCTGTTACGAGTTCTGCCTGTCCCTCTTGTACTGCGCTACCCTCTCTGTGTATGACTCTCTGCCTGTGACTTGACTATTCTCTGCTCGTCCCTCTGGTACCGCACCGCCCTCTTCGTGTATGACCTCTGCTTTTCTGACTTGCGTTTCCCTCTCCTCTACTACAGTATCTCTGCAGTAAGTATATTACATCATCTGCAGCAGTAGGACGCTAAGCCCCACCCCCTGCAGTCACATGATCGTAGGTCCTTGCACTCCTTACTACTTTCAGTGTTACAGGTCCTGTCTGCTTGAACTTTCACTACAGTATCAGACCCCGGGCCCTCCCGTAGTGTGGGTAAGTCACCCTGCTCAGCCGTGGCAGTTTGCCAATGCTGACAGGATCCTGACACATTTATTTTGAGGCATTGTCTTATTTAACATAGTTATTTAAATTGTCAGAAAACGTGATGTCCTATGACAAAACGGAGGTCATTTTCGGATTCAGCGCGCTCAAAAACATGAAGATTATGTGGAATAACCAAAACAGCTCTTGAAAAATTTTTTTTTGCAGACCTGTGTTATTAATGAGATGAGCCAATAGGCCTGTGTAAAGAGAAGTGTTTTTAGAGAATGCTTAAAACTGTGGGAATTGGGGATTAACCCCTTTATTACCTATGACATATACTGTATATACGTCTTTGGTTGCCTTCCCCTTTTTTGGGCACATGACAGCTGATCGTTTTTATTTTTGTTTTAATTTTTTAGCTTGGATAAATACCTATCACAGAGTTCACAGATTTCACTATTGGTACTGTAGCTAAAATCAACACATAGCCTCTCCTTGATTTTAGTTACTGAAATCTGTGAACTCTGTGATAGGTATTTATCCAAACAAAGATGTGCAAATCTATGGACTTCAGCCATAGTTTAGGTAGGATGATAATGTATACCTTGAAGTGTGAACAGATTACTAGCTAAGTGGATCGGGCTCTAAAAACGTATGTGTCTATAACAGAAGGAGAAAACACAGGTTCACTATTGTATTTTTACTAATCTACTACTTTTAAAGACAGCTGAATAAAAGTAATTTTTTAGTACATCCCTTAAATTGGGTCTATTTACCCTCTGGGAAATCTGGTAGTTAATGCCCCGTTACATGCTTCAATGTCCTAGCGATCCCACCAACAATCCGACGTGGATGGGATCGCTGGGACATAGTTAGCTGATCACTGGTGAGCTGTCGCACAGACAGACCCACCAGCGATCAGGACCAGCAAGCAAGCTGGTATCCAAGGTAAACAGCAGGTATCTAAGAGCCACGCGGCTCTTAGATACCGGCTGTTTACATTGGAAACCAGCTCCCAGCGTCGCTGATCGTTGCTCTCCCGCTGTCACACGCAGCGATGCGCGCTGGCCAGCAGGAGACCAATGATCAAAAAATGGCCCAGGATGTTTGAGTGCGATCAGCGATACCGGCAGGGGGGCCGGTCACTGATACATGTCACACAGCAATATCGCTGGTGAAATCACTGTGGCGTCACAAAATCAGTGATCTCACTGGCGATCTCACTGTGTGTAATGGGGCCTTTAGACACTGGAAATCACATTCTCAGCAGCACGAGCCCTGTTTACACAAGACGATTGGCTGCTGAAATTGATTGATTTTTAAAGTTGCTTAAACAAGTGTTTTGTTCATTCTGATGGTTATTGCAGGCCTGTTTAGATAGGCTGCTATTTAGAAAAGAACCTTTATAGGAACACTTTTACCTCATTATGTGATCATGTAAATGGAAGCAAAGACACAAACATACTAGGGCCAATTCCATAAAAAGTCAACTAACATATCAATAAGTATTCAGAGTCTTGAATTAAATCAGACAATCCAAAAGGGAAACCACACAAACACAATAACAAAATCATTACACCGCATATTCATGAGGTGTAATGAGAGGTACCACTTGACCGCTGAAGGCAGGAAGGGAGATCGCGGAGAAGCTGGGGGCTGCAGAGACTGTGCCAGGACCGGTAAGTATAGCTATACTCACCTGTCCGGGTCCATCACTGCTTGCTGCTGTCTAGCACGTCATCTGTCAGTGACGTTCAGACAGCAGAGGGTGCGGTGACGTGTTAGTGTGCGCCGCGCCCCTTGCAGACTGAATGTCATTGACAGATGACGTGCCAGACAGCAGCAAGCAGCGGCACCTGGCCCCAGCGACGGAGAGGTGAGTATGTCATTTTTTTTAATTTTAAATGCAGCAGCGGCAGCACATGGGGGCATAATGTATGGAGCATCTTATGGGGGCAGCACATGGGGGCATAATGTATGGAGCATCTTATGGGGGCAGCACATGGGGGCATAATGTATGGAGCATCTTATGGGGGCAGCACATGGGCATTATCTATGGAGCATCTTATGGGGGCAGCATATGGGGCATAATGTATGGAGCATCTTATGGGGGCAGCACATGGGGGCATAATGTATGGAGCATCTTATGGGGCAGCACATGGGGGCATAATCTATGGAGCATCTTATGGGGGCAGCATATGGGGGCATAATCTATGGAGCATCTTATGGGGTAGCATATGGGGCCTATTCTATGGAGCATCTTATGGGCCATAACCTTTATGGAGCAGCATATGGGGCATATTATTCTAGGGGTTATCTATTGGGCCATTATTAACCTTTGTGCAGCATTATATGGGGTGTATTTTGTATGGAGCATCTTATGGGGCCATCATGAACTGTATGGAGCATTATATGGGGCTCTTGATTCAATATGGATATTCAAAAACATTTAACCTACTGATGTAGTAATGGCCGAGCGGTCTAAGGCCCTGGATTCTTCAATGGAAGTCTTCAAACAGAGGCTGAACAGACATCTGTCTGGGATGATTTAGCGAATCCTGCTTTGAGCAGGGGGTTGGACCAGATGGCCCAGGAGGTCCCTTCCAACTCTACGATTCTATGATTCTATGTCTCAATTAATTTTACTTTTATTGGTATCTATTTTTATTTTTTAAATTTACCAGTAGCTGCTGCATTTTCCACCCTAGGCTTATACTCGAGTCAATAAGTTTTCCCACTTTTTTGTGGCAAAATTAGGGGGGTCGGCTTATACTCGGGTGAGTTTATACTCGAGTATATACAGTATATCTGTTTTTATTACACTCACGCTTTTTATTGCAAAAACTTGTTTTCACATTGCCATACTTAGACAGCTATAATTTTTTCATATTTTAACCAATGGAGATATTGACTGCTTTTTTTTTAGTGGGTCAAGTTGATGTTTTTATTGGTACCATTTTCAAGCACATGACATTTTTTAATCACTTTCTATTCCGATTTTTGGGAGGTAGAATATATGAAAACCATCAATTCGGGAATATTTTTTTTATACTATTCCACAGGTGGCAAAATTGATAAGGCAGCTTTATTCTTTGGGTCAGTATGATTACAGCGATACTCTATAACATTTTCTTATGTTTTGGAGCTTTCACACAATAAAAGTAATTTTTAGAAAAAATAATTTTTGCAATGCGTTATTCTTTGAGCTATAACTTTTTTATTTTTCCGCTTATAGAGCTTTATGGTGGCTTGTTTTTTTTTGCGGGACAAGATGACGCTTTCAGCAGTACCACTTTTATTTGCATTTTTTTATTGCGTTTTATTACACTTTTTGTTTGGCAGTATGATAATGAAGCACTGTTTCTGCCTCTTTTTTTACGGTGTTCCCTAAAGGGAATAAATAGTGGGACAGTTTTATAGAGTGGGTCCAGACGCAGCGATACCAGAAATGCACATTTTTTTACATTTTTTTTTTTACATAAATAAATGCATTTTTTGGAGTAATTTTTCTTTTTATTTGGGGATTATATATATATATATTCTCATGCTTTTAATGACGCTATTTTTTTTACTTTTTACATTGTCCCCTTAAGGTACATTATCCCAATACTGATTGTTCGCTGTTCTGATGTTCTGCAATGCTTCTGCACTGCAGGGCATAGGAGAAGCATCTGACAGACAAAAGAGGAGTCTTGTCATCTACTTCTCTTATCAGGAGCTCACAAATCACCTTCCTTGTAGGACCCAGAAGGACCCCGTGGCCATCTTGAGGCTAGGGGTCACCATGGAGACCATCAGCACAATGTGATCGCATCCAATTGTGTTGATGGGAGCAGACAGGGGGCTCACTCCCTGTGCAATGCTCTTCGATGTCACTACTCACAGTGGCATTAACAGAGGGGTTAAACATGCATGATCGGTGCTAGCACCGATCATGAGTGTTGCTACAAGGTTTCAGCTCTCACATACAGCTGGCACCCGAATCCGATCGCTGCAGCGCTGAACGTGAGCCCATGCGATCGCAGCGCCGTACATATGCTAAGTTTTCGGGAACTCAGTTACTTCGGCACTGTACATCTATGGCGCATGTCAGGAAGGGGTTAATAGCTCAGTATTTTAAAGTAATGTATTTTATTTTTAGCATACATACCTTTAATACCTTTAATACATTAGGTATTAGGAGCTCAAAAAACAATTTCTTACCTATTTTTTGAGGTAAGAAATGACTTACAAACATACAAATTTTTCTATGGTAGTAGGACCTTTAGGTTATGTGCACACGTTGCCGCTGCGGATCCGCTGCAGATTTGCTAGTGATTTACAGTACAATGTTATTCATTGGGAAAAAAAACTGCTGTGCAAATGCTGTGGAAAAATCTGCGCGGAAACGCAGCGGTTTATTTTCCGCAGCATGTCAATTCTTTGTGCGGATTCCGCAGCGCTTTTACACCCATTCCATTATAGGAATCTGCAGATGTAAAAAAAACGCATACAAAATCCGCAACAAATCCGCAGGAAAAATGCGTGGATTTTGACCTGCGGATTCTGCCAAAATAGGCAGAAAAATCTGCACAGCAATTCGCAACATGTGCACATACCCTTAAAGGGAATTTGTCACAATGTTTTTGCTACCCCATTGCAAGCACCATGATGTAGGGGCAGAGACTCTTATTCCATTGATGTGTTAAGGTACTGTCACACTTAGCGATGTACCAGCGATCCCGACCAGCGATATGACACGGTCAGGATCGCTGGTACATCGCTAAGTGGTCGCTAGTGAGCTGCCACACAGGCAGATTTCACCAGCGACATCGCTGGGGACGGGGGTCGCTACTTACCTGTCACACTAGGCGATCCTGACGTCCTCCCACCCGGCTCCACGCTTGTCGCTCGTCTCTCCACAGGAAGCGCCGCAGGAAGCTGACGACGAGAAGCGGTCCAGAACGTTCTCGCGCTATCAGCGATAACCAGCGGGGGAGCGGGTCGTAGGTAAGTATCAGACACAGCGATGTCGCTAGCAATATCGCTATAACGTCACAAGTTATAGCGATATTGCTAGCGATATCGCTTAGTGTGACAGTACCTTTACTTGCTGGGCAGCCTATTTAATGTTAATAAAATCACTGTTTTATCTACCTGTTCTCTGCATGCTGAGTGCTGTATAATTATATTTTTCTCATTGAATAAAAAGTAATTGTTTACTGTAAGTAGAAAAGTATTTCAAAGCCAAAGAATTACATACAAAAACAGACTAACAAAATTTATAGATAAATGGGGCTACAGGATTCCTGTCGGAATCCTCTTATCATTCCCAGTGAAATAGCACACATGTTGAGGATTCTTTGAAACAACCACTTATCTCTATTTTTCTAGATAAAACAGCCAGACAGAACAGCTTTGCACTCACGGATGGTTGTGATGTGTAAAATTTTAACTTGGACTATACGATGTAAACTAAAAAAACTATTTGCACAATATTCACTAACAAACATATTTTTAAGCTTTTTCTACATAATGACTTTTAGAAACAACTTAATTAAATACATTAAACCCTATGCCACACTAAAGGATTTTCAAATATATATAGGAAACAAGAATAGTACTTATAAATTAAAACTGTGTCTATAAGGTCTTGAATTAATATAATAAAAGCAATATCAGTTGAAAATAAGTTACTATTTAGGATTAATTGCTACAAAGAGAGCAATGATAATGCGAGACAACCAAGTGTTACAACAAGATTCTTATCTTGTTGTCCTATGCATGTTCCCATGTAGAATAAACGTTGCATTTTTGGGTGGTTTTTTTGTGCTGAACATTATCAACATTATTCCTATTTATTACTATGACACCATTTATTCCATGACATGAAAAGGGATATTTATAATAAAAAATGAGTATAATAATCTTGAACAAAGCGAGCCACCGACTGGTACAAGAGAAGAGAGGTGTCAAGGTTCATTTTTGGAGCCGTGGTAGAATGTGGATTCTTATAGAAATCTTTTTCCTTTTTCTCCCGGTGGCCGCTGGGGTTTACTACAACTGTAGTTGTTTTGGTGTTGGTTTTGCCCCCGGTGGCCGCTGGGGTTACTACACGTTTGAATTAACCAACAGGTGATGACTACTCCCCCCTCCCTCCTATAAAAGGTCGTCATGTGCAGTAAATCACTGTTGGTAATATTGTTCATTTGTTATCCAACCGTGGTGAAGACTGGACCTACCTGGTGAAGAGGGGGCTCAGCTTAACTGGAGCAGTGGAGTTGCTGCTGGATGCTGATCGGATCCTTACTCTGTTGCTTGGAGCATTTGCAGTAGAGCAAAGCTAAGTTTTGGGTTTTAGTTGCTTTAACCCCGTGGTGTCTGTTTTATTTTACTTTTTGAGTTATTGGGTGCAGTTCACTTTATTCCCTGTCTCACCTCCTGGGGAGGGGGTTGTTGGTTTAGCTCAGGGCTAACAGGAGATAGGGACAGGTCGGGGACTTGGGCCTCACTACCTTCATGTGTACCCCCAAGTTAAGGAGAGTCAGGGCACCCCCTTACCCTGAGGGGCAGTTCAGGGGTCCAGGTTCCACGTCTCCTGCTTTGTCCCAACTTCCCCGTGACATTATTACCAACCCATCCATTTTTTCCTGGTGAGCCATGGCCCTAATGCAGACCTGTCTCCAATTGCTGCAGACCCTCACTGAGGAGCATGGGGTGCTGCGTGGTGTAGTGGACTAGCAGCTGCAGCAGTGGGAGGGGTATGGGGCCTCAGCTCAGATGCAGGCTCAACCAGAGCCCAAGTTATCTCTCCCAGACAGGTTTTCTGGAGGGAGAGAGAATTTTTTGTTTTTCAGGAGGCATGCAAGCTACACTTCAGGCTCCGCCCTCGTTCATTAGGGAGTGAGGTACAGTGGGTGGGATTCATTATAGCCCTTCTTGAAGGTGATCTCCTATCCTGGGCCTTCTCCCTGCTGGCCGATTCACCATCTCTACGGTCGGTGGACGAGTTTTTTGCGGCTTTGGCGAATATGCCCCCTGGAGTCCTTGCTGAGGAGGAGTAGGACTCACAGGTGCAGGTGGACGAGCCCAGGCAGGTGGGAGGAGTTGGTTCCCCAGCGGTGTTGCCTGCGGATCGTCGTGATGTGGGGGCATGTTTTAGCTGTGGGCAGACTGGTCATGTGTTCAGGGTCTGCCCAGCGCATGCCAAATCTTCTGTACCATCTAAGGAGCCACGCCCCCCTGGTTGTGTGGAGGGAGGCGACCAGGGAGTGTATATTTCCTCCATTTTGCCGTCTCAGTGTACTATGTCAGCAGAGGTGGTGGTTGGCGAGGTACCTGAGGGCATACCGGTGTTTGTGGACAGTGGAGCGGGAGTCAATCTGGTGGATGCCCACTTTGTCCAGATACATGACCTGAGGTGTAGTATGCTGGCCAAACCTCTAAGCGTCCAGACCATTGACTCTGTCCCACTGAGCCAGAGGAGGTTGACCCAAGTTGTAGAAAATATACATCTGTGCATAGGGACTCAGCATGAAGAGTCCCTGTCATGCTACGTCTTGGGGGGAATGCCATCACCTATCGTTTTAGGCCTCCCTTGGTTAGAAAAACACAACCCGGTCATAGATTGGCGGTCTCGGGAAGTAGTCAGCTGGGATCAGTCGTGTGAGGGCTGCTGCCCAGGGGCTACTGTCTCTGCCGTCTTTCTACAACCATCCCCTTCTTCTCCAGTGGGGGCAGCAGAGGTGCTGCCAGGGAGTAGGGGCAAGTCTCTGCCCTCACCACATGCTAACCCTTGGTGTCGGAGTCCTCGTAGGAGGAGGGGTCGGAGGAGAGTGGTGACTCATTCTGAGCATTGTGAGGGTGTGAGTGTGACGACACAGCGGGATGCCTCTGTTGTCAGTCCTTTGAAGAGTTCACCATTTTGTGGCAAACGCATGAATGGTAATAAACGTTCAGGTCCGGACCTGTGTGTGAACGAGTTTGTATGGGTGGCCACCAAAAACATCCAGTGGAAGTGTGTTGCTGGGGTCTGGAGTTCTCGGGCCGTATCGGGTGTCGGCCATCCTCGGCCCGGAGACTTACCAGCTGGAGTTACCCCCTATTATGCCCATACACAACTCGTTCCCCAGGTCGGCGGTCTGGAGATTTGTGGTGCCTCCGGAGCAAACATTGCCATTTCCATCTGCTCACGTTTTCCATAAACCTGCAAGTCAGGTGGTCACTGAGGTGAACTCTGGTGTACCTAGGCGTCCGCACCGTAGGTGTTTTTCGGGTGAGGTGCAATGTTGAGGGTCCAGAGGCCCCTCATTGAGTTATTGGGTGCAGTTCACTTTATTCCCTGTCTCACCTCCTGGGGAGGGGGTTGGTGGTTTAGCTCAGGGCTAACAGGAGATAGGGACAGGTCGGGGACTTGGGCCTCACTACCTTCAAGTGTACCCCCAAGTTAAGGAGAGTCAGGGCACCCCCCTTACACTGAGGGGCAGTTCAGGGGCCCAGGTTCCACGTCTCTTGCTTTGTCCCAACTGTCCCGTGAAAAGAGGACACTGCCCACAGGAGCTCACCATCTACAAGGGATAGGTGAGGGAAGAGCTGGTTGTACAGCAGTATGATGGAACGAGCTTTACTGCAGGTTGTATGCTTGTCAAAAGAGGCAGGTCTTCAGGTTCCTTTTGAAGGTTTCCATGGTAGTCGAGAGTCTGATATGTTGGGTTAGAAAGTTCCAGAGTATGGGGGATTCACGGGAGAAATCTTGTATGTGATTAAGGGAAGAGGAAATAAGAGGGGAGTAGAGAAAGAGAGATTGTGAGGATCAAAGATTATGTGCAGGTAAGTTTTGGGAGCCTAGGTCACAGATGTATGGAGGAGACAGGTTGTGGATGGCTTTGTAAGCCAAGGACAGTGTTTTGAACTGGAGTCTCTGTGTAATGCGGAGCCAGTGAAGGGATTGACAGAGAGGGGAGGCCAGGGATTAGCGGATATATAGATGGATTCGTCAGGCAGTAGAGTTTAGGATAGATTGGAGGGATGCAAGAGTGTTAGAGGGGAGACCACAAAGCAGGAGGTTGCAGTAGTCAATGCGGGAGATGATGCACTAGTGTTTATGCAGATTCTTGGCTTAGGAATCCAGGAAATATTTTTGAGTTGGAGTCAGCAGGAAGTGGAAAGGGCTTGGATATGTGGTTTTAATGAGAGTCAAAAGTTACCCCAGGGCAGCGAGCTATTGGGACTGGGGAGAGTGAGCAGCCATTCAATTTGATGGATAGGTTTGATGTTTTATCCAAGTTATTCTGGTTAGTAAAGAGGTGATGTTGGGTCCAGAGAAGTAGATCAGTGTGTCAGCATAGAGATGATACTGACAGCCGTGGGACTCTAGGAGCTGTCTCAGGCCAAAGAGGAGATGGTGAAGAGTAGGGGTCCTAGAACTGAACATTGGGGGACACCAATAGATAGGGGGCGAGATGAGGAGCTAGCGTGAGCGGGAGATGCTGAATGTCCGGTCTGTTAGGCATGAGAAGATCCAAGAGAGGTTCAAGTCTGTGATGCCATGAGATGAGAGAATATGTATTAAGAGGGAATGGTCCACTGTGTCGAAGGCAGAGGACAGGTCCAGGAGGAGGACAGAGTAGTGTCATTTGGATTTCGCAGTTAGTAGATCATTGTTGACTTTAGTCAGAGCAGTTTCAGTGGAATGATGAGGTCAGAAACCAGATTGTAAGTAGTCAAAGAGGGAGCTGTAGGAGATGTGAGTTGACAATTCAAAATTGACATGCTGTTCCAGTAGTTTTGAGGAATAGGGAGAAGTGATATAGGGTGATAGCTAGACAGATAGGTTGGGTCAAGGGAGGGCTGTTTTAGGATAGGTGTGATCAAGGCATGTTTGAAGCATGAAGGGAAGACACCTGTTATTAATGACAGATTGAAGTGATGCGTTAGGGTTGGCATAAAGGCTATGGAAGTTCGGTAGTAGGTGGGACTGGATCAGGTCAAGTGCACAGGTGGTGAGATGTGATCTGGAGAGTAGAGAGGAAAGCTGGTTTTCCACAATGGCAGAGAAGCTGGTTTGGAGAAGGATATGAGAAGGTGCTGTGTGGACTTTAGTCAAAATATTTGTCTGATGTCATCAATCTTCTGCTTGAAGAATGAGAAAAAGTCTTCAGCTGAAATGAGAGGAGAGGAGGGGGTGTTGGGGACAGATTAGAGAATTGAAAGTGTTGAATAGCTTTTTAGGGTTGTAAGACAGGGAAGATATGAGAGATGAGAAGAAGGCTTGTTTTGCAGCAGTGAATGTGGACTTGAAGGTAGTGAGGGACTCTTTGAATGATGAATGTGTTGAAGTGCTCATTTTAATGAGATCATTTCCATCTCCACTCAGCAACCCTGGAAGCCCGCCTCAGTTCTTCAGCCATGCTGGTGTTCCAGATAAATCAGGCTGTTGTTCCAGATGAATTTGCTATTTTCAACACTGCAAAAAAAATTGGATGTGACTTCATTAAAACTACACCCTGTTAGGCGCCAAGATTCTCATGCTGCACAAGATAAATCCAGGGCATTACCTGGTACTGTGGTCTCCCATTCGAGTCCTGCTGCTGTGATTGCTGTTCAGCACAGATGTCGGTACTAGTGTCTTACTTGGGCTCGTGGTATACCTTTGGTTACTTCTGGCTCTCCGGCCATTGCACATGCACCACCCTGCAAAACCACAGAGAACAAAAGAATGAAAATGCTGTTATGGTTTGCGGATCACACCTAATATAAATTATGGGAAGGTAAGATCGGAACCTGGGGTCCACCGTGCGGTGATGGAGGAACCGCAGCTAGAAAACAATGGTGGAGTGATGCTGCGTGCAAGCACTGTAAACAGATGGAGTGCGGAAAGAGTGCAAAGTTCCTGCTCGGTTGCTCCACAGAGCGGTACAATAACAGAGCACTCAAAGCTATACCCTGTTAGACTTCACAGGAGTACAGCAAGTAATGACACTAGTTGGGGTCCCAATAGCTACCCCCAGGGAAGTCTAGGCTGGTGGTTGTGTCTAGACACACAATCGCCATGTTTATTAGCGGCACATGTGCACACAGGGTGGTAACGTATCCACCAACACAAATGATCTTTGCATGCTGACGCCGCTCCAGGGAACCTTTTATACATTCCTGTTCAAGTCCAGTCAGACAGGACATTGCTCGTGGACCAATCCGGAACTGCCACGTCACCTGAGTAGCTGATGACCATGCTCATTAGGGTGATTTCTAGACATAGCCACTGGAACACCGCGGCATATTGCTAGTTACTATTGCTTTGACTGGAGAGCCAGCAGTAACCAAGCAAAAGCATGAGTCTGAGCAAGACGCTGAGACCGATGTCTTTGCTGAGCAGCTCCCACTGTGGCTGAAGCAGAATGGGAGACCGCAGAGGCAGACAAGGCTTAGGATCTACCCTGTGCAGTGGGAGAATCCCTGGGCCTAATGAACATAAGAGAAAATAGAGCACAAAAAGTCTCAAATAAAACATATATCAAAGTTTACTCAAGAATATATTAAACATAGAAGATAAAAAGTAGTAACTGTCAAAATGATTTGTTGAATAAACAGGTGTAATATGCAGAGCCCACCAATATTTTAGTGCATGGGAGGAACAGTATGTAGCAGAGAATTAACTAAAGTGCTAGTGCCAATTAGGTCAGTGTGCCCATATGGCCACATGTCTCCATGGGGAAATCACCACTCACTGTCTCAAAATCCAAATAGAGATTAAATAATACAGAGTGTATATTAAATAGTAATAAGTAGAGATGAGCGACTTTGCCTTTTTTGGGGTCGAGTCGGGTTTCATGAAACCCGACTTTCTCAAGTCGGGTTGAACGAAATCCGCCGATTATCGTGAAAAGTCGAAGGCTGACTGAAACACGAAACCAAATGCAAGTCAATGGGGAACCAAGGTCGGCAGGGAGTGGAAGACAGGAAACATACCTACAGTGCCCACTTTAATGCCAAAAACATCAATTCTTATTACTTAAGCTTGTCAACCTTAAATTACTTTATAATAATATTTAGGCATTGAAAACTGGGGGTTATTTGGCTAAAGTTGTGGGGAGGGGTAGGGCTGGCTCCATATTTTCGTGGGCCCAGGGCCAAAGAATGTCACTGGGCTCTTTTAACACATGCCACAATTCATGATCCTCTGATACGGCAGAGAAATAGCGGTATAGTACAATGAAAAATACTTCACATCTTACATCTCATGACTGATATCCATTTTAAATTCTCCAATAGCGCCAAAAACGGACAGTATATTACTCCATACAGTATTATGGCCACCGCAGAGTGCACTATACAGAGTAATGAGGCCCATATATTTCTCCATACAGAATCATTGGTCCCATATAATGTTTAAAACAGTATATGATGAGCTACACATAATGCTACAGTATATGTTGGTCCCCATGGATGAAGCTCCACTGTCTTATAGGCCCAAATAATGCTCCATATATAATGGGCCCCATTTCTAATGCTCCAGTGCATAATGGGCCCTGTAAATGCTGCTCCAGTGTCTGATGTCCACCTTTGGAATACTCCAGTGTATGGTGGGACTCATATATCATTCTCCAGAGTACAGTGCTCATCAAAAATAGCTGTACCAATATTGAAAACAATTAAATAAGTCTCCACGCTAGGGAAACCCTGTACTAGTCTGGACTCCTCGTCGTCCCCATCTACCATCTCACTGCACTTGGACTGTTTAGGCAGAGGGCGTACAAACGTGATGTTATCGTGCTCTCTGACCAGAATGTAACTGTCAGGAAACGCGGAAGATATCACGGCGGTGGAGCAGGGAGAGGTAAGTATTTCAACTTTGCAAGTGCTGTGATCCTGAGCAAGAAGGGGGGGCCCACTCGTTGGCGACGGCACTGGCACAGGGTTCCTCATAGTACGGCGGTGTGTCTGACGGCGGGTGGGCCCTCCCGTGGGCCCTCCCACCGGCAGAGACACTTTTGCGTATTATGAGGGGCCCTGTGCCAGTGCCATCGTCCATGAGTATGCCCCTCCCACCTGCTCAAGGAACCTGCACTTTCATCTGTACCTTCCTCTTTGTCACCGTGTAAGGTGGTATAGTATGCGGGAAGGGGAACCTGAGTTTCATCAGGGTCAGATTCTGGCTGTGTAGAGTGCGAGCGGAATTTAGTGGTCTGGGTCAATGAACCAGCAGAATCATCTAGCAGTGGCTGGGCATCAGTGCACTTGTGGTGCCCCCAGGAGTACGGTCGCCACAGTGGCATTACCTTCCTCCTAGGGAGTGTGATGTCATGCTTGGGAGCAATGAAGGATCTCTTTAGCAGTTAAACCAACACACAATACAGTTCCCACTCCAGGCCAGCAGGGAGACCTCTGAACCTGACTGCTGAGGAGCTGCTCTCTGTGGTCAGGAGGAGGTAAGTTAGGGCAGTCTGTGAAGGGAAGGGGAAGTGTGTGGACGTGAGAAGGGGAGCTGGAGGATGAGCAGAGTTAAGGCTCACTCCTAGCTGGACCGCATGGTCGAGATTCAAGTCTCCGAGTTTGTAGGGACACTGACGGTCCTGCAGCAGAAACCGAAGGAAGTAGCAGCTGTAAATGCTCTGTTCCCAACTAAGGCTCGGAGGCCCCAGCAGCGACGTGTGTGAGCCAGAAGGAAAAGGCTATGGCTGCCTGCCATACGAGAAAGTTCCAAAAGAGAGTCAACAAGGGGAACTTCAGTGAACTCAGTACTGCGAGTACCTCAGATAAGCGCTAGAATGGAGGCCACACTACCTATCTGCAGAGAGAGAATTCCAAATTTGCTTCCAGGCTGACCAACACCTTCTCCATCTGTACTCTTGGTTCTGGACAGCACTTACCAAGTACAGGTAAAGGAACTGCACAGCTGTGTCTGTCATCTTTCTCCTGCACCTGGCACACGGCTCTTCTACATCCTGCACTGCACACCATCTACCAACTCTTTCATCTGCCCTGTGGCTACAGCCCTACCTGTGCAGGGCTTCTACATCTTAGCTGCACCACAACATCTGTCCCAGAGAAGCGACACTGCAGTGCGGGTCAATCTGATCAGAAACCACAGGTGGCATCACGTATCATTCACCTATAAACATTATTCACCCCTTTGCATGGACTCCCAGGGCCAAGGAATGGGTCATCATCACCACCAACGTGACACATCCCTCTGAGACACCGGCCCGGTACCGATTAACCCGACTGCCCTGGCTGGCCACCCACACTCCATGTCAGATTCATCTTGGACTGGGGAATTAACGATTTGACTTGATAACCCAGGCATGTTATGATAGAAAGAGCTACATGGACAAATGTGAAGTGTGGCCTGCTGCATCATTCACTTTTGGTGGGGGTTCTTCCTGACCAGGAGCCAGCACTTGACGACTCAGTGCTTGCATTATTTGAAACTTCAGAAGAGGAGGGCATATTTGCTGGAGTCTGTATTGGCAATGTAAGCCAAAACCAGTTCCTGATGCTCCTGCTTTAAAAGCGGTTAACCTACTCCCAGAAAAGGTAGCCTTACAGGCATTCTGGAGCCAGACCATGACACAGGCTCAACACCTCCTGCCTTAGCTGTTATTGTGCTTTTGCCACTACCAGCAGATGCACCACCACCATCAGCACCAGCTGGCCCCCCCACGCCCACGTCCGTGGCCTCTTCCACCAAACTTCAAAATGTTGCAGAAAATGAACCCAAAATAACATCAGATATATGGTACTGTATCAAAAGCGTACAGCTCTATACAGTCAAAGGATGATTGTCAATCTCCCTATATATACCATCAGTCACACAGAGATGCTCACAGGCTCAGTATGGATTAGACAAGAATATAAAAAGTAGAAAAAGTGTAAAGTATCATCAGATAGCAGGTATATATAGTATAGTTTAAACATTCTAAATCTCTGTAGATATTTCAGGAGGCAGACACAGACGCTCTCAGGCTCAGTATGGATTACAACACAATATAAAAAGCCGTAAAACGGTAATGGATCTGAAGAGTACAGCGGTACACAGTGTAGGGGTCATTATTGTCAATCTCAGTATTTATTTCCACAGTCAGAAAATAACTCTCACTTGGTCAGTTTGGATTAGACCAGAATATAAAAAGCAGTAAATGGGTAATGTATCACAAGTGTAGAGCTGTATACACTAGTGTTGGGGTAATTTTTAAATGTACATCTAAATTGCAGGAGTATCCCACAGACTGTCACACGCTCAGGATGGATCAGACCACAATATAACAAGAAGATCCGCAAGAAATAATCACACATGTGGGACAATGTTCCAGGTGTCAATGAGTGGTGGGTGGAGGAGGACTTCCTGGCAGAAAGGGTGCAGTATCACCAGATACCAGGTATATATAGCATAGTTTAAACATTAAAAATGTACATCTATATATTCAGGAGTAGTGTTGAGCCACCCTGCTAGTGTTCCAGTTCGTTTTGGTTCGTCGAACACAAGGCAAATTCGTCGAATGTTTGTCGAACGTTCGACGAACAATGTCGAACACCATTGAAAACAATGGCAGGCAAACACAAACACATGCAAACACATAGAAAACAATTACAAAACACCTTAAAAGGTGTCCCAAAGCAGACAAAATGCTCAGAATACAAAAATAACATGGAAAACGGCAACTACATATAGAAAAGAGGTGGAGGAGTAAAAGGAGGAGGAGGAGACACAGATATAGGCAAGTCATGCCTTTATGAAGTCAAGAAAGGCTGGAGTAAAAATGTAAAATACCAAAAAACAGTAAAAATCTGAATTCGAAGACGATCATATACCGTCGGACTTCCCACCACAAATTAGGCCAACTGCCGATCGGGCGGCGTTATTCCCACGAACCTCCGAACAGCGTCCATGAAGGCAAAGTGTTTGGTTTCTGGGGACAGTATGGTTGCAAAGCTGAACCTTAAAGGAATGTCCAGAAGGGCACCACCAGGAGTGGAGCCTGCGGCTTAATTCGACTCCACCCGGGAAACCTCAACCATGCCAGCTACAGAAAAGATTGACAGATTGCAAGCTTTGTCGATTCTGTGGGTGGTGATGGATGTCCATTTTTATTGTGCTAGCGATTTGTCAGCTTAATTCCGTTAACTAACGAGACTCCAGCATGCCCCTGAGGTACGCGTCAAACTTACTAGAGGGACACGCGATGTTCTGGCACACGAGATCGATCAATAACAGGTCTGTCATGCCCTTACATGTCCGGGGCTGCATGCGCGCTACACTGAAAGGTCCAGCGTGTGTCGCTTACAGGTGCAGAAAACACCCGCTGAAATCCGTTAGTGATGGGGATCTGAGATTCCAATTCTTCCCCGTGAACGAGGATTTCCCAGTAAGTGCAGGTCAACCGGAATTCTGGAATTAGGCCTAACCGGCATTCCACAAAAAAATGAAAAAATTAAGTGTCCAAACCACAGGTGCTGTAGCTTGCTTAATAGCTGGGCTCCTATGCTGAGTAGCACGCAGTTCTTACATAAACAGGCGGCATAGCTAGGTTCACAGGTGGGCTCCTCTGCTGAGCAGTAGACACCGGTACTAGTCCCAAAGTATTCACTGGGCTAAATGGAGATAAAAAATGGTTCTTACATAAACAGGCGGCACAGCATGGGTCACGGGTGGGCTCCTCTGATGAGTAGCAGACACAGTTACTAGGCCCAAAGTATTAACTGTGCTAAATGCAGTAAAAAACTGGTTCTTTCTTAAACAGGCGGCATAGCTAGGTTCCCTGGTGGGCTCCTCTGCTGAGTAGCAGACAGTGCTACAAGGCCCAAAAGGATTTTCCGGACAAGATGCGGTAAAAAATTATTAGAAACACAGACGGTGTAGCTTCTTGACAGGTCTACTACACCGCTTGCTACCACACACCACTACTATGCCATGAAACAGTGTATTAACATTGAAAATCATTATTAATGTGAAAATGAAGTTACGCTTTTGGTGAACGAACCGTTCTCGAACGGAACCTCGAACAGCCGAATTTTAAGCAAAGTGTTAGAGTTCGACGAACGGCTCGAACACCGCCCAAAACAGCTGGAATGTTAACTTGGCGAACAGGTCGACTCGAACACCGCTCATCTCTAATCAGGAGGCAGACTCAGACGTTCTCAGGCCCAGTATGGATTCGACAAGATTGTAGAAAGTTGAGAAAGGGTACAGTATCACCGGATAACAGGTATATATGTATAAAAACCAGGAGAAGCAAAAGAGCACGCAGTCATTTAAATATAAAAAATATCAAAATCTTTTTATTAAATACCAATAGTGCAAAACACATACCAAAGAAGCGCTCATGAATAAGTGTGGGCAATAAATCCCATGACAAACCCCCCTCAACCTCCCCTAGATAGAAAACCCGGTAAATGGCACTAATGAGAATGTGACACATATCCTATGTAATATTAAAGTACCATGTCAACATCCAAGGGCTGAATCTCTACATGCCAATGACCAAGTAAAATACAAATGTTGCCTGTTATAAGGACACAGCACAAGTGTACCATAGAAAACATGCCCCCAAGGCTGCAGAGAGATCCATGCGGCAACTTACCAGGAAGGGGAAGGAGAGCCGAGCGTAGGAACCCCCAGGTATACATGTACCATAGTTTACACATGAAAAACCTATGTCTATATATCAGGAGGCAGACTCAGAGGGTCTCAGGCCAAGTATGGATTCGACGTGATTGTAGAAAGTTGAGAAAGGGTACAGTATCACTGGATAGCAGGTATATATAGCATAGTTTAAACATTAAAAATCTGCATGTATTCTTCCGGAGTCCGACAAAGACACTCAAAGCCTCAGTATAGATTAGACAATAATCTAAAAAGTAGAAAAAGGGTTATGTATTCGAAGCATACACCAGTATACACTGTTGGGGTATTTTTCAATCTTCATATATATTTCAGTCTCAGTAAGACAGTCCAGACTCTCCGCAAGAGGAAACAAGATGGATACAAGTACAGACGGAAAGTCGACTGATTGCAGACGATGATGCAGGCTAAACACCTGCATTAGGTGCTATTGTGCTTTTGCCACTACAAACATATGCAACACCAACACCACCACCACCACCACCATCGGGACCAGCTGGCAACCCCCGCCCACTTCCATGCCGATTTCCACCATTCTTCCTCATTTTTGTGAAAATGTACCCAAAATACCACCAGCTATATGGTACTGTAAAACAAGGTTAGAAGGTGTATCTACTATTGGTGAGAATTTGAATCTCACAATAGATTTGAGGACGCTGAACTATTGTCTCAGGCACAGGAGAGATTACACCTCAATGTAACAGGCTGAAATTGGATGGTGTATGACAAGGTGGAGGGTATCTATAGGATTGGTGAGAATTTGAATCTCAATATAGATTTGAGGACGTTATTGTCTCGGGACCAGGAGAGATTACACCTCAATGTAACAGGCTGAAATTGGATGGTGTATGACAAGGTGGAGGGTGTCTATAGGATTGGTGAGAATTTGTATCTCACTAGAGATTTGAGGACGCTGAACTATTGTCTCAGGCACATGAGAGATTACACCTCAATGTAACAGGCTGAAAAAATATGGTGTATGGCAAGGTGGAGGGTGTCAATAGGATTGGTGACAATTTGAATCTCACTATAGATTTGAGGACGCAGAACTATTGTTTCAGGACCAGGAGAGATTACACCTCAATGTAACAGGCTGAAATTGGATGGTGTATGACAAGGTGGAGGGTGTCTATAGGATTGGTGAGAATTTGGATCTCACTAGAGATTTGAGGACGCTGACAATGATGCTCTCAGTCCAAGTATGGACGCAGGGAGCCTAATAAGCAGGACTGCTGCACACACAAAAGGGTGGAAAAATGAATGCTTGGTAACTGCCGAAAAGAGGAAGAAAAGTATTTTTGCTTTTAAAAAAGCAGTTTGCACAGCAGTGTGCAAACAGCAATGCTGCTATCAGGGAGCCTTATAAGGCAGCCTAATAACCAACAGAGCTGATGCACAAAAATAGAGCCTCCCCTGTCACTGCACACAAAGTGTTGTGTTGTAAGTAGTGTTGAGTGATACCTTCCAATATCATGAAATATCGGATCGAATTGGATCGGACCGATACCCAAAAAGTATCGGATATCGCCGATTCCGATACAGGAAACCAATGCAAGTCAATGGGACAGAAATATCGGAATTAAAAGAAACCCTTTTTTTCCTTGTAGGTTAATTCTACATGAAGAAAATCAACTAAGAATAATGTAGAATTTATTGTAGGAGGTTGAGGAGACATTAACCCCTTCACCCCCAAGGGTGGTTTGCACGTTCATGACCGGGCCAATTTTTACAATTCTGACCACTGTACCTTTATGAGGTCATAACTCTGGAACGCTTCCATGGATCCCGGTGATTCTGACATAGTTTTCTCGTGACATATTGTACTTCATGTTAGTGGTAAAATTTCATTCAAATAACTTGCGTTTATTTGTGAGAAAAACGGAAATTTGGCAAAAATTTTGAAAATTTTGCAATTTTCCAACTTTGAATTTTTATGCCCTTAAATCACAGAGATATGGCACCCAAAAAACTTGATAACTAACATTTCCCACATGTTTACTTTACATCAGCACTATTTTGGAACCAAAATTTTTTTCTGTTAGGAAGTTATAAGTAGTGTTGAGCATTCCGATACCGCAAGTATCGGGTATCGGCCGATATTAGCGGTATCGGAATTCCGATACTGACTTCCGATACTTTTGTCATATCGGATACCGGAATCGGAAGTTCCCATCATGCTATGAGCCTGCTTGCTTTGATTAAGCCAATGGGAATCCTCCGAAGTGTGGGCACATCCTGTTAGGCATGTAGGCATGTTAACTATTGGCATGGCTGTGATTGGCTGCCGAAATGATGTCATGATGCACTATAAAAGCCACCGCAGCCGCCATTTCTGGTTCACTCTGCTGTGAATTCAGTTAGGGACAGGCTGCTGTAGAAGACTGTGAGGGACAGTTAGAAATAGCGATTCCACCAAACATCTAGTGCTTTACCCAGGCTACATAAACCACCACTGTAGCCTTCTTTGCCCTAGCAGCAGTGTTCACAGCTGTCTGCAAGGGCTGTGTGAGTGCAGCTCACACTGTGGAGTGGGTCCTGCAGCCACGTCAGGTTGTAGGCTGCCCAGCGTGCCTCACTGCTGCCTCATACATCTTTTAATTTTTGAGCTGCATTTTTTACATAATTTCAATCTAGTGTGCTTCCATCCGTATCCATATACGTTGGTTGCAAACACTAGTAGTAGACAGCGGAGCCTTTCTGCAGCCTTTCAGTGCTAGTGTCCACTTTGCTGCACTGTTCACGGCTGTCTGAGAGGTCTCTGACTGTGTGTGAGTGCAGCTCACGCTGAGTAGTGTGTCCTGCAGCTACGTCTGGTTGTAGGACGCTCAGCGTGCGTCAGTGCCTCACACATATTTTTATTTGAGTGCAGCTCATTTTTTCTTCTATTAGTGTGCATCCATCCGTCTCCATCTACGGTGGTTGCAAACACTATATAGGAGTACACAGCGGAGCCTTTCTGCAGCCTGTCAGTGCCAGTGCCCACTTAGCTGCACTGTTCACGGCTGTCTGAGAGGTCTCTGACTGTGTGTGAGTGCAGCTCACGCTGAGTAGAGTGTCCTGCAGCTACGTCTGGTTGTAGGACGCTCAACGTGCGTCACTGCCTCACACATATTTGTCTTTGAGTGCAGCTCATTTTTTCTTCTCCTATTAGTGTGCATCCATCCATATCCATCAACATTGGTTGGTTGCAAACACTATATAGGAGTAGATAGAGGAGCCTTTTTTTCTGGCTTGTGCCCTGCCGGCGCAGCCAGATTAGTATTACCCAATTTTTTTGGAGCCTCATCTTTTGCATTGTAGGTTACCTGCCTGCATTGTAATAGTTCCAAAAAGTTGGTGATACTATCAGTTTCAATTCTTTGTTCACATATTTTGAGTTTGTTTCCAACAAAGAAACCACAAAAAAAGTTCACCAAACACTGCATTTGGAACTTGTGTAGGCCACATCAGCTCCTATTAAAGTGTAGTCCACACACACACACTTCATAAAATTAGTGTTTCTTGTACCTGTAACCAGCTGTTCAGGAATAAGCACACTAAGGCCCCCCTTTGTACTTTTCTGCCTATCTTAAGCAGTCTGGCAAGATGAAGAAGGCAGGGAGTAAGGCGCGTGGGCGTGGGCGTGGAGTTTCAGCAGGGAGAGGACGTGGGGATTCTGCAGGGAGAGGACGTGGGGATTCTGGGCCTGCTGCGGGCACCAGTGGATCAGCATCCCCCAGTTTTAGCAGGCAACAGTCCTTTATGTGCAGCTTTGTAGGACCTCAACGTACCCCACTGCTGCGGGAGGAACAAATTGAAGCCGTTGTCGGATGGATGGCAGCTAACGCATCGACTTCAATTACTTCCACAGCCTCTCAGGACCAGAGCACCGAAGAGCAACCATCTGTCTCTTCACCACCTGCCAAAGTGCCCAGGCAGTCAGAGAGACATGGACAGGAGCCATCACAGTCTCTACTTCTGTTCTCGGAATCTGTTGGCTTGGAAAGAGGGGGCCAGCCAAGCAGCATTCCTGAATGTGAAGAAGAGGGAGTATGCAGTGATGCGCAACTTCTTTGTCCCTCTGAATCTGAAGAGGCGAGTGGGCCAGTGCCTATGGTCAGCACACCTCAGTACGCATCAGATGATGACGAGACTCAGTTGCCACTTTCTGGTGCATACGGTGCTGGCGAGACAACCCCGGAGAAGCAGCTGTTTGAAGAGGGGAGGGAAGATGATGAGGTCCTTGACCCATCATGGCGTGAGGAACAGGAAGGTTGTGGGAGCAGCTCGGAGGAAGAGATTCCCCTACCGGCCAAAACAGGAGGCAGAGGGAGGGGGAAGACTTGGTTGCCTGTACCCTCCACTTTGGCACCCGTTAGGAGCATTCCTCATTCCAAAGGCAAAACGGGCGCTCCCAAGACTTGCAGTGCGTGGTCCTTTTTTGACACAGTTGCAGATGACATTTGCTTTGTCAAATGCAAGCTGTGTCATCAGAAAGTCAAAAGAGGGAGAAATGTCAGCAACCTCAATACCACAAATATGTGGAAACTTGTGCGCACCAAGCACGAGTTGGAGTTGCAGAGACACCCTGAAGACGTAGGCCAACGTACAGCACCACCTACCACCTCTTCAGTTCGTGTTGGGGCCTCTTCCTCCAGCTCACACACTGCTGGTTCGGCTTCCTCACAGGATCGCCAAGGAAGAACCTCTGCCACTGTTGTCCGGAGACCCTGTCAGATTCCACCCATAGCAGCACGTTCCCATCCATCACAGCCATCGGTAGCACAGGCATGGGATAAAAGGCGCCCTTACTCGGCAAACCATCCCCGAGCGCAGTCTCTGAATGCTGGCATTGCCAAACTTCTGGCAGTTGAAATGCTGTCATTCAGGCTGGTGGACACTGACACCTTCCGGGACTTAATGGCATTGGCAGTCTCCCAATACAACGTGCCCAGCCGCTTTTATTTCAGCAGGCGAGCCGTCCCTGCCCTGCAGAAACATGTTGAGGGCAAAATAAAACAATAAAACATGCGCTACTAAACGCCGTTAGTAGCAAGGTCCACCTGACCACCGATGCGTGGACCAGTAACCATGGACAGGGACGATACCTTTCCCTCACTGCCCACTGGGTCAATGTTGTGGAGCCAGGTACAGATCTGGAGAGTGGCGCTGTACGTGTTCTTCCAACACCACGGATTGCAGGACTCCAGTCTGTACACATAGACTCCTCCTCCTCCTCAAGTTCCTCAGATACAGCACAGCAGGAGCCTGTTACGACCGATATGAGCACAGCCGTGGCCAAACGTCAACAGGCTGTACTCAAATTAATTTCTTTGGGGAATCGAAGCCACACAGCGCAGGAGCTCTGGAATGCTATCAAGCAGGAGAGCGATGTGTGGTTTGGGCCAGCGAATCTCCAGCCGGGCTTGGTAGTGTGTGACAATGGCCGAAATCTGGTGGCAGCTCTTGGCCTAGGCAACCTCACACACATCCCATGTCTGGCACATGTGCTTAACTTGGTCGTGCAGAGCTTTCTGAGGGACTATCCGGATCTTGATGCACTGTTGCACAAGGTCCGCATAGAGTGCGCTCACTTGCGGCGTTCCAGCACGGCAAGATCGCGCCTTGCTGCTCTGCAGCGACGATTTGGCCTTCCGGAACATCGCATCATATGTGACCTACCCACCCGGTGGAATTCAACGTTACATATGTTGGAGCGGTTGTGTGAGCAGCAGGCAGCAGTCATGGAGTACCAGCTGCATCAGGCGCAAACAAGTCACACTGTGCATCGTTCACACTTCAGCACCATTTAGTGGGCCTCTATGAAGGACATCTGCCTCTTTTTGTGTGCCTTCGATGAATCCACGCGGATGGCGAGTGCAGATGATGCACTAGTCAGCATGACTGTCCCCCTTATCTGCCTGCTTCAACAAACACTACAAGCACTAAGGGATGAGGTTTCGGAAGAGGTGGAGGATGAGGAGTCCCAAATGCCATCTGCTTCTGGACAGTCTGCGCTACGTGTTTCCTCACAAAGGCCTAGGCAGGGGACACTTTGTGAGGAGGATGAGGAGGAGTCGATGGAGGAGGAAGACATCTCTCCATAGGAGGGAGGTACACAAACCTCTACTCAGTATGTACAGCGAGGGTGGGGTGATGCAGAGCAGGCCGAGGTCACGCCTCAAACAGGGGACAGCGGTTCTTTGGCAGTTGGGAGTCTGCAGCACATGGTTGATTTCATGCTGCAGTGCCTGAGAAACGACCGCCGCATCGCCCACATTCTCGTCTCGGCTGATTATTGGGTGTACACCTTCCTAGATCCTCGCTACCGGGACAGCGTACAAAGGCTCATACCAACGTTGAACCGGGAGCGTAAACTGCGGGAGTACGAAGAGTCACTGGTGCAGTCCATAATGTTTTCCATTCCACCCGACAGCATTGTTGCTAGTGCTTTACAAAGCAGCTCTGTGCGTCGAGGCAGTGGAGGAAACTCTGCACAAAGAGGGAGCAGAGGCAGCGCCGCAGCACAAGGCAAGACCACTATGGCCCAAATGTGGCAAAGTTTTGTGTGTCCACCACAATTGTCTACACCATCAGCGACGCCTCGAGTCAGCAGGAGGCAACGCTTCCGTCAGATGGTGTCAGTCTACATGTCTTGCCCTGTCACTGTACTCCCAGATGGCTCTTCCCCCTTCAAGTTTTGGGTCTCTAAGCTGGATACATGGCCAGAGCTTAGCCAGTATGCATTGGAGGTGCTGGCTTGCCCTGCTGCCAGTGTATTATCGGAACGCGTCTTTAGTGCCGCAGGTGGTGTACTAACAGACCGTCGCACGCGACTATCTTCCGATAATGTTGACTGGCTGACTTTTCTGAAAATGAACAAGGCCTGGATCTCCAAAGACTTTGCCATTCCTCTTACAGACTAAATTAGTGGTTGGCAACTGTATCCAGGTCTGCTGGTGTGTTCATTTTTCTACCACCTGAACTATAATCCCTGTGCTTCAACACAGCCAGTTGTCGCTCAGATGTGTCGTCTGCACAGAGAAACACACTAGCTCCTGTGGTGTCAGTAACGCCAGCTGATCCCCTGCTGTGTGGACGGCAAAGTCACCAGCTCCATCAACATTCAAACCACTACTGATTTTTAACCGTGCCCAACTTAGGTCTCTGGCTCCACTGTCTCTACTATTTCCCCTGGCCTCCAACCCCGCCATCTACATCTCTGTAGTGGCGTCAGCACAATCTACACTTGTTCCTGTGTTCCTGTGGCTCAGTCCCATCAGTTTATCCCCTGATGTGTGTCCGGCAAGGTCTCCTGCTCTGTCCACATTCCCATAACCAGTAGTGGGAATGAGGACAGAGCTGGCGAACTTGCCGGACAAACATCAGGGGATCAACTGACGGGACTGAGCACCAGTAACACAGGAACAAGTGTAGATTGTGCTGATGCCACTTCAGAGATGTAGATGTTCAAGTGTTAGTGAGGTTCAGCACTGCCAGCTGTTCCCCTGTTGTGGAGATGGCAAGTCTCCTGCTGCCTTCACCTGCCAAAAGCAGCAGGCCCCAGCCTGCTCCTCGCCTAATCCTGGGCTCCAACAGCGTCAGTTGGTGTTCAGAAGTGTCGTCTCCACAGAGCCAAACACATTCATTCAAGTGTTAGTGGGGTTCAGCACTGCCAGCTGTTCCCCTGTTGTGGAGATGGCAAGTCTCCTGCTGCCTACACCTGCCAAAATCCAGTAGGCCCCAGCCTGCTCCAAGCCTGATCCTGGGCTCCAACAGCGTCAGTTGGTGTTCAGAAGTGTCGTCTCCACAGAGCCAAACACATTCGTTCAAGTGTTAGTGGGGTTCAGCACTGCCAGCTGTTCCCCTGCTGTGGAGATGGCAAGTCTCCTGCTGCCTACACCTGCCAAAATCCAGTAGGCCCCAGCCTGCTCCACGCCTGATCCTGGGCTCCAACAGCGTCAGTTGGTGTTCAGAAGTGTCGTCTCCACAGAGCCAAACACATTCGTTCAAGTGTTAGTGGGGTTCAGCACTGCCAGCTGTTCCCCTGCTGTGGAGATGGCAAGTCTCCTGCTGCCTTCACCTGCCAAAAGCAGCAGGCCCCAGCCTGCTCCTCGCCTAATCCTGGGCTCCAACAGCGTCAGTTGGTGTTCAGAAGTGTCGTCTCCACAGAGCCAAACACATTCGTTCAAGTGTTAGTGGGGTTCAGCACTGCCAGCTGTTCCCCTGCTGTGGAGATGGCAAGTCTCCTGCTGCCTACACCTGCCAAAATCCAGTAGGCCCCAGCTTGCTCCACGCCTGATCCTGGGCTCCAACAGCATCAGTTGGTGTTCAGAAGTGTCGTCTCCACAGAGCCAAACACATTCGTTCAAGTGTTAGTGGGGTTCAGCACTGCCAGCTGTTCCCCTGCTGTGGAGATGGCAAGTCTCCTGCTGCCTTCACCTGCCAAAAGCAACAGGCCCCAGCCTGCTCCTCGCCTAATCCTGGGCTCCAACAGCATCAGTTGGTGTTCAGAAGTGTCGTCTCCACAGAGCCAAACACATTCGTTCAAGTGTTAGTGGGGTTCAGCACTGCCAGCTGTTCCCCTGCTGTGGAGATGGCAAGTCTCCTGCTGCCTTCACCTGCCAAAAGCAGCAGGCCCCAGCCTGCTCCTCGCCTAATCCTGGGCTCCAACAGCATCAGTTGGTGTTCAGAAGTGTCGTCTCCACAGAGCCAAACACATTCGTTCAAGTGTTAGTGGGGTTCAGCACTGCCAGCTGTTCCCCTGCTGTGGAGATGGCAAGTCTCCTGCTGCCTACACCAGCCAAAATCCAGTAGGCCCCAGCCTGCTCCATGCCTGATCCTGGGCTCCAACAGCGTCAGTTGGTGTTCAGAAGTGTCATCTCCACAGAGCCAAACACATTCGTTCAAGTGTTAGTGGGGTTCAGCACTGCCAGCTGTTCTCCTGCTGTGGAGATGGCAGTCTCTCCTGCTGTCTCCACATTCCAAAGACAGTAGGCCTCTGCCTACACCCTCCTATTTCCTGGGCTTCAACACAGCCAGTTGTAGCTCGGAAGTGCCGTCCACACGGAAAGAGACACTTGCTGCCGTGTCTCAGTGGGGTTCAGTAATGCCAGCTGTTCCCCTGCTGTGTGGATGGCAGTCTCTCCTGCTGTCTCCGCATTCCAAAGACAGTAGGCCTCTGCCTACACCCTCCTATTTCCTGGGCTTCAACACAGCCAGTTGTAGCTCGGAAGTGCCGTCCACACGGAAAGAGACACTTGCTCCCGTGTCTCAGTGGGGTTCAGTAACGCTAGCTGATCCCCTGCTGTGTGGATGGCAAAGTCTCCTGCTGCCTACACAGTCCTACTACTACTGATTTTTAACCGTGCTCCAATTAGGCCTGTGGCTCCACTGTCTCTCGTATTTCCCCTGTCCTCCAACCCCGCCAGTTAAAGCTCCGAAGTGGCGTCTGCACAATCCACACTTGTTCCTGTGTTACAGGTGTTCAGTCCGGTCAGTTAATCCCCTGATGTGTGTCCGGCAATGTCGCCTGCTCTGTCCACATTCCCATAACTAGAATTAACTGACCGGACTGAGCACCTGTAACACAGGAACAAGTGTGGATTGTGCAGACACCACTTCGGAGCTGTAACTGGCGGGGTTGGAGGACAGGGGAAATACGAAAATCAGTGAAGCCACAGGCCTAAGTGGAGCTTGGTTAAAATTAGTAGAAGTCTACAACCGATCTTAAAATTTCTTCAATGCAGCCTCAGCCTGCTCCGTGCTTGTCCCTGGGATTCAACACAGCCAGTTGTTGCTCGGAAGTGCCGTCTTCACAGAGTAAAACACTAGCTCCTGTGTTTGTGGTGTTCAGTAACGTCAGCTGTTCCCCTGCTGTTTTGATGGCAATCTGTCCTGCTGCCTCCCAATTGACAGCACATCAGGCCTCAGCCTGCTAAGTGCTTGTCCCTGGGCTCCAACATCGCCAGTTGCTGCTCATAACTGACTTTGGCACGGGTACTCCCTCCTGCCCAGCTTGGTTCCAGCCCTGCCTGCTGTTTCCGGGAAGTGTCAATGTCAGTTTGCCACCCCAAGTTGCCATGTCATGTTGCGATTGGGTTAGCCGAGGCTAGGGTGCCAGCAGTTTAGGTGCTTCCTATGTGGACTGCGGGTTCTGGTAAGAAAGGCTTGTTCCGTAGTGCCAGTAGGACAAGCACCCCCTGTAGGACTGTGTGATTCGGTAACTGCGGCCAGCTTGCGGCATGCCAACTTTGCTTTTCAGGGGTAACTTCAGCTGCCCCTCCGGTTCCAGCACCGTCAGCTGGTTCTCGGCAGAGCCTTTGACCTAGGTGCCTCCATCTCGGTATCCGAGTTCCGGCAACGTCTGCTGGTCCTTGGTAGTGCTTTGTAGCACAGGTACCTCCTGCTTAGTAACCGGGTTCCAGCACCATCAGCTGGTCCTCGGTTGTGCCATTGGCTCTTATTCCTTCTGCTGCCCCTCCGGGTGCCAGCACTGTCAGCTGGTCCTCGCTATTTCCATTTGCTCTTGCAGCTTATGCTACCCATCCGGGTTCCAGCACCGTCAGCTGGTTCTCGTCAGAGCCTTTGGCCTAGGTGCCTCCATCTCGGTATCCGAGTTCCGGCAACGTCTGCTGGTCCTTGGTAGTGCTTTGTAGCACAGGTACCTCCTGCTTAGTAACCGTGTTCCAGCACCGTCAGCTGGTCCTCGGTTGTGCCATTGGCTCTTATTCCTTCTGCTGCCCCTCCGGGTGCCAGCACTGTCAGCTGGTCCTCGCTATTTCCATTTGCTCTTGCAGCTTATGCTACCCATCCGGGTTCCAGCACCGTCAGCTGGTTCTCGGCAAAGCCTTTGGCCTAGGTGCCTCCATCTCGGTATCCGAGTTCCGGCAACGTCTGCTGGTCCTTGGTAGTGCTTTGTAGCACAGGTACCTCCTGCTTAGTAACCGGGTTCCAGCACCGTCAGCTGGTCCTCGGTAGTGCCATTGGTTCTTGTTCCTTCTGCTGCCCCTCCGGGTGCCAGTACCGTCAGCTGGTTCAAGAGGACAAAGAACAGGAAGACAACCACCAAGATGCAGAACAACAAGAGAGAGAAGACAAAGAAGCATAAAAAAACAAAGCAGAAGAACATTAAGCATAAGACTAATACTCTGAGCAAATGATATTATCTTATTTATAAGCAGAAGAAGACTAAGCAGTGTATGGGGGTGAGTCCGTTCCTCCTCGTGGTGCCCCTGGAAAAGGCCTGCTGCTGCAGGCCAAACTGAACGCGGACAAATCCTGTTGTAAATCTTTTGTGACAGGCAGAACGGAAGGTGTAAACTTCTAACTTTTCTAGATAACAACTACAGGAATGCCTGACACAAATAAGAATATGATGAAGAAGAATAGGAAGAAGATGAAGAAGTTGAATATGTAGAATAATAATTGTTGAATAAGAAGAATATGAAGAATGTAAGAAAAGGAAGAAGAAGAAGAATGTAAAAAAACGAAGTAGAAGAATTTAAAAAAAGGAATAAGAAGAAGAATGTAAAAAAAGGAAGTAGAAGAATGTAAAAAAAGGAAGAAGAAGAAGAAGAATGTAAAAAAAGGAATAAGAAGAAGAAGAAGAAGGTAAAAAAAGGAAGAAGAATAAGAAAGAAGAAGAAAGAAGAAAGAAGAAGAAGACATACATGTCTGGCAAAATATAAATGAGGCTAACATAGTCAATATCTTTGTAACTCCTAACGTCTTTAAAAAAAAGTTTAATTCCTGCTATTCCATTTGATTGGGCTAAACCTCTATGGCTTTAATGTCTCCTCCACCTCCCACAATACATTCTACACTATTCTTTGTTGTTTTTCTTCATGTAGAATTAACCTACAAGGAAAGAAAGGGTTTTTTTTAATTCCGATATTTTGGCCCTATTGACTTGCATTGGTTCCCGGTATCGGAATCGGCGATACCGATACTTTTTTTTAAGATCGGCCGATCCATTCCGATCCGATATTTTCAAGTATCGGCTGGTATCGCTCAACTCTAGTTATAAGGGTTAAAAGTTGACCAGCGATTTCTCATTTTTACAACACCATTTTATTTTTACGGACCACATCACATTTGAAGCCACTTTGAGGGGTCTATATGATAGAAAATACCCAAAAGTGACACCATTCTAAAAACTGCACCCCTTAAGGTGCTCAAAACCACATTCAAGAAGTTTATTAACCCTTTAGGTGCATCACAGGAATTTTTTTGAATATTTAAAAAAAATGAACATCTAACTTTTTTTTACAAAAAAAGTATTTCAGGTTCAATTTTTTTTATTTTACCAAGGGTAACAGGAGAAATTGGACTGCAAAAGTTATTGTGCAATTTGTCCTGAGTACGCTGATACCTGATATGTGGGGGGGAACGACAGAGCTCAGAATGGAAGGAGCGCCGTTTGACTTTTTCAATGCAAAATTGTCTGGAATTCAGATCGGACGCCATGTCACGTTTGGAGAGTCCCTGATGTACCTAAACAGTGGAAACCCCCTACAAGTGACCCCATTTTGGAAACTAGACCCCCCCAAGGAACTTATCTAGATATGTGGTGAGAACTTTGAACCCACAAGGGCTTTACAGAAGTTTATAACGTACAGAAGTACAATTAAAAAAATCATATTTTTTCCACAAAAATGATCTTTTCACCCCAATTTTTATTTTTCCAAGGGTAACAGGACCCTAAAAGTTATTGTGCAATTTGTCCTGAGTATGCTGATATCCCACATGTGGGGGTAAACCTCTATTTGGGCGCATGGCAGAGCTCGGAGGGAAGCAGCGCCATTTGACGTTTTTGGCTGGAATTGAGATCGGACACCATGTCGCGATTGGAAAACCCCTGATGTACCAAAACAGTGGAAACCCCCCACAAATGACACCATTTTGGAAACTAGACCCCCTAAGGAACTTATCTAGATGTGTGGTGGGAACTTTGAACCCCCAAGGGCTTCACAGAAGTTTATAACATAAAGCCGTACAATTAAAAAATCATATTTTTTCCACAAAAATGATCTTTTCACCCTCAATTCTTATTTTTCCAAGGGTAACAGGACCCTAAAAGTTATTGTGCAATTTGTCCTGAGTACGCTGATACCCTACATGTGGGGGTAAACCACTATTTGGGCGCATGGCAGAGCTCGGAAGGGAAGCAGCGCCATTTGACGTTTTTGGCTGGAATTGAGATCGGACACCATGTCGCGATTGGAAAACCCCTGATGGACCTAAACAGTGGAAACCCCCCACAAGTGACACCATTTTGTAAACTAGACCCCCCAAGGAACTTATCTAGATGTGTGGTGAAAACTTTGAACCCCCTAGTGCTTCACAGACGTTTATAACCTCCGGGTGTGAAAATAAAAAATTCGTATTTTTTCCACAAACATGATCTTTTAGTCACCATTTTTTTATTTTCCCAAGGGTACCAGGAGAAATTGGACCCCAAAAGTTGTTGTCCAATTTGTCCTGAGTATGCTGATACCCCATATGTGTGAGAAAACTACTGTATGGGCACACGTCGGGGCTCGGAAGGGAAGTAGTGACGTTTTGGAATGCAGACTTTGATAGAATGGTCTGCGGGTGTCATGTTGCCTTTGGAGAGCCCCTAATGTACCTAAACAGTGGAAACCCCCTCAAATGACCCCATTTTGAAAACTAGACCCCCTAAGGAACTTATCTAGATGTGAGGTGAGCACTTTGAACCCCCAAGGGCTTCACAGAAGTTTATAATGCCCGGGCATGAACATAAAAAAATCGTATTTTTTCCACAAACATGATCAATTAGACCCCAATTTTTTTATTTTCCCAAGGGTAACAGGAGAAATTGAACCCCAAAAGTTGTTGTCCAATTTGTCCTGAGTACGCTGACGCCCCATATGTGGGAGAAAACTACTGTATGGACACACGTTGGGGCTCGGAAGGGAAGTAGTGACGTTTTGGAATGCAGACTTTGAGGGAATGTTCTGCGGGTGTCATGTTGCATTTGGAGAGCCCCTAATGTACCTAAACAGTGGAAGCCCCCCACAAATGACCCCATTTTGGAAACGAGACCCCCTAAGGAACTTATCTAGATGTGTGGTGAGCACTTTGAACCCCCAAGGGCTTCACAGAAGTTTATAATGCCCGGGCATGAAAATAAAAAAATCGTATTTTTTCCACAAACATGATCAATTAGTCCCCAATTTTTTCATTTTCCAAAGGGTAACAGGAGAAATTGGACCCCAAAAGTTGTTGTCCAATTTGTCATGAGTACGCTGACACCCCATATGTGGGAGAAAACTACTGTATGGACACACGTCGGGGCTCGGAAGGGAAGTAGTGACATTTTGGAATGCAGACTTTGATGGAATGTTCTGCGGGTGTCATGTGCATTTGGAGAGCCCCTGATGTACCTAAACTATTGAAACTCCCCACAAGTGACCCCATTTTGGACACTAGACCCCCCACGGAACTTATCTAGATGTGTGGTGAGCACTTTGAACCCCCAAGTGCTTCACAGAATTTTATAACGCTCGGACGTGAAAATAAAAAAATCATTTTTTTCCACAAAAATGATATTTTTGCCCCTAATTTTTTATTTTCCTAAGGGTAACAGGAGAAATTGGACCCCAAAAATTGTTTTGCAATTTGTCCTGAGTAGGCTGATACCCTACATGTGGGGGTAAAACACTGTTTGGGGGTATGTCAGAGCTTGGAAGGGAAGGAGCACCATTTGACTTTTTCAACTCAGAATTGGCTGGAATTGAAATCAGACGCCATGTTGCATTTGGAGAGCCCCTGATATGCCCAAACAGTGGAAACCCCCAATTCTAACTCCAACCTGAACCCCAACACACCCCTAACCCTAATCTCAGCCCTAACCCTAACCCTAGCCCTAACCCTAACCCTAGCCCTAACCCTAGCCCTAGCCCTAGCCCTAACCCTACCCTAACCCTAACCCTAATGGAAAAATGGAAATAAATACATTTTTTTATTTTATTATTTTTCCCTAACTAAGGGGGTGATAACGGGGGGTTTGATTTACTATCTATGGCGGTTTTTTGTTTGGCGGCTGTCGCACGCTAAAAGACGCTTTTTATTGTAAAAATAGTTTTTGCATCACCACATATTGAGAGCTATAATTTTTCCGTATTTTGATCCACCGAGTCATTTGAGGTCTTATTTTTTGCAGGACGAGTTGATGTTTTTATAGGTACCATTTTCGGGCACGTGACATTTTTTGATCGCTTTTTATTCCGATTTTTGGGACGCAGAATGAACAAAAACCAGCTTTTCATGAATTCCTTTTGGGGGGGTGCGTTTACACCGTTCCGCGTGCGGTAAAATTGATAAAGCGGTTTTATTCTTCGGGTCAGTACGGTTACAGCGATACCTCATTTAGGTTTTTTTTATGTTTTGTCGGTTTTATGCAATGAAAACTATTTTATATAAAAAAATAATTATTTTTGCATCGCTTTATTCTGCAAGCTATAACTTTTTTATTTTTTCACTGATGATGCTGTGTGGCAGCTCGTTTTTTGCGGGACAAGATGACATTTTCAGCGGTACCATGGATATTTATATTCGTCTTTTTGATCGCGCGTTATTACACTTTTTCTTTGGCGGTATAATAATAAATCATTATTTTTTGCTTCGTTTTTTATTTTTATTTTTTAAGGGGTTCGCTAAAGGGGTTAACTAATGGGACAGTTTTATAGGGCGGGTTGTTACGGACGTGGCGATACCTAATATGTGTACTTTTATTGCTTTTTTTTTTTCAAAAAATGGATTTATTTGGGAGAATAATTTTCTTTTTTTTGTAATTTATTTGGCTATTTTTTTTTAAATTATTTTAACACTTTATTTTTATTTTTTTTTACTTTATTAAATAGTCCCAGGTGGGACATCACTGTTCTGTGACAGATCGCTGATCTGTCATATCACAGATCACTGTGACAGATCAGCAGTCTGTCACAGGCAGTGCACAAGGCTTCCTCATGCCTGCGCTTTGCAGGCACTGAGGAAGCCAGCTTTCTGCAGGCCCCTGAAGGCCCCCGTCGCCATCTTGGATTCGGGGGCCTGCAGGAAAGGAGCCCCCGGCAGCAGCGCTGCACATTGCGCTGCCGTGGGGGGCTCAGGGAAGCACGGAGGGAGCCCCCTCCATGCCGATGCTTCCCTTTAAACCCCGGTACACCGCGATCATGTTTGATCGCGGTGTGCAAGGGGTTAACGTGTCGGGGGCGGTCCGTGACCGCCCCTGACACATTGTGCTGGGTGTCAGCTGTGATAATCAGCTGACACCCGGCCGCGATCAGCGGCGCTCACCACGTGGGCGCCGCTGATCGCGGTAGACGTACTATCCCGTCCTTGGGCATAGGGGCCCGGGTCCCATGGACGGGATAGTACGTCGGATGTCAGGAAGGGGTTAAAGGCATAGAGGTTTAGCCCAATTAAATGGAATAGCAGGAATTATTTTTTTTTTAAGACGTTCGGAGTTACAAAGATATTGACTATGTTAACCTTTGTCATATTTTGTCAGATATGTATGTTTCAGTACTTCCATGCTCTTCACCTTCTTTTTTACTTCTCCCACACTTTCTCCTTCATGATCCTCAGCAGCAGCATCTTTTTCAACAACTTCTTCTTCACCTTATTCATCTTCTTCTTCACCTTCTTCCTATTATTCTTTTTTTTTACATTCTTCATATTCTTCTTATTCAACTATTATTCTTCTTCATATTCTACTTCTTCATCTTATTCCTATTCTTCTTCTTCATCATATTCTTATTTGTGACAGGCATTCCTCTAGTTGTTATCTATAAAAGTTTGAAGATTACACCTTCCGTTCTATCTTTTGCTCTGATTTTTAGTCTTATGCTTAATGTTTTTTTGCTTTTTGTTCTTCTGCTTCTTGGTCTTCTGTCTCTTGTTGTGCTGTAACTTGGTGGTTGTCTTCATGTTCTTTGTCCTCTTGGTTATCTTCTTCAGGGTCATCTTTTGGTCTTCTTTGGGGTGGTCTTCAGGGTCGTAGTCAGTGAGATCCAGAGTGATTACCAAAAAACATTTCAAAAAGTTTGAACTTGGAAATATAGCAGAAGGTACAAGAAGGCTGAGGAACTGCCGAGAACCAGCTGACGGTACTGGAACCCAGATGGGTAGCAGAAGGAACAAGAGCCAATGGAACAACCGAGGACCAGCTGACAGTGCTGGAACCCGGAAGGGCAGCAGAAGGAACAAGAGCCAATGGCACTACCAAGGACCAGCTGACGGTACTGGAAGCTGGTTACTAAGCAGGAGGTACCTGTGCTAGAAAGCACTACCAAGGACCAGCAGACGTTGCTGGAACACGGATACCGAGATGGAGGCACCTAAGCCAAAGGCACTGCCGAGAACCAGCTGACAGTGCTGGAACCCGGAGGGGCAGCAGAAGGAACAAGAGCCAATGGAACTACCGAGGACCAGCTGACGGTGCTGGAACCCGGAGGGGCAGCAGAAGGAACAAGAGCCAATGGCACTACCAAGGACCAGCTGATGGTACTGGAACCCGGTTACTAAGCAGGAGGTACCTGTGCTAGAAAGCACTACCAAGGACCAGCAGACATTGCTGGAACATGGATACCGAGATGGAGGCACCTAAGCCAAAGGTACTGCCGAGAACCAGCTGACGGTGCTGGAACCCGGAGGGGCAGGAGAAGGAACAAGAGCCAATGGATCTACCGAGGACCCGCTGACGGTGCTGGAACCCAGAGGGGCAGCAGAAGGTACCCCTGAAAAACAACGTTGCATGGCCGAGAGCCGGCCGCAGTTACCGAAACCCACCGTCCTACAGGGGTTGCTTGTCCTATTGGCACTACGGAACCAGCCTTTATTGCCAGATCTTGCAGCCCACATAGGAAGCACCTAAACTGCAGGCACCATAGAGTCGGCTAACCCGACCGCAACACGACAGGACAAAGTTTTGGAGGCAAAGTGATGTTGACACTACCCGGAAACAGCTGGTGTGCTGGAACCAGGCTGGGCAGGAGGGAGTACCCGTGCCAAAGACACTGCTGGGAACAGCTGGCGGTGCTGGAACCCAGGGTAAATACTATAAACAGAGTGGAGACAGAGGCCTAATTGGAGCAAGTTTAAAATCTGTATTTGGGTGAGTGTGGACAGAGCAGGAGAAATTGCCGGACACACAGCTGGGGATCAGCTGACATTACTGAACCCCAATAACACTGGAGCATATGTTGACTGTGCAGATGGCACTTCTAAGCATCAACTGGCGGTGTTGAAGCCCAGGGTTAATACTACAAACATAGTGGACCCAGAGGCCTAATTGGATCTAGATTATTATCTGTTATAGACTACTACTGATTTTAAACTTGCTCCAATTATGCCTCTGGCTCCACTCTGTTTCTAGTATTTACCCTGGGCTCCAACACTGCCAGTTGCTGCTCAGAAGTGCCGTCTGCACAGTCAACACTTGCTCCTGTGTTATTGGGGTTCAGTAACGTCAGCTGATCCCCTGCTGTTTGTCCGGCAATTTCTCCTGCTCTTTAGTGGGAATGTGGACAGAGCAGGAGAAATTGCCGGACACACAGCCGAGGATAAGCTGTCGTTACTGAACCCCAGTAACACAGGAGCAAATGTTGATTGTGCAGACGGCACTTCTGAGCAGCAACTGGCGATGTTGGAGCCCAGGATAAATACGAGAGACAGAGTGGAGCCAGAGGCATAATTGGAGCAAGTTTAAAATCTGTAGCAGTGTGAATGTGGACAGAGCAGGAGACATTGCCGGACACACAGCAGGGGAGCAGCTGACGTTACTGAACCCCACTAACACAGGAGATAGTGTTTGTCTCTGTGTAGATGGTACTTCTGAGCAGCAACTGGCAGAGTTGGAGCACAGGGTCAATCATGGAGTAGGCTGAGGCCTAATTGCAGCAAGTTTAATATCTGATGTTGGGATGAATGTGGAGGGAGCAGGAGACATTGCCGTACACACAGTAGGGGAGCAGCTGGCATTACTGAACCCCACTAACACAGGAGCTAGTGTTTGTCTCTGTGCAGACGGCACTTCTGAGCAACAACTGGCGGTGTTGGAGCCCAGGGTCAATCATGGAGAAGGCAGAGGACTAATTGTAGCAAGTTTAATATCTGATGTTGGGATGAATGTGGAGTCAGCAGGAGATATTGCCAGACACACAGCAGGGGAGCAGCTGACGTTACTGAACCCCACTAACACAGGAGCTAGTGTTTTTCTCTGTGCAGACGGCACTTCTGAGCAGCAACTGGTGGTGTTGAAGCCCAGGGTCAATCATGGAGTAGGCTGAGGCCTAATTGTAGCAAGTTTAATATCTGATGTTGGTTGAATGTGGAGGGAGCAGGAGACATTGCCGGACACACAGCTGGGGATCAGCTGACGTTACTGAACCCCAATAACACAGGAGCAAGTGTTGACTGTGCAGTCGGCACTTCTGAGCAGCAACTGGTGGTGTTGGAGCCCAGGGATTACAGTTCAGGTGGTAAAACCATGAACACAACAGGAGACCTGGATACTGTTGCCAACCAATTATTTAATCTGGAAGAGGACTAGCATGTTCCGGCGAGATCCAGGCCTTGCTCATTTTCAGAAAAGAAAGCCGGTCAACGTTATCGGAGGATAGTCGCATGCGACGGTCTGTTAGTACACCACCTGCGGCACTAAAGACGCGTTCCGATAATACACTAGCAGCAGGGCAAACCAGCACCTCCAATGCATACTGGCTAAGCTCTGGCCATGTATCCAGCTTAGAGACCCTAAACTTGAAGGGGGAAGAGCCATCTGGGAGTACACTGAGAGGGCAAGACATGTAGTCTGTCACCATTTGACGGAAACGTTGCCTCCTGCTGACTGGAGCCGTCTGTGATGGTGTAGACATTTGTGGTCGGGACACAAAACTTTGCCACATTTGGGCCATACTGGTCTTGCCTTGTACTGAGGCACTGCCTCTGCTCCCTCTTTGTGCAGAGCTTCCTCAACTGCCTCGATGCACAGAGCTGCTTTGTAAAGCACTAGCAGCACTGCTGTCGGGTGGAATGGAGAACATGTACAAAAACGAAAGGCCAGCAGTCAAAATGTCTTAAAATTATAATATTTTATTAGTAATTAAGTAATATAGTAAGACATAGGTACATGGAAAAGGGGGAGGGGGACAAAAACCCGCAAATGGCTGAAAAAAGGCCTAGCATGGCATCCCCATCTCCCAGGAATACAATCCCATGTGGTCGTACCACAAGACAACAATTATAGTAGTCATATAATTCAGTAATTGTAATATATATCTGCGTATCAAGCCGAGATTCAGAGAGCTTACTATAAATAGAGGTATCTAGAAACGATATTCATAATATCTAGACCTACAAGGGATCTGTAGTATTACCTGGACAGAGTGGGGTTAAACCATGCAGCGGCCGGACCCCGACGCGCGTTTCGGAGCGTGCTGCTCCTTCCTCAGGGGGCGTGACCGGCAGCGTCAGCGTATGACGTTTATATCATGCCAGAACAAAGACTATTGGATGCGCCGCCTAACTGACATGACCGAGGCAGCGCCCCCTCCCGGCGAACCGGAAACACGCGGGCCCCACGTGATCCGGGACGTCAGAGAGAGGGAGCAGCCATCGGGCCGACCAGTAGGCAACTGCGCATGACAGGAAGTGCAAAATCCGCCATTTTGGAAAAGGGATTATAGAAGGAAATAAGAACGGGAAAACTAAACGAACATATGATAAAGCATAATTATAAAACAAAAATCAAAAGACACATGTATAGAAATGTTCATAATCAAAACTCAGATTAGTCCCCATAACGTGGAGGGAAAGACACTTAACATCTAGGTCGGTGTGTGACAATGAGAAGGACCATGTAGCAACCTCATGAAACACTATATAATAGTGCCAGTAAGACAATTTAGACGTAATAGTGCCCAAAATGTGTACCAAATATAGTGTACCTGAATAATTATTTAATAATATATATGTGTATAATAGATCGACATAGATCAAAAGGGCACCATAAGGTTAAAAAATTAATATATGTGGGAACCCTACTGAAGGATATATAGAGAAAATAGGGGCATACCACAATAAACTCACATATGGCACAATATTGTCCCAAGCGAGCATGTCCACACTGGCACATATATAGTACAACACGCACGCCGCCACATGCACATACATGGGATATACACATCTGGACATAATAGATGTCCCAAAAGGGACCCAACTGAAAAAAGCAATAGTTATATGAACACAAATATAATCACGACAAATTGACCAAAAAATATAACATAAAAGATTCCAATATAAATGTCCATGTGGCGAACTGCGTCAGCCACCAGGATGAACAAGTGTCTTCACACGAAAGAATCTTCATTAGTTCTACTCCATCCATTTTAACATCTTGCTATTGAAGACTTCCTCCAAAAATAGCATAGTGGACAATCCAATAGTGAATGAAATATGTCTAAATATTAAAGAAAAAAAAGGTTAAAACCAATAAAATAGAAAAATAGGAAAGCTAAAAAGCCACAGTGATAAATCAAATGTTCAGCAAGCGGGAACTATAGAAATGGGGCGAAGGATATGTTCTCATTCAGACCGTTTGGTTGCATAGTGCCCAGTCTCCATATCCACCGGGTTTCAAGTTGAGCTAGGCGGCCAGATAATTTACCACCCCTTATGTTTATTTTAAGAGAATCAATACCCCTAACTCTAAGTGATGCAGAGTTACACTGATGAAACTCCTTAAAATGTCTAGGCAATGTTTTTAGAAGGGAGTCATCGGTGCAAGACAGAGCAGCCTGTATACCTAGTACATGTTCCCTTGTACGGACTTTCAGCTGCCTTGTGGTCATGCCCACATAAATTAGTCCACAAGGACACGTAGCATGGTATATCACGTATCGAGAGGTGCATGATATCCGACACTTGATCTTAAATGTTTTTGTACCATCATGGTTAACAAACGAATTACACTGTTCAATGTTTGGACAAGCCACACACCTCCCACATGGCGAACAACCATGCCCAGTTGAAAACGCATCCAAGAAGGTGGGCATCGGACAATGGACATAGTGACTAGTCACAAGTTTATCTCGTAAATTGCTAGCCCGCCTAAATGTAATGGAGGGAAACTTGGGAATAATTTTAGCTAAGATAGGATCAGCCTGTAAAATCGGCCACGCCTTCCTCAATGCCGTGCGGACCATCCCATGAGACGGATGAAACGAGGTAATAAACCTCACAGTGTTCTCATTTTTGCGTGTCTTAACTGATGTATTCCTGTAGAGAAGGTCATTTCGAGTCGAGTATCTCGCGCGTTGGTAGGCTTTCTTGACACAGCGTTTACTGTATCCGCGTGACAAGAAACGTGCTTGTAACTCTTTAGCTCTCGTATGGAAGTCACTATCTGAAGAGCAAATTCGACGTAACCGCAAGAACTGCCCCACAGGAATGGCCTTAATGAGATGATCCGGATGGCAAGAGGAGGCGTGGAGGAGAGAGTTAGTGGCTGTATCCTTGCGGTAAATATCTGTTTGAATGACCCCATCCACATCTCTCCTGATAGAGACATCAAGAAAGTTAATTTTAGATGGATCCCATGTCAAGGTAAGTTTGATGTTAAAATTATTGAGGTTCAGAACAGACACGAATTCCATAAGGTCGACGGAACTACCCTGCCAGAGAAACAAGATGTCGTCGATATAGCGTGCCCAAAATGGAACACGGTCAATCGACCCCTGTCCATCAGACAAGAAGAGGTCCCTCTCCCACAGCCCCAGGAAGAGGTTGGCATAGGATGGCGCAAAGGCCGCCCCCATGGCAGTCCCCTGGAGCTGCAGGTAAAACGACCCCTTGAACACAAAAAAGTTGTGCGTGAGAGTGAACTCTAATAGCTCCAGGATGAGGTCTCTGAGACCCAACGGGATCGTGGATGTACTGAGAAAGAATTGGACTGCCCGCAGGCCATCCAGGTGTCTAATGCTTGTATATAGAGACTCAACATCCACTGAAGCCAGAAGAGTATCACTCTCCAAACATAGTCCGTCGACCTTACGTAAGAGATCACCCGTGTCTTTGAGGAAAGAGGGTAAACTAGTAACCAGCGGCTGAAGAAGATGGTCGATCCATTTGTTAACATTTTCGAGAAAGTTTCCCCTCCCCGATACTATTGGTCTGCCGGGTGGACAATTAATGTTCTTATGAATTTTAGGCAAGAGGTAGAATGTAGAAATAGTGGGTTCTTTGACGGTGAGTGAGGAAGCCAGCTGTTTGGTGATAATGCCGTTAGACATGGCTTTATCAAGAATAGTATCTAATTTGGTGACAAAAGCCGAGAGGGGGTTATAGGTGAGTTTTCTATAGCAAACTGGATTGTCTAATTGCCGGAATACCTCCCTCTCGTACATTTGTGTCGGCCAGATAACCACATTACCACCTTTATCAGCCGGCTTCAACACCACATCCGTCAAATTTCTAAGGTAATTTAACCTCATCCTCTCTTCCCCAGTCAAATTGTCACCTCTGCCAAACTTGGGGATTTTTACAAAATCCTCAGTTACCACCCGTACAAATAGATCAATACTTGGACACGATGTGAGGGGGGGAAACCTTGTCGAACGTGGTCGAATGGATGCAGGGATCTTACCGTGATCATCATCATGTTCAGCCGCTAGTTCCTCAAGAGTTCTTATTGCCTCCTGTTCTTCCTCTGTGGGAAAAAGATGGTATAGATCATTATTAAAAAAATGTCTTTTAAATAACAGGGATCTAGCAAACAGATTTAAATCTTTAACCGCCAAAAAGGTGTCAAAATTAGAAGTAGGTGAAAACGTGAGACCTCTCCCCAACAGGGACAGGTCCACCTCAGTAAGATTGTAATTACTTAAGTTAATCACCTTATTATCTCTCCAATTATTATCTGATTGATTCACAGGGCGTCTTTTGTATGGGTGGAAAGAATGATCCCTTAGTCTATGAGACCCATCAGCTCCAAGAGATGCAACCGAGGTCAAAGATGTATCGGACAGGCCACTTAGAGATGAGACTGAAGCATTCGAGGCTGTGCGATGTAATTTACCAATATTCGTACCCCTCCACAGATAGACCTTCTTATTCAAATAGTCTCTAGAATCTCTATTAAATTTGGACAACTGATTATCTTTGATATTTTTGACCAATCCGTCCAAGGCTTTATCTAATTCCGATTCAAAGACTTTAACTCTATCAGCAGGGCAATCTTTCCGTATCTCTTCCTGGATTAAATCAATAGACTTGTCCAAAGTTGCTATACTCGCTGTGTTGAAACTGATTAGAAGTTGTAAGAACACCAGAGAGCATGTGTTACAGGCTTCTTCCCACCTATTGATGAATAGGTCATCCTCTACTGGAAAAGTGGGGATCACTTTCACACGTAACCCTCTTGGAATCATGTTACTTGCTACATATTTCTCCAAAAATGCTCTGTTCCACCATAGTCTGGATCTCCTAAGCAACAATGTTTTGACATCAAGAAATTTAGTGTCCCAGTTCACAGTGCCCGCCTGCTGAACAACACCCCCCCCAGGCCCAAAAACCTGGTCCATTTGGTCGAGCCAAGTCTTATCTTTGGCTCGAAAGTCCATTTCGTCCACAATTAGGCCACCTGTGCATAACACAGTAAAAATACAGTAAATGAGAATTGTGGTATACATGATGTGTATAGGGCCAAAAAAAGCCACAATGGATCACATGGCGGATAGAATACGCCAATACACATATACATAAAGGACAATTGATAAAGACAACTGCAATCACAATGCAAATGTACAAAAACGAAAGGCCAGCAGTCAAAATGTCTTAAAATTATAATATTTTATTAGTAATTAAGTAATATAGTAAGACATAGGTACATGGAAAAGGGGGAGGGGGACAAAAACCCGCAAATGGCTGAAAAAAGGCCTAGCATGGCATCCCCATCTCCCAGGAATACAATCCCATGTGGTCGTACCACAAGACAACAATTATAGTAGTCATATAATTCAGTAATTGTAATATATATCTGCGTATCAAGCCGAGATTCAGAGAGCTTACTATAAATAGAGGTATCTAGAAACGATATTCATAATATCTAGACCTACAAGGGATCTGTAGTATTACCTGGACAGAGTGGGGTTAAACCATGCAGCGGCCGGACCCCGACGCGCGTTTCGGAGCGTGCTGCTCCTTCCTCAGGGGGCGTGACCGGCAGCGTCAGCATATGACGTTTATATCATGCCAGAACAAAGACTATTGGATGCGCCGCCTAACTGACATGACCGAGGCAGCGCCCCCTCCCGGCGAACCGGAAACACGCGGGCCCCACGTGATCCGGGACGTCAGAGAGAGGGAGCAGCCATCGGGCCGACCAGTAGGCAACTGCGCATGACAGGAAGTGCAAAATCCGCCATTTTGGAAAAGGGATTATAGAAGGAAATAAGAATGGGAAAACTAAACGAACATATGATAAAGCATAATTATAAAACAAAAATCAAAAGACACATGTATAGAAATGTTCATAATCAAAACTCAGATTAGTCTTGTTTCTCTGGCAGGGTAGTTCCGTCGACCTTATGGAATTCGTGTCTGTTCTGAACCTCAATAATTTTAACATCAAACTTACCTTGACATGGGATCCATCTAAAATTAACTTTCTTGATGTCTCTATCAGGAGAGATGTGGATGGGGTCATTCAAACAGATATTTACCGCAAGGATACAGCCACTAACTCTCTCCTCCACGCCTCCTCTTGCCATCCGGATCATCTCATTAAGGCCATTCCTGTGGGGCAGTTCTTGCGGTTACGTCGAATTTGCTCTTCAGATAGTGACTTCCATACGAGAGCTAAAGAGTTACAAGCACGTTTCTTGTCACGCGGATACAGTAAACGCTGTGTCAAGAAAGCCTACCAACGCGCGAGATACTCGACTCGAAATGACCTTCTCTACAGGAATACATCAGTTAAGACACGCAAAAATGAGAACACTGTGAGGTTTATTACCTCGTTTCATCCGTCTCATGGGATGGTCCGCACGGCATTGAGGAAGGCGTGGCCGATTTTACAGGCTGATCCTATCTTAGCTAAAATTATTCCCAAGTTTCCCTCCATTACATTTAGGCGGGCTAGCAATTTACGAGATAAACTTGTGACTAGTCACTATGTCCATTGTCCGATGCCCACCTTCTTGGATGCGTTTTCAACTGGGCATGGTTGTTCGCCATGTGGGAGGTGTGTGGCTTGTCCAAACATTGAACAGTGTAATTCGTTTGTTAACCATGATGGTACAAAAACATTTAAGATCAAGTGTCGGATATCATGCACCTCTCGATACGTGATATACCATGCTACGTGTCCTTGTGGACTAATTTATGTGGGCATGACCACAAGGCAGCTGAAAGTCCGTACAAGGGAACATGTACTAGGTATACAGGCTGCTCTGTCTTGCACCGATGACTCCCTTCTAAAAACATTGCCTAGACATTTTAAGGAGTTTCATCAGTGTAACTCTGCATCACTTAGAGTTAGGGGTATTGATTCTCTTAAAATAAACATAAGGGGTGGTAAATTATCTGGCCGCCTAGCTCAACTTGAAACCCGGTGGATATGGAGACTGGGCACTATGCAACCAAACGGTCTGAATGAGAACATATCCTTCGCCCCATTTCTATAGTTCCCGCTTGCTGAACATTTGATTTATCACTGTGGCTTTTTAGCTTTCCTATTTTTCTATTTTATTGGTTTTAACCCTTTTTTTTCTTTAATATTTAGACATATTTCATTCACTATTGGATTGTCCACTATGCTATTTTTGGAGGAAGTCTTCAATAGCAAGATGTTAAAATGGATGGAGTAGAACTAATGAAGATTCTTTCGTGTGAAGACACTTGTTCATCCTGGTGGCTGACGCAGTTCGCCACATGGACATTTATATTGGAATCTTTTGTTATATTTTTTGGTCAATTTGTCGTGATTATATTTGTGTTCATATAACTATTGCTTTTTTCAGTTGGGTCCCTTTTGGGACATCTATTATGTCCAGATGTGTATATCCCATGTATGTGCATGTGGCGGCGTGCGTGTTGTACTATATATGTGCCAGTGTGGACATGCTCGCTTGGGACAATATTGTGCCATATGTGAGTTTATTGTGGTATGCCCCTATTTTCTCTATATATCCTTCAGTAGGGTTCCCACATATATTAATTTTTTAACCTTATGGTGCCCTTTTGATCTATGTCGATCTATTATACACATATATATTATTAAATAATTATTCAGGTACACTATATTTGGTACACATTTTGGGCACTATTACGTCTAAATTGTCTTACTGGCACTATTATATAGTGTTTCATGAGGTTGCTACATGGTCCTTCTCATTGTCACACACCGACCTAGATGTTAAGTGTCTTTCCCTCCACGTTATGGGGACTAATCTGAGTTTTGATTATGAACATTTCTATACATGTGTCTTTTGATTTTTGTTTTATAATTATGCTTTATCATATGTTCGTTTAGGTTTCCCGTTCTTATTTCCTTCTATAATCCCTTTTCCAAAATGGCGGATTTTGCACTTCCTGTCATGCGCAGTTGCCTACTGGTCGGCCCGATGGCTGCTCCCTCTCTCTGACGTCCCGGATCACGTGGGGCCCGCGTGTTTCCGGTTCGCCGGGAGGGGGCGCTGCCTCGGTCATGTCAGTTAGGCGGCGCATCCAATAGTCTTTGTTCTGGCATGATATAAACGTCATATGCTGACGCTGCCGGTCACGCCCCCTGAGGAAGGAGCAGCACGCTCCGAAACGCGCGTCGGGGTCCGGCCGCTGCATGGTTTAACCCCACTCTGTCCAGGTAATACTACAGATCCCTTGTAGGTCTAGATATTATGAATATCGTTTCTAGATACCTCTATTTATAGTAAGCTCTCTGAATCTCGGCTTGATACGCAGATATATATTACAATTACTGAATTATATGACTACTATAATTGTTGTCTTGTGGTACGACCACATGGGATTGTATTCCTGGGAGATGGGGATGCCATGCTAGGCCTTTTTTCAGCCATTTGCGGGTTTTTGTCCCCCTCCCCCTTTTCCATGTACCTATGTCTTACTATATTACTTAATTACTAATAAAATATTATAATTTTAAGACATTTTGACTGCTGGCCTTTCGTTTTTGTACATTTGCATTGTGATTGCAGTTGTCTTTATCAATTGTCCTTTATGTATATGTGTATTGGCGTATTCTATCCGCCATGTGATCCATTGTGGCTTTTTTTGGCCCTATACACATCATGTATACCACAATTCTCATTTATGGAATGGAGAACATGTTGGAATGCACCAGTGTGTCTTGGTACTCCCGCATTTTACGCTCCCGGTTCAACGGTGTTATGAGGCTTTGTAAGTTGTCTCGGTAGCGAGGATCTAGGAGGGTGTACACCCAATAATCAGCTGTGTTGAGCATGTGGGCGATGCGGCAGTCGCTTCTCAGGCACTGTAGCATGAAATCAACCATGTGCTGCAGACTCCCAACTGGTCAAGAAACGCTGTCCCCTGCTTGAGGCGTCATCTCTGCCTGCTCTTCATCACCCCAACCTCGCTCTACATACTGACTACTAGAGCAGTGTGTACCTCCCTCCTCTGGAGAGATGTCTTCCTCCTCCATTGACTCCTCCTCACAAAGTGTCCCCTGCCTAGGCCTTTGTGAGGAACCACGTTGCGCAGACTGTCCAGAAGCAGATGGCATTTGTGACTCCTCATCCTCCACCTCTCTCAAAACCTCCTCCCTTAGTGTTTGCAGTGTTTTTTGAAGCAGGCAGATAAGGGGGACAGTCATGCTGACTCGTGCATCATCTGCACTCGCCATCCACATGTAATCATCGAAGGCACGCAAAACATGGCAGATGTCCTTCATAGAGGCCCACTCAGTGGTGGTGAAGTGTGAATGGCGTGCAGTGCGACTTGTTTGCGCCTGATGCAGCTGGTACTCCATTACTGCTGCCTGCTGCTCACACAACCGCTCCAACATAATGTTGAATTCCACCTGGTGGGTAGGTCACATATGATGCAATGTTCCGGAACGCAGAATCGGCGCTGCAGAGCTGCAATGCGTGACCTTGCCATGCTGGAACGCCGCAAGTGAGCGCACTCTATGTGGACCTTGTGCAGCAGTGCATCAAGATCCGGATAGTCCCTCAAAAAACTCTGCACGACCAAGTTGAGCACATGTGCAAGACATGGGATGTGAGTGAGTTTGCATAGGCCCAGAGCTGCCACCAGATTTCGGCCATTGTCACACACTACCAAGTCTGGCTGGAGATTCGCTGGCACAAACCACACGTCGCTCTCCTGCTTGATGGCATTCCAGAGCTCCTGCGCTGTGTGGCTTCGATTCACCAAAGAAATTAATTTCAGTGCGGCCTGTTGACATTTGGCCACGGCTGTGCTCATATCGGTCGTAACAGGTAAGCATTCACGGGTCCATGTGGAGGTAGACCGTGACGGCTCCTGCAGTGCTGATTCTGAGGAACTGGCATATGAGGAGGAGTTAATGTGTACAGACTGGATTCCTGCAATCCTTGGAGTTGGCAGAACACGTACATCGCCACTCTCAAGATCTGTATCCAGCTCCACAACATTCACCCAATGGGCAGTGAGGGAAAGGTATCGTCCCTGTCCATGGTTATTGGTCCACGCATCGGTGGTCAGGTGGACCTTGCTACTGACGGCCTTTAGTAGTGCATGTTTAATTTTTCCCTCGACATGATTTTGCAGGGCAGGGACAGCTTGCCTGCTGAAACAAAAGCGGCTGGGCACATAGTATTGTGGGACTGCCAATGCCATGAAGTTCCGGAAGGTGTCAGTCTCCACCAGCCTGAATGAGAGCATTTCAAGGGCCAATAGTTTTGCAATGCCAGCATTCAGAGCCTGTGCTCGGGGATGGTTTGCTGAGTATGGCTGCCTTTTCTCCCATGCCTGTGCTACTGATGGCTGTAGAGTGGTCTGGGTGTGTGAGGCTGACAGGGAACGTGGTGCTGTTGGTGTAATTACAATGGGTCTCTGTACAACAGTGCCAGAGGTTCTTCCATGGCGATCCTGCGAGGAAGCCGAACCAGCTGTGTGTGAGCTGGAGGAAGAGGCTACAACATGAGCTGAAGAAGTGGTAGGTGGTGCTGTAGGTTGGCCTACGTCTTGAGTCTGTCTTTGTAACTCCACCACGTGCTTGACCCGCACGTTTCCACATATTTGTGGTTTTGAGGTTGCTGACACTTTTCCCTCTTTTGACTTTCTGATTACACAGCTTGCATTTGACAAAGCAAATGTCATCTGCAACTGTGTCAAAAAAGGACCATGCACTGCAAGTTCTGGGAGCGCCCGTTTTGGGTTTTGGAAGAGGAATGCTCCTAATGGGTGGCGAAGTGGAGGCTACAGGCAGCCAAGTCTGCCCCCTCCCTCTCCCTCCTGTCTTGGCCGTTTGGGGAATCTCTTCCTCACAGCTGCTCCCACCACCTTCCTGTTCCTCACACCATGATGGGTCAAGGACCTCATCATCTACACTACCCTCTTCAAACACCTGTTTCTCCTGGGTAGTCTCGCCAGCACAGTACGCACCAGAAAGTGGCACCTGAGTCTCATCATCACATGCGTACTGAGGTGTGCTGACCATTGGCACTGGCCCACCCGCCTCTTCATATTCAGAGAGACAAAGCTGTTGTGCATCACTACATACTCCCTCTTCTTCACATTCTAGAATGCTGCTTGGCTGGCCCCCTCTTTCCAAGCCATTAGATTCAGAGAACAGAAGTAGAGAATGAGATGGCTCCTGTCCAGGGCTCACTGACTGCCAGGGCAATTTGGCAGGTGGTGAAGAGACAGATGGTTGCTCTTCAGTGCTCTGGACCTGAGAGGATGTGGAAGTCATTGAAGTCGATGCGTTAGCTGCCATCCATCCGACAACGGCTTCAATTTGTTCCTCTCGCAGCAGTGGGGTACGGCGAGCTCCTACAAAGCTGCGCATAAAGGACTGTTCCCTGTTAAAACAGGTGGATGCTGAGTCACTGGTGCCCACAGCAGGCACAGAATCCCCACGTTCTCTCCCAACTGAAACTCCACGCCCACGACCACGTGCCTTACTCCCTGCCTTCTTCATCTTGGTAGACTGATAAAGATAGGCAGAAAAGTACTAACGGCTTAGTGTGCTTATTCCTGAACAGCTGCTAACAGGTATAAGAAACACTAATTTTATAAAGTGTGTGGACTACACTTTAATATGAGCTAATGTGGCCTACACAACTGTAAAGTGGAGTGTTTGGTGAACTTTATTTACGTGGTTTTTTTTTCAAAAAAACAAAAAGGATGTGACCATAGATGTTAAAGCGATAGTATCACAAACTTTTTGGAGCTATTACAATGCAGGAAGGTAACCTACAATGCAATAGATGAGGCTTCAAAAAATAGGCTAATACTAATCTGGCGGGGGCTGCAGGGCACAAGCCAGCAAAAAGGCTCCTCTATCTACTCCTATATAGTGTTTGCAACCAATCTAGCTGGATATGGATGGAAGAACACTATTAGGAGAAATTCAGGAAAAATAAGCAGCACTACAGCAAAAAAGGACAATGTATGAGGCAGTGACGCACGCTGAGCGGACTACAACCAGAGGTGGCTGCTGAACACACTACAGCGTGAGTTGCACACACAGAGACCTCTCAGACAGCCGTGAACAGTGCAGAGAACTGTGCACTAGCACTGAAAGGCTGCAGAAAGGCTCCGCTATCTACTCCTATATAGTGTTTGCAACCAATGTAGATAGATACGGATGGATGCACACTAATAGTAGAAATCAGTAAAAATGAGCAGCAATAAAAAAAAAATATGTATGAGGCAGTGACGCACTCTGAGCGGCCTACAACCAGAGGTGGCTGCAGAACACACTACAGCATGAGCTGCACTCACACACAGACCTTGCAGACAGCTGTGAACAGCGCTGCAAGGCAAAAGAAAGCTTCACACAGGGGTTGCTAAAATAGCCTGGGTAAAGCACAATATAGCAAATCGCTATGTCTAACTGTCAATCAGAGTCAGAAGAGCAGCGTCCTGTCCCTAACTGAATTTACAGCAGAGTGAACCCAAAATTGCGGCGGCGGGTTTTATAGTGCATCATGACATCATTTCAGCAGCCAATCACAGCCATGCCATTAGTTAACATGCCTACATGCCTAACAGGATGTGCCCACGCTTCTTAGGATTCCTCATTGGCTGAATCAAATCAAACTGGCTCATAGCATTATGGGAACTTCCGATTCCGGTATTCGATATGCTAAAAGTATCGCAACTCAGTATCGGAATTCCGATACCGCGAATATCGGCCGATACCCGATATTTGCAGTATCGGAATGCTCAAAACTAGTTGTAAGTGGAAATCGCTAACAGTAGAAGCAGTTTTTTGGTTCTTCTTCCCTGCCTAATGCTCTCCCTACAGAATCAGCAGCAACAGCTCTCCCTATGCTAAGATCAGCAGAAGTAAGATGGCGGTCAGCGTGCATGCCCTTTTATAGCCCCTGTGACACCACACAAAGCAAGCCAATCACTTGCATGCCCTTCTCAAAGATGGTGGTGACCGATGCCCATGTCATCGCGTTGCCCACAGTGTGCGTTCTCCATCATTGGCTGAAAAAGGGCACTGGAAGCATCTTTTGAAACGCGACTTTGGCGCTCTGGTCGCTGACCTCGTGGCCGACCTTACGCTATGGTTGGGTTTCGTTTCATGAAACCCGACTTCAGCGAAAGTCGCCGACTTTTGAATATGACCGACCCGTTTCGCTCAACACTAGTAATAAGCTAAAGAGACAGAGAGTGGAAAGTCCAGATATGAGAGATGTGCATCGTAGGTAAAAAAAAAATAGATGTATTTCACTTTAAGGGAACAAGAGGTAACGTATGCCATGTTAACAACTGCTCTTACCCATTGTCTCGACTTTAGGACACCATGCATGTAACCCCAAAGAGCATTTTGCGTGGGCTTCCTCGGGGAGGCTGTAGCTGTGCTATTGCATAGTTCTCTCAGTGATTGGGAAGGAGCACCCCTCTAATTCGCAGAGAGAGTTGCATCCAAACTAAGAGTTGGCCACTCTTTTAGCAAGATTTTTCCTTTGAAAAAGTGTGATTTAGGGCTTGGTAATACCACAGAATTAGTTGGACAAGTGTGATCTCATTTTTTTTAAAGGAAAGCACTCGAACCAATAATATGTAATAGGGTAGTGCCGATCAACTTTTTTTTTCTCATAACGATTAGCCAAAGTTGCAGCATGCTGTGATTTGTCACATAAATCAGACGAAACTCACCAATGCAAGTCTATGGATGTGTGGATATCATCAGACGGTACTCGAATAACATCCGATTGCAGTCTGATTTTCATGGATTCTCAGAATGGAGGATATGGAGACATTTTGTCCTCCGTCTTCTCACAGGGTGCTCCAATTCTAGCATCTGAAAGAATCAGATCATACTATGCTTGCACTCGGATCAAATGATTAGAGCGCAATTAACATAATTGACCCAATTCTCTCAGATGAGAGTATCTATAGTACTGTGGCCCTATACTTATATTTAGTAAAATATGGTATTTCCCCTATGTACTGATTCTAGCTAACAAATGGTAGAATACAAAGTGACACTGTTCTACGTTCCGCCACGTATAGTGCTGTGTAGATTCCAGTATACAGCTAAACCTTTCGTCCACTTCTCAGTAAAAAGACTGTATGGATTCTTAAGTCTATATTTATTGAGATGATGATGAGAATGATATGGAGCGGGACGAGATGAGGGGTAAAAACTATAAGGAAATAACATAAGGTATATCAATACTGGCACATTACACAACAACAGCAATAATACAGGGTGCTATTACATCAGTAACAGGAGTATTACAGAGGTTGCACAATATGGACAATACAACACATAAATGCAGTTAAGAGGGATATCTAAAGCAAACTTAGGCTGCCATCATTGCACTACCCTAAACAGAAATGCATCTATCTATATGCAGTGCAAAGAGCATTACAACTAGCTAGAAGATACATTGCACCATGTACCTCACTCATAAGACACTGCACGGTGGCTGCATAATGGCTAGCTAGTACAGATAGATTGCACAAACACATAACTGTATTAACTGTCACCGGAATGCGCTTGATAGAAGCAGTGATTTGTAGGGAGAGCCAGGAACACATGTGTGTAACTCAGAGATCCGGGGGGAAAATGGCCACAAGTTCTCTAGCCCGGGAAAACTGAATGGGCAGTTCTAATCAGAACAAGCTGTTAAAGAGAGAGGCTCCTTAATCCAAGAACATTAAAAAAGGGGACAACTAGTGACATCTAATGGTCATAACTGGTACAGCACTTATGAAAATACTTGCTGCACAGTAATGTGCAGAACAGACACGTAAGCAGGTACCAGATGGAGGAGGTATGTGCATATGTTTAAACTCATTAGCATAGGATGTCACTCCAAACATCATTTGGCAATGTCAGAATTCGGGCTGTGTATCAATTCAAGCTAGTGTTAGCAACATTTTTGTACTCTGTTTTTTTAAAATATCGCTAGAATTTCTCTTTTGTAAAGACAAGTCCTCTCTATTCAAGTAAATGCCCCTCACTTTTACATAATTTACTGTATCTCACAATGTACATGCAAAGAGGTGCAAGCTATTTTCTGAAAAGTGAGAAAAATGTTATGCGTATAATTAGATATGTGTCTCCAGGATGTGGGGAAACCAGTTTTCTTGGTTTGCCTACACAATACTATCTTTGTACCAGACTAATTTAATTTCTCATATTTCTTCAAACCGATTATTATTAAGAACAGCATGGCACCTCTGAAAATCCATTAACATGTAACACATGGCCTGGATTAATGAAACAAGAAAAAACAGTGTCTTCTGTAATTTATGATTTTCCCTGTTTACTGTGTACCAACAAAATATATATATACAGTATACATATTTTGCCTTATTCCTAAAAGTATGCAATCTTCTTGACTTTTGGGATTTGGTGAACCTAGATAAGTTTTGATTTCTTCTCCTTTTTTCTTAAAGTTGTTATTTCTTGCTTTAGAATATTGTAAAGTATACAACCTCTTAAGGAGTGTGCTTCTATAAGTGCTAGGAACAATACTTTACTTTTTGTATCTGGTAATATGGGGCAGCCAGGAGTCAGAAAATACTTATGTTAATTCCCCATTGTGTTTTCTCCCCTCTCTTTTTACTTTGCAGAAATGTTAAGCCTAACAATATCAGCCACTGAGCTAAGCCCATGCCCACTTGCTAGTTTTTATAGTGACACTTTCAAACTGTCTTCCTGTTAATGCTAAACTTGATTCTTCCTGAACTTCCTGTTACTTACGTTATCATCTTGGGGCATGAATACTTGTCTGCATTCCCTTCTCTTGTTTTTTTTTTTTTTTTTTTTGCAGTTATCCTTGTGGTTCATTTTTCTTTGCAGATCACATCTCTGGCAGATTGTCTTAAAGTTGAGTTGCCCATTGGGAGGCTTTCAGCTTGAAAGCCACTTGTGGTGAGGAATGCATTAGATATTAAGTTCCTTATAAAATCTATGACTGCTCTATGTAAAATAATGTTTGGAACAACTTCCATCTAACAAAGCCCTTGTAGTGTATTTAAATGAAGGTAAATTCACTAGGTGCCAAGCTTATGTCATGGATTTAGGCATGCTCCCAGCAGTGTTAGAAAAGAAGTAGCAAACTATAACATGCCCATACCAGTTTGGTAAAACACATCATTGTTTCACCATTTGTATTCTATATCTTTACAAAAGACTGCAAAAAACACATGCAATTATGAGAAAAACTAAGTACACTCTCTTGGAATTCTATGGTTTAGCATGTCAAAAAAAGCATGGTCCATGAAAGGTCTTATAATTAAAATTTGTTCAGTAATTGTTTCTGTTTATACTGTCACAAAGTGAACATTTAATATGTTAACTAAAGCCTTTAGTGTCTAAGTGGTAGCTCTTGAGTTTTTGAGATTTCTCCAAGTATTGCATGGTATGACCTTTTGATGAATTTACTGGAACATTCACTTCTAGATAGATTGTCAACTATCTTAAAGGTTTTCCACTTGACAATATTCCTTCTCACTGTAGAATTACTGAATCCAATCTTTATCACCTAATAACGCATCCAGGATTCATGGGCAGCTATCATTGCTGATGTTTTTCCTCTTTAGCATTGTGCAAGCATGTGTCTGAATGCCCTAAAACAGCAAATTGCCAAAAGTTATGCTTCTAGAGAGATGATCACATTTGCTGGTGAACAATTAATCATGGGCATTTGGTTAGAAGCACTTGCCGGCTACATACAGCTATGGAAACAGTTTTAGTGAATTTCATTTTTCACACATTGCTTTTGTATTTTGGACTAGTTTTTGTTAAATAGATATTGACATGGTGTAATTTGTCATATGTTGCTCTTTATCTGATGCGTATTTATACACTCAGATAAGGTATAGATTCTTGACATTTTCAACACATACACATAAAGTTACTTTCTGCTGCAGTATTAAAGGGGTTGACCACTTCTTGGAACACCTTAAATTTTCTTCATATGAAAGTCATATGAAGGTCAGAAATCTGCTGGAAGTGTGAATAAACCAGCCCATCGGTGACTGCTCATTGGCCGCAGCGCTCTTGTGGCATTAGAATGTCACGCAAATGCCTGACACCGTCATTACTAGAAGGGTGTCAATTCGGAAGATAAACATATCTGGGTGAAGTGTCACTTGAAGAATCTGACCAATGAATAATATCCTTGAAAACGTTAAGATTTAAAAGTCAACGCGTTTCGAGGTCAATGCAGAACCTCTTCATCAGGACAAAAAATAATTCTTCAGCAGCGCATCAAGTGACACTTCACCTGGATATGTTTGTTTTCTAAGTCCTATGGACTTGTCTCCTGCAGCAGCTGCAAGTTTTACATGTTGCTTAGGTGCAACACTACCAGGTGAGCAGATCCATTTCTGTTTTCTGTGCCTGTTTTACAGTTAAAACCCTCCTTTGTGCTCCTCTATTTCCCAGTTTTCCACAATTCATTCAGAAGATGAGTATAATACTTATTTATTTTACATAGTTTACACAGAGGACTACAGAATTTAAGAAGTGATTTCCAAGTTGTAATGGAGAAAAGAAATAAAAAATATAGAAAATTGTTTTATTATGCTCTGAAGATATTATTCCATGATGTTGCCCGTTTAAAGAAAATATGTCATTAGGATCAAGCTTTCTAAGGCCGGGGTCACACTGTGGTATGGCAGTCTGTTAAACGGACTGTGTTACACCGTAGTATAACGTAAAAGCACAGTGTCCCCTCCATTTAGCTGATATCCAGGTTTGATTCTTCTACTTGCTACTTCTCTTTTCTAGGTATAGACATTACATATTATTTACATGGACGACAAAATGTTCTTGTTATACTGTACTTGGTTTGATAAACACAATGAGGGATGAAGGCAATGGTTGATTTGCAAAAGGCTCTTTTCTTAAATATGGGGAAGTTGCTATTTAAAACCAATCATCTGTAAATAGGTAAAATGAATAATGTGTTGGGACAGATTATGACACCCTTATAATGCCATTCTCTGTATCTACAAGCTCATACCACACTGTATTAAGACAAAGAACAGTGTGCAAGTAAAGTGGGCAACATTAATACTGTGGCTGGTACAAAACAGATACTGTAGCTAATGCATAATTGACATTTTGGCTGGTAATAGAATTGGGTTTGGACTGGCATTGTGGCACATAGTAGTTACTATTGGGAAATATTGTTCCTGAGGTTGTGGGGGGTCATTGTGACTAGCACTAAATAGAGGTGCAATGTTGATGGCACTAACTTTAACACTAGAACTACCGTACTCGCGACACCTACTAGAACTACTGAATGTAGTCATTTTGACTACTGACTTGTTTTCGTTTATTATTAGAGTTTCATTTGTGGTTATTTATTAATAATTATATTTTTTTAATGTATTATTATTTTAACACCAAGTTTCATTCCTATAATTGATCATCACACTAGATACAAAGAACACACATATGTGTATATATATGTAATAAGGCAACTCTCTATTACAATGACACCTACCAAGAACCTCCTGAGTTCAAAATGCCTGGAAAAATATTGACTCTAATGAGAAATCACACAAAACAATTGTTTTTGTGCAAAAATATACAATCAATTTTATTGGATAAAATACATGTAATCACAAGTCCAATGAGCATATATAAGGTGGAAACAACAAACCGCTCGACACAATGTGCACAGGATGTAAACCATTGAATAACATCTAGTGCAGGGTATAACTAGAGTAGGTTATTAGTGATAATAAAGTGCCTGTGCATAAAATTGCTCATACCTCATATAGAGATCAAAGTGAACATCCTCAAGTGTGGGAGCAAATGGGATAATGCTCCCTTACTATGCTACTAGCAACTCACAAGTAACAAGACTAAATAAGCACCTCTATACCCCGCAATCTGCATCATACCCGAAGGAGTTCACAGAAAAGGTTTTTAGGGATAATGTCTCTTACCCATGCGGACAGGTCGAGCGGCACTGGCAATATACAGCCCCCCGAGGAAGCCTCTGGGCGAAACGCGTCGGGGTTTTGCCAGTGCCGCTCGACCTGTCCACATGCTTTGAACGCCCACATTGCCAAACTAATCTCGTTAGACATGATGCCCTACTGGTTGGTTGAAAGTAAAGCTTTCCGCGAGCTCATGGCCTACGCAGTACCACGCTATGACCTACCCAGTTGGCACTTCTTTTTACGAAAAGCCATCCCAGCCCTACACATGCATGTGAAAGACCGCATTGTCCATGCACTCAAGCAATCAGTGAGTGGAAAGGTGCACCTCACAACAGATGCATGGTTCAGTAGGCATGTCCAGGGCTGTTTCGTGTCCATCACTGCACACTGGGTTAATGTGGTGGATGCAGGGTCCACAGGGGACAGCAGCGGTGGGACAGTGCTGCCTAGCCCACGGTATAGGAAACAGTTGGCTGTAGGCGTTCGACACTCCTCCTCCTCCTCCAGAAGCGAAAGGTCGTCCACAGAGCACAGTCGCACGAGCACTCCATCCGCAGCTGTGTTGCACACGAGTTGTCCCACTATCGAACAGTTAGTGGTAAGCGTCAGCAGGCTGTGTTGAAGATGATGTCTTTGGGAGACAACAGACACACCGCGGAGGTACTGGCCATCTACTTGCAGCGACAAATTGAGTCATGGCTGGACAGTCTAAATCTTGAGGCAGGCAAGGTAGTTAGTGATAACGGCAGGAATTTTATGGCAGCCATAGCCCTTTCAAAACTCTGACACATACCTTGCCTGGCTCACACCTTGAACCTGGTGGTGCAGTGCTTCCTCAACAATTATCCAGAGTTAACAGCCCTGCTCCATAAGGTGCGAAGACTGTGCTCGCACATCCGCCAGTCGCACGTACACTCCAGTCGTATGCAGAAGCTGCAGCGATTGCTCCACCTTCCCAAGCACCGCCTAATTATCGACGTCGCAGCAAGGTGGAACTCCACCGTGTACATGGTTCAGAGGCTGTGCGAACAGAGGCAGGCTGTAATTCATTTGTGGGAGGACACACGGTCAGGCTGTTTGCGGGCAGACATGGCATTGTCTGGTGTGCAGTGGTCGAAGCTGAAAGACCTCTGTAAAGTCCTTCAGTGTTTTGAGGAATGCACACGGCTGGTAAGCGCAGACGATGCCATCATAAGCATGAGCATCCCACTTATGCGTCTGCTCATGCAAACTTTGACGCATATTAAGGAGCAGGCGTCTGCAGCCGGGGAGGAAGAGGAGGAGGGAAGCCTTGATGACAGTCAGCCATTGTCTGCTCAGGGAAGTCTCGTGGACGAAGTGGAGGAAGAAGAGGAAGAGGAAGAAGAGGATGTTGGGGATGATTATTTAGGGGAGGCGGATGCTTCTCAGGGGGCAAGACAAAATGTTGACGTGGCAAGGTCAGGTACAGGGTTTGTGCGTGACTGGAGGGATGTTGATTTGCCAGAAAGTGCTCCTCCACCCAGCACTCACAGTGCATCATTGACACCTGGAACATTGGCCCACATGTCTGATTATGCCTTGCAGATCCTGAAAAGGGACTCCCGCATTGCCAAAATGATGAACGATGACGACTACTGGTTGGCCAGCATCCTGGATCCACGCTATAAAGGCAAATTCCAAAACATCATGCCACAGGAGAACCTAGATCTAATATTGGCTAGCAAACAAGCAACTCAGGTAAGCCGTTTCTTTGAGGCATTCCCAGCACACAGCGGCGGTGATGTTTTTCCAATGAGCCGTAGGGGGCAACATGGAAGAGGAGTTTGTGGTGCACACAGCAAAGTGGCGTTGGACACAGGGGTTTCATGACCATGTTGTGGATTGATTTTTCAAGTACCGCTCACACGACTGGTAATACTGCATCGATCGAAAGTGACAGGAGACAGCAGTTGTCAACTATGGTAACAAACTACTTCTCCTCCCATATCGATGTTCTCCCTCACCGGTCATTCCCCTTTGACTATTGGGCCAGTAAACTTAACACCTGGCCTGAATTGGCACAATATGCCTTACAGGAGCTCGCTTGCCCTGCTGCAACTGTGTTACCTGAAAGAGTCTTCAGTGCTGCTGAATCAATCCTGACAGAAAAAAGGACCCGTCTGTCGACCCAAAATGTTGATGATCTAATCTTCATTAAAATGAGCCATGCATGGGTTTCAAAGGATTTTGTCCCACCCTCCCCTGCTGACACGTAGGTTGCCAGAAAAATGGCTGGCTTTTGTCCTCCTCTTCCGCGGACTTCTCCAATTCCACCATTTGCAGCTGCTGAATGTCCAACATCAACATATGCCATTTTTTCCACCTCCCTAACTGGGCTGCCTCCCCCCACAAGGCTGGGGTCAACACCTGGCGCACGCACCCGTGCGAGTGCCGTTGCCCTGGACAGGTGGGTGGGCCCTCTCTTGGGCAATGGCACTGGCACAGGGTCCCTCATAGTACAATCAAGTGTCTCTGACGGTGGGGGTGCACACCCGCCATCAGACACACCGGCGTACTGTGAGGGGCCCTGTGCCAGTACCGCCGGCCACGAGTGGGCCCCCCCTGCTTGCTCAGGCCACCAGCACTTGCAATACTTACCTCTCCCTGCTCCACCACTGTGTAGTCTGGCCTGTTAAATACTTCACTGGGACTGCCAATACAAATTTGGTGAAATGATAAATGATGGTTAAGACGTAGCTATGCCCTGTCCTGCTGGGCTCTATCTTCAGATGATCAATGGCTTCCATTTGTTATGGACGCTGACTCACAATGAGATGCAGTGGTGGTTTATCATCAGCTTTCACGGTTTTCCGACTCACAGACGTGCGACATTCCTGCCCACATTTTTAAATGTGTCCTCTCATGCCAATCCAATAGAATCGCCTACGGCCTGTGGCTTGTGTCTTTTGCACTCCAAAGTTACCTGACAGATCATGATAGGCAGTGAGGACAATGTCTACATCTGTCCCTGTGATCACAATTTGATGGAGATGAGTAACGGTGATGGTACTGCGATACAGCAAACCTTTCTTCACAAGGACTGTTTTTGCTGTCTCCACAGACAAAGTAATTGAGGGTCAGCATCGCCTCTGAGAATTCTCCCGGGAGTTTTTCCCGTGATTAGTAATTCCAAAATTTCTGCAATCACTCGACTTTCCGTCTGTACTTGTATCCATCTCGTTTCCTCTTGCGGAGAGTCTGGACTGTCTTACTGAGACTGAAATATATATGAAGATTGAAAAATACCCCAACAGTGTATACTGGTGTACGCTTCAAATACATAACCCTTTTTCTACTTTTTTAGATTCTTGTCTAATCCATACTGAGGCTGTGAGTGTCTTTGAAGGACTCCGGAAATATACATGCAGATTTTTAATGTTTAAACTTTGCTATATATACTGTACCTGTTATTCGGTGATACTGTACCCTTTCTCAACTTTCAACAATCTTGTCTAATCCATACTGGGCCTGAGAACGTCTGAGTCTGCCTCCTGATTAGAGATGAGCGGTGTTCGAGTCGACCTGTTCGCCAAGTTAAAATTCCAGCTGTTTTTGGCGGTGTTCGAGCCGTTCGTCGAACTCGAGCACTTTGCTTAAAATTTGGCTGTTCGAGGTTTCATTCGAAAACGGTTCGCTCACCAAAAGCGTAACTTCATTTTCACATCAATAATGGTTGTCAATGTTAATAGACTGTTTCATGGCATAGCAGCGGTGTGTGGTAGCAAGCGGTATAGTGCACCAGTCAAGGAGCTACACCGTGTGTGTTTCTAATAATTTTTTACCGCATCTTGTCCAGAAAATCCTTTAGGGCCTTGTAGCACTGTCTGCTACTCAGCAGAGGAGCCCAATAGTGAACCTAGCTATGCCGCCTGTTTATGAAAGAACCAGTTTTTGACTGCATTTAGCACAGTTAATACTTTGGGCCTAGTAACTGTGTCTGCTACTCATCAGAGGAGCCCACCCATGAACCAAGCTGTGCCGCCTGTTTATGTAAGAACCATTTTTTAACTCCATTTAGCCCAGTGAATACTTTGGGACTAGTACCGGTGTCTACTGCTCAGCAGAGGAGCCCATCTGTGAACCTAGCTATGCCGCCTGTTTATGTAAGCACTGTCTGTTACTCAGCAGAGTTGCCCACCCGTGAACCAAGCTGTGCCGCCTGTTTATGTAAAAACTGTGTGCTACTCAGCAGAGGAGCCCAGCTGTTAAGTAAGCTACAGCACCTGTGGTTTGGACACTTAATTTTGTCATTCTTTCTGGAATGCTGGTTAGGCCTAATTCCGGAATTCCGGTTGACCTGCACTTACTGGGAAATCCTCGCTCGCGGGGAAGAATTGGAATCCCAGATCCCCATCACTAACGGTGTTCAGCGGGTTATCTGCACCTGTAAGCGTCACACGCTGGTCCTTTCAGCGCACATGCAGCCCCGGACATGTAAGGGCATGACAGACCTGTTATTGCTCGATCTCGCGTGCCAGAGCCTCGCGTGTCCCTCTAGTAAGCTTGACGCGTTCCGCAGGGGCATGCCGGAGTCTCCTTCGTTAACGTAATTAAGCTGACAAATCGCTAGCACAACTAAAAACGGACATCCACCACCACCCACTATATCGACAAAGCTTACAATCTGTCCATTTTTTCTGTAGCTGGCATGGTTGAGGTTTCCCGGGTGGAGTCGAATTAAGCCGCAGGCTCCACTCCTGGTGGTGCCCTTCTGGACATTCCTTTAAGGTTCAGCTTTGCAACCATACTGCCCCCGGAAACCAAACACTTTGCCTTCATGGACGCTGTTCGGAGGTTCGTAGGAATAATGCCGCCCGATCAGCAGTTGGCATAATTTATGGTGGGTGGGAAGTCCGACGGTATAGGATCGTCATCGATTTCAGATTTTTATTTTTTTTTGCATTTTACATTTTTATTCTAGCCTTTCTTGACTTCATAAGGGCATGACATGCCTATATCTGTGTCTCCTCCTCCTCCTTTTACTCCTCCACCTCTTTTCTAAATGTAGTTGCCCTTTTCCATATGTTATTTTTGTATTCTGAGCATTTTGTCTGCTTTGGGACACCTTTAAAGGTGTTTCGTAATTGTTTTCTATGTGTTTGTGTTTGCCTGCCATTGTTTTCAATGGTGTTTGACATTGTTCGTCGAATGTTCGATGAACATCCGACGAACTTGCCTCCTGTTCGACGAACCAAAACGAACTCGAACACTAGCGGGGTGGCTCAACACTAATCCTGATATATAGACATACATTTTTAATGATTAAACTATGCTATATATACCTGGTATCTGGTGATACTGTACCCTTTCTGCCAGGAAGTCCTCCTCCACCCACCACTCTAAGTGTATCATTGACACCTGAAACATTGTCCCACATGTGTGATTATTTCTTGCGGATCTTCTTGTTATATTGTGGTGTGATCCATCCTCCTGAGCGTGTGACAGTCTGTGGGTTACTCCTGCAATTTAGATGTACATTTAAAAATTGCCCCAACACTAGTGTATACAGCTCTACGCTTGTGATACATTACCCATTTCCTGCTTTTTATATTCTGGTCTAATCCAAACTGACCAAGTGAGAGTTATTTTCTGACTGTGGAAATAAATACTGAGATTGACAACAATGACCCCTACACTGTGTACAGCTGTACTCTTCAGATCCATTACCGGTTTACGGCTTTTTATATTGTGTTGTAATCCATACTGAGCCTGAGAGCGTCTGTGTCTGTCTCCTGAAATATCTACTGAGATTTAGAATGTTTAAACTATACTATATAAACCTGCTATCTGATGATACTGTACACTTTTTCTACTTTTTATATTCTTGTCTAATCTATACTGAGCCTGTGAGCATCTCTGTGTGACTGATGGAATATATAGGGAGATTGACAATTATCCTTTGACTGTATAGAGCGGTGCGCTTCTGATACAGTACCATATATCTGATGTTATTTTGCATTTATTTTCTGCAAAATTTTGAAGTTTGGTGGAAGAGGCCATGGACGTTGGCGTTGGGGGGCCAGCTGGTGCTGATGGTGGTGGTGCATCTTCTGGTAGTGGCAAAAGCACAATAGCAGCTAAGGCAGGAGGTGCTGAGCCTGTGTCATGGTCTGGCCCTGGGAGTCCATGCAAAGGGGTGAATAACGTTTACAGGTGAATGATACGTGATGCCACCTGTGGTTTCTGATCAGATTGACCCACGCTGCAGTGTCACTTCTCTAGGACAGATGTTGTGGTGCAGCTAAGATGTAGAAGCCCTGCACAGGTAGGGCCGTAGTCGCAGGGAAGATGAAAGAGTTGGTAGATGGTGTGCAGTGCAGGAAGTAGCAGAGCCGTGCACCAGGCACAGGAGAAAGATGACAGACACAGTTGTGCAGTTCCTTTACCTGTACTTTGTAAGTGCCATCCAGGACCAAGAGTACAGATGGAGAAGGAGTTGGTCAGCCTGGAAGCAAATTTGGAGTTCTCTCTCTGCAGATAGGTAGTGTGGCCTCCGTTCTAGCGCTTATCTGAGGTACTCACAGTACTGAGTTCACTGAAGTTCCCCCTGTTGACTCTCTTTTGGAACTTTCTCATATGGCAGGCAGCCATAGCCTTTTCCTTCTGGCTCACACACGTCGCTGCTGGGGCCTTCGAGCCTTAGTTGGGAACAGAGCATTTACAGCTGCTACTTCCTCCGGTTTCTGCTGCAGGACCGTCAGTGTCCCTACAAACTCGGAGACCGGAATCCAGACCATGCGCTCCAGCTAGGAGTGAGCCTTAACTCTGCTTATCCTCCAGCTCCCCTTCTCACATCCACACACTTCTCCTTCCCTTCACAGACTGCCGTAACTTAACTCCTCCCGACCACAGAGAGCAGCTCCTCAGCAGTCAGGTTCAGAGGTCTCCCTGCTGGCCTGGAGTGGGAATGGTGTTGTGTGTTGGTTTAACTGCTAGAGAGATCCTTCATTGCTCCCAAGCATGACATCACACTCCCTAGGAGGAAGGTAATGCCACTGTGGCGACCGTACTCTTGGGGGCACCACAAGTGCACTGATGCCCAGCCACTGCTAGATGATTCTGCTGGTACATTGACCCAGACCACTACATTCCCCTCGCACTCTACACAGCCAGAATCTGACCCTGATGAAACTCAGGTTCCACTTCCCACATACTATACCACCTTACACAGTGACAAAGAGGATGGTGCAGATATAAGTGTAGGTTCCTTGAACAGGTGGGGGGGCATTCTCATGGGCGACGGCACTGGCACAGGGCCCCTCATAGTACGCAAAAGTGTCTCTGCCGGTGCGCAAAAGCTTCTCTGCCGGTGGGAGGGCCCACCCGCCATCAGACACACCGCCGTACTATGAGGGGCCCTGTGCCAGTGCCATCGCCAACGAGTGGGCCCCTCATGCTTGCTCAGGATCACAGCACTTGCAAAGTTGAAATACTTACCTCTCCCTGCTCCACCGCCGTGACGTCTTCCGCGTTTCCTGACAGTGACATTCTGGTCAGAGAGCGCAATAACATCACGTCTGTACGCCCTCTGCATAAACAGTCCAAGTGCAGTGATATGGAAGATGGGGATGATGAGAAGTCCAGACTAGTACAGGGATTCCCTAGCGAGGAGACTTATTTAATTGTTTTCATTGTTGGGACAGCTATTTTTGGGGAGCACTATACTCTGGAGAATGATATATGAGGCCCACCATACACTGGAGCATTCCAAAGGTGGACATCAGACACTGGAGCAGCATTTACAGGGCCCATTATACACTGGAGCATTAGAAATGGGGCCCATTATATATGGAGCATTAGAAATGGGGCCCATTATATATGGAGCATTATTTGGGCCCATAAGACAGTGGAGCTTCATCCATGGGGACCAACATATACTGTAGCATTATGTGGAGCTCATCATATACTGTATGGAACATTATATGGGACCAATGATTCTGTATGGAGAAATATATGGGCCTCATTACTCTGTATAGCGCACTATGCTGTGGCCATAAAACTGTATGGATTAATATACTCTCTGTTTTTGGAGCTATTGGAGAATTTAAAATGGATATCAGTCATGAGATGTAAGAAGTGAAGTATTTTTCATTGTACTATACCGCTATTTCTCTGCCGTATCAGAGGATCATTAATTGTGGCATGTGTTAAAGGAGCCCAGTGACACTCTTTGGCCCAGGGCCCACGAAAATCTGGAGCCAGCCCTACCCCCCACAACTTTAGCCAAATAACCCCCAGTTTTCAATGTCTAACTGTTATTATAAAGTAAATTAAGGTTGACAAGCTTAAGTAATAAGAATTGATGTTTTTGGCATTAAAATGGGCATTGTGGGTGTGTTTCCTGTCCTCCACTCACTGCCGACCTTGGTTCCCCATTGATTTGCATTGGGTTTCGTGTTTCTGTCGGCCTTCGACTTTTCACGTTAATCGGCCGATTGCGTTCGACCCGACTTTTGAGAAAGTCGGGTTTCATGAAACCCGACTCTCCCCGAAAAAAGGCAAAGTCGCTCATCTCTAGTTGCTAGTATTATAGTTGGAGCTATCTGATTATGTAGCCTTTTTCATTCTCACTACTTACACAGGTAAAATTAATTTAGGATATGCATAATTTATAAAACATAATTTTTCATACTCTAATTCTACTTTGCAATACAAATTTAGACCAGTAACAGCTAGTCTCGTGCTATATCTCAATTATAGCCATTTCTGCTAATTACGTCTATGATTGTATCTGTGCAATCAGCCATGTTGTGTAGTGGAAGCTTCTGCATGCATTCAGATGGCTATCTTTAATAGACAGGATTTGAAGAAAGGAAACCAATTTACAAAAAGATTCCAGATTTAAGGGCCTGTCACACTAAGCGATATCGCTAGCAATATCGCTATAACGTCACTGGTTTTTGTGACGTAACAGCGATATTGCTAGCGATATCGCTATGTCTGATACTTACCTCCGACCGGCTCCCCCGCTGATTATCGCTGATCGCGCGAGAACGTCCTAGACCGTTTCTCATCGTCAGCTTCCTGCTGGACTTCCTGAGGCGCCGACGAGCGACGTGTGGACGCGGGCGGGAGGACGTCAGGATCACCTTGTCTGACAGGTAAGTAACGACCCCCGACCCCTGCGATGTCGCTGGTGAGATCTGCCTGTGTGGCAGCTCACTAACGACCACTTAGCTATGCACCAGCGATCCTGACCGCGTCATGTCGCTGATCGGGATCGCTGGTGCATCGCTAAGTGTGACAGTACCTTTAGTTCTGCATGAATTTTCAGGCAATCTAATCCAAAAACGTTTCCATTCCACCTTTTCTCATTGCTTTGGCAAATCTGACTTATTCTCTATACAATTAAAACACTATTATTGAAGCACCATTTACATATGGGGAATAGATACATAGCATATATAAAGTTCCTTCACTACATAACAAAACACACCTGGTAAGTAATACTACAAATGTTGATAACTGAGTCATAAATTTATCATTTAAAATATATGAAAGCAAAGCTTTATTACTTAATTTGAAAACAGAACAAGATTCATATGATAAAAAATGACTATATATAGTATATATATATACATATAATTTTTTTTACCTAAAATACAAATGAAATGTGTCATTTTTAACTTTAGGTCTTTTAGAGATCATTTCATCTTCAAATTGCTTAACTGTTCACAATAACAGTAATTTAAAAAAATGACCAAAATATCAATCTATATGCATAATAAAACAACAATCAATAAAATAGGATAAGACAAATAAGACAATGAAAACAAGCAAACAAATATAAATGGATACTATTACAAAAATGGTGAAAAACTCCGTTTTTTATTAATTAGGCACCATAGTGCTAAGGTTCTCTATCCTATCGGCAGCACTCAGATTGGGCCTGTTGTTTCTTCTGGTCAAAGCCACAAAAGTGTCTGAAACTTCTTAGAATAGTTTTCCATGGCGATGGATCCTGAGCGTGCCTGGCTGCAATGATGTCCCTGAGATGTTCCTTGGTGATGTAGTTCAACTGTAGTAAGGCTCACATAAATTTTAGGGCATGTGCAGGTTACATAATATATTTCAAGAGTGTAACTACACAAAATGTAGTCTGAGGTATGGAAATTCATCTTACCATCAGCAAATACAAAATGAGTGGCACAATTAATGTAATGACATCCCATGCAGCTCAAATGTGGATAACACCATTGTTTGGGACCCAGTGTGCCAGATGAGTTAATTGGTTTATCCCCATAATTGGCTTTTGACCAAAAAAATCATTTAGCGCTTTAAGGTACTGTCACACTTAGCGATGTACCAGCGATCCCGACCAGCGATATGACGCGGTCAGGATCGCTGGTACATCGCTAAGTGGTCGCTAGTGAGCTGCCACACAGGCAGATCTCACCAGCGACATCGCAGGGGTCGGGGGTCCACGCGTCGCTCGTCGTCACAGCAAGAAGCCCAGCAGGAAGCTGACAATGAGAAACGGTCCAGGACGTTCTCGCGCGATCAGCGATAACCAGCGGGGGAGCGGTTGGAGGTAAGTATCAGACATAGCGATATCGCTAGCGATATCACTATAACGTCACAAAACCAGTGACGTTATAGCGATATGGCTAGCAATATCGCTTAGTGTGACAGGCCCTTTACTCCTAGCTGTCACTAAAGAACAGATAGGCAAATCAGCAGCCAGTACCAGATCATTTTAATGGATTGACCAGTATTTCATCAGTATCTGTTTCATACAATATTGTTGGCTATTATGGGTAGAGATAAAACAAATATGGCCTTCATTATTTTTAGTTTTTCTTTGTGGATATACCAGATCTTCCCGTTTAGTGAAACGAGCTCTTTCATATCCATTTTTAATATTGCAATGGCTATAGCCTCTGTCACTGAAATGTTGCATCAGATCTAGGGCCTGTCATTCAGCTTTCTCCTCGAATAAGCAGATTTGCCTCATATTTAGGAATTGACTAACCGGGACAGCCTAGGTGGAAGACGTGGACCGATGATCAAGTAAGGAATTCACAAATGTGCTCTTTCTCTGCACATCGGTTTCCAAATATCCACCAGCTTCAACAGAAACCAGGAACACTTTTTGACTATTATGTGAGTGAATGTGTGAGCTTATTGGTATATTTTTGGTTCCTTAAGGATTACATAAAGGCATCTAGCAGAGCAGCATAATGAGGAGGTCATCAATACATGTCACCTAGCACCGCACTCAGTCAGTGGCCTGCGCTTCCCTGTCATGCAGAACATGCCCAAAATCTAAGAAACAGGTTTGAATATGATGGTGCAAAGGCCCCCACCCATGGCAGGGTCCCACCTCTGTAGGAAAAATAAGTCCTTTAATACAAAATATTGTGTGTTAATATGAATTGAAATAGCTCTAAAATCAACTCTCACAGGTGTCTGTCCCGGGTGGTCATCCTAATCACGTCTCGTGCATGTGTAGAGGGATTCAACATCTGCAGTTACTACGTACATGTTAGGTTCTAATGAAATGTTATCTAATGCTAGCAGGATATTCCTAGTGTATTTGACAGGTCCTCAATTAGAGGTTTAAAAAGGACAGGTCAGCACAATTTTGTAACATAAAGTAAAGACATGGTTGTAATTGCGCTGTAATACTGATTGCATTGTTACATTTGGTGAAGAAATCCACAACAGTGAGACACCCCAGCAGATTTATCAGATTTTAATGAACCTTTGGCAGAAGATAAAACGTGAGTATCTTGGTATTTTTAAAAGTCATTCTTTCAAAAAAAAATTTGGAATTATATTGTCTACAAATGCTTAAATCATTACATTTTGTAAGTCACCAATAAAAGTATTAATAAGATTGATAGCTGGTTTAATGTGTGTCCCTACCCTTTAACTGTGAAAAACTTCTTTTTTGCCTTTCTCAGCTAGACGGACCATGATGATACATGCATTCTCAGCTGCCTTATAAACTACATCACTATAGGACTGTAAAGTTTTAAGTGCTTCGTGATAAGTTATCTTTAGTTACCTTTGTAGAAATAGATCTGAAATCTTTTACAACCAGTCAAATAAAGATTTCAATTGAAGGGGAATGACAAAGGAGGGAACATCATGAACCAGGGATTGACTGAAGTTAGAGAATGTACCTTGTGTCTCTAGGGTCTGCTCACATAATAGTGCTGCCAAGTGCTCAAGTACTGCCAAGGACACCTTCTCAGTAAGGGTGAGATCGTTGATTTTGTGACACATCAGCAATCTTGCCAGCGAGATTGCTGTGTGTGATGGGGATCAGCGACCGGCACCCCTGCCGGTTATCGCTGATCGTGCTCGAGCGGCCAGGGCCATTTTTCGATCGCTGGTCTCCCGCTGCCCAGCACGCATCGCTGCGTGTGGCAGCGAGAGACCAGCGATCAGCGACGCTGGTTTCTAATGTAAACGTCGGGTATCCAGGAGTCGCGCGGCTCCTAGATACCCGATATTTACCTTGGAAACCAGTGTGTACGCCGGTTTCCAAGGTAAACAGCGCGTATCCAGGAGCTGAGGCTCCTGGATACCAGACGTTTCCATGAGAAACCAGCGTCCAGCGTCGCTGGTCCTGATCGCTGGGGCTGTCTTGTGACAGCTCACCAGCGATCAGCCTAAGGCCATGTGCACACGATGCAGATTTCCAGCAGATCCGCAGCGGATTTTACCGTGCAGAAACGCTGCATATCAGCATCGTAATGTACAGTAGCATGTTAATCAATAGAAAAAAAAACTGCTGTGCAGACGCTGCAAATTTTTCCGCGCAGTTTTCTTGTGGTTCAAAGTATGCAGCATGTCACTTCTTTTGTGCAGTTTTCCACCTGCTCCATTCTCCAAATCCACAGGGAAAAACCGCACAAAAACCGCACAAAAGCCACAAGAAAAAAGGAAGAAACCCGCAGGAAAAATGCAGGTCATTTGACCTGCGGATTTCTTCAATTCTGCGCGGAAAAATCCGCAGGGCAAAAAAGTACGTGTGCACTTAGCCTAACGATGTCCCAGCGATCCCATCCATGTCGGATCGTTGGTGGGATCGCTGGGACATCGTTATGTGTGACGGGGGCTTAATACTCTCCAATCCCACAACTGATTCCTTTTTATTGTGTAATTTCTACAGGATCAGTTTTTGAGAAAAAAGATTTAGATATTTCATGGATGTGAAAAAAATTAAGACAAGGAGTACTTAATCCCTTGAAAGAGCAGGCATGCGAAACACCTGTAGGGACAGTGGCAATGATATGTTGCCTTTTGGTATGCATATCTTGGGTGACACTTGTATTGTACTTTTTGAGCTTTATATAGGCTTCAACAAAGCCATAGTACTTTGGATTGTATTCCTGCATCTTGTATCTGATGGTGAGCATGCTAGAAAAAGGTTAATTTTCCGCTAGTTGCACTTGCACTTCATAGCTTACACCTTATACTTGACCAAGTTATTAGCCAGAGGTAAGTGTTCACACTAGGCAGTTAGGTTAGGGACCCATTCGATCATGAGATTACCTTGACGTTGGTGAATGAGCTCACATTTTTCGGCCAAATTTTGTGCTAAGCATCTCATGTGTTTTTTCTAAATTTCAAAAGCCATTACGCTATTCACACTTCATGAATTTCACATTGATATCCCTTAATGCATTTGAGTGCAACCATTTCCTTATTTTGATATGTAAGCCGTTTTATGTTATGCAACTGTTCAGACTAGTTCTTGATGTGCCTTCAGTTTTCTGTTATTTATTTACACCTTTTACTGTACTATAAGATATTAATTACTGTGTAGTATTGTTTTTGATAGCTCCCCAAACATACTGACATGCTCTTTTTTGTATTTTCCTTTGATAACCTTGACAGTATCATATTAATTTTGTTCTGTTTTAATATAATCTAATAAATATTGTTTTAATATAAAGTTATAATATATCTCTATATTTTTAAAAGAATCAAGCAGGTAATCCCTGCATGTGTTGCGGCTGTTGAACAGCCGCGAGACATGCAGTCACGGAGACTTGAACATAGAATTTGAGCACACCAAAAATACTCTTTTAGCACCCAAGCATGCTCAGATAACAACTTATCCAAGCATGATCACTCTTCATGAGTCGTTATAAGAATTTTGCTGATGACTATGTGGCACCCCAGGAGTCCAGTGGCCACAGTAGCACTGCCTCCCTCACAGGGAGTAATGTCATGCCTGGAAGCAAGGAGGGGTCCCCTTACCAAGTGTCAGTAGGAGAGAAGTCGAGCAGAACCTGTGGAGTGGAGCTGTGATTAAACTCTCCCCAGAGCTGGGCGATAGGAACTTGATACTGGAGTCTGTGGTTGCACGGGTACTGAAGTTTCGGCAGCTAAATCCGGAGGGCAGGGGACTGCAGGTCTCCTTGCCCGATATAATAACAGGTGGCACAGCAGCATGCCAGAGCCTGGAGCCAACACAGAGGAGCGGCACCTATGATAGGCTCAAGCTGCCAGCTATGCGGGCAACGTTTTGTTTTTAAAAACAGAGATAGACAGCAGCAGGAGGATGAGCTGTTAGGCAGCGAGGAAAAAGGGAGGACAGCTCAGAAGGAAGGCCTCCGAACCAGCCTGGCCAGGTGTATCCAAAATTGCTTCCAGGCTACCTAGCTCTCCATTATGATCTGTTACCAGTGCCCTGGTCTGTACTATCAACCATCAAGTAAATGAAAAGAAAACTACAGCCCTTATGTCCTCCAGTGATCTCTTGCGCCCTGAGTCCTGCACCACAAGGTACGCGAAGCCTGACATAAACGGAATCGGTAGCCCTGGGGCCCTGCTCCACCTGTGGGGAGCAGAACCATCTCAGCTGCGTCACCATCAGCCCCAGTGGTCTCCTTTAGCAACGTCGGCCATCCGTTGCCGAACACCACAGGTGGCATCACTTTAAATTCCATATACATATTCCCCATTTTATGCCTCAGTCAGGGTCACGGAGTCGAGTCACAGCCCCGTGACTTCCCCAAAGTACTGTCTGACCCGGTTCCGAGTACTCCACGGCCCTGGTGGGCGTGTCAACTATGGCAAAGTAAAATAGAAGTAAATGACCTGTTATTGTGTACTGCATATAAATAAAGAGTTTTTTCTACATTGTAATCACCATTTTAATGATGTGGTTATTAAACTAGTTTATTATGTAATCTGTTCATTTGTATTCAGTATGGGAGAATACTATACATTCAGCAGGTCAGAGGTGGAAATAAGCAGAGTCTTAAGAGAAGACTATTCCCAATAAATGGGCATGAATCAAAGTTTTGACTGAACATTTATACAGAAGTGTGTTTATGTCTATTCTTAAGATGCTATGCTACAAAGCACATGATTCTATGTACTATACATTATATAGCACAGACATTAGGGCATTTTCTCTTATTTGTAACAGCTTAGCTACTTAATAATTAAACCTTCCAGGGCCTAAAGATCAAAGTGCCTGGACAGAGCCAGTGTAAACATGAGCTCACATCCTGTTTACCCTCAGCATAGACTTCTTTATTGCAGCCTGAACTTGGTATATCCCCACAGCCTAGGTGACTGCACTCTTGAGTCACGTGTCTGCCTGGTATCATTCCTTGTGCCTAATCTGAAAATAATTATTTTATTTATCCTAAAGGCTGTGGTCCCATGTTGGAGTGACATCTTTGCCAATGTGCTCCTATGATGAGGATGAAAGCCATTCTGCCAAGCAGATTAGCATGCTTTGCAAATTATTGCAGATAAACAGGTATATCGTTAGTATTGGCCATGTGGGTATACAACAAAACAACAGTTAACCATGCAGCCATTAACAATCATAATGCTTTTAGCTACAGTAATTTGTAAACCGTAAAGAGATCTACAGTTGTGCTCAAAAGTTTACATACCCTGGCAGAATTTTTGCTTTCTTGGCCTTTTTTCAGAGAATATGAATGATAACACCAAAACATTTTCTCCACTCATGGTTAGTGGTTGGGTGAAGCCATTTATTGACAAACTACTGTGTTTTCTCTTTTTAAATCATAATGACAAACCAGTCAGCAGCATTCAAACTGCGATAAATAAATGGAAAATCGGGCTCTGTAAAAACAAAACAACGGTCAGGTAGACCAACAAAAATTTGGCCCACAACTGCCAGGAAAATTGTTCTGGATGCAAAGAAAAACCTACAAATAACATCAGCTGAAATACTGGACTCTCTGAAAACTAGCGGTGTGGCTGTTACAAGATGCACAATAAGGAGGCACTTGAAGAATAATGGGCTGCATGGGGAAGTCGCCAGAAGAAAACCATTACTGCGCAAATGCCACAAAGTATCTCGCCTACAATACGCAAAACAGCACAGAGACAAGCCTCAAAACTTCTGGAACAAGGTAATTTGGAGTGATGAGACCAAAATTTAACTTTTTGGCCACAGCTATAAATGTTACATTTGGAGAGAGGTCAACAAGGCCTATGATAAAAGGAACACCATTCCTACTATAAAGCGCAGAGGTGGATCATTGATATTTTGGGGATGTGTGAGCTACAAAGGCACAGGAAAATTTGTCAAAGTTGAAGGAAAGATGAATGCATTATGTTATCAGCAAATACTGGAGGCAAATTTGCAATCATCAGCCCGGAAGCTGCGCATGGGACGTACTTGGACGTTTCAACATGACAATGATCCAAAACACAAGGCCAAGTTGACTGGTCATTGGCTATAGCAGAACAAAGTGCAGATTCAGGAGTGGCTATCTCAGTCTCCTGACCTCAATATCATTGAGCCATGCTGAGGAGATCTCAAGCGCACAGTTCATGCTAGACAGCCCAGGAATTTACAGGAACTGGAGATTTTAATATATGATAAAATAAAGAACCTCATCCACAGCTACCACAAAAGACATCAAGCTGTCATTGATGCTAGAGGGGGCAATACACGGTATTAAGAAATGGGGTATGTGAACTTTTGATCAGGGTCATTTGGATGTTTTGGGCTGTCATTATGATTTAAAAAGAGAAAACACAGTAGTTTGATAATAAATAGCTTCACCAACCACTAACCTTGAGTGGAGAAAAAGTTTTGGTGTTATCATTCATATTCTCTGAAAAAAGGCCAAGAAAGCAACAATTGTGCTGGGGTACGTAAAGTTTTGAGCACAACTGTAGCTGACTGATGCCTATGATTGGAAAGTGATCTGAGCTCCTCGCCCCTTCCTTGTTCACCCCACTCACCGACTGTCATGGCTCGGCTGGCAGGTAACCCAGGACCAGGACTCCAAACTGGATATATCCTTTTTAAATGAAGTAGTTCCCATTGAAAAATAAAAAGATGCTAAACTCTAGCTCCAGCTCCATTTAAGCAATGTAGATGCCAGGTTTGCATGACATTGTTGTGTCATGTGATCACTGCAGCAAATTGCCAGCCGCTATTGGGCTGCTGCACACACACTTCCCTCAGACAAACACAGTTTCCAAATTTCCTAGATTCAGATGGACTGTTCCGATTTGTGGGGGCAGTCCTGCTGTCCTGGGCATGTCAGGGTTCTGTCCCGACTTCCTCTCATTCTTCCCTGTGATGTCTTTATTGCTGCATAGCTACTCTACAGGAAGGCAGGAATGGCATCTCTCTTAAACCCACTCATATTACTCAAATAAACACAACTCTTAACTTCTCTTATTTTCTTGTGATCTGGTCGCCCCAGGAATCAAACACATAATCTCTATCATTGCACACAGTAGCTAAAGCTATGAGCTACAGCCTATACTGATCAGCATAGGAGAATCTTGCATACTTAAAGCTGCATTGCAGGCTGTGAACATATCAGCAGATTATACTGATGCATAGAAATACATCTGTACATAACAGCAAATTTCTATGTATCTGTTTCTAGAGGAAAAATAAAGACCATATATTTTTCTTCCTAAATTTCCAAAAATAATGAAAAGCAATTATAAAAAATAGTATCTTCATTCTTGTGATTTTGATCTGGTTTCCCTGGGAATGAACTCCACAATCTGTATTATTGCAGGCAGCAGCTGTAAGCCACAGCTTGCACTCATCAGCAGTGGCAAATTTTGTATGCTTGAAGCTGCATTGCAGGCTTTGAATCCGCAGTCAGATTATAGTGATACATAGACATGTCTGTATGGAGCACAGTATTTTTATGTCACTGCATTCTAGAAGTAAAGAAGAAGCCAGATTTACTTATCTTCCTATAAAATTGCTAAAAAATAATGTAAAACAATTATAATAATAACATTTTTATTGTGCTTACTTCAAAAAATAAAAAATAAACCTCACACATAGGCAAATAACATATTTGGTATCCTCATATTCGTAACAGCCTGAACAACTTGAGCAACACAGTGATCAGATTATTTACGGTGATGGGTAAATGGCTTAAACAGCTGGATAGATTTTTTTTTCTTCGAAAGGAAATAGGCAACACATCCATCCACAATATATAAAAATTTAGTTCATGCTTTATTGAGAATTCATTGAAAACTTGAAATCCAAATAATATAGATAAAAACCTGACGCATTTCTGGTGTCCAAGGTGACTTGGATGCCAGAAATGCTTTAGGTTTTTATCTATATTTTTTGGATTCCATGTTTTTAATGAGTTCTCAATAAAGCATGAACTAAATTTTTATATATTGTGGATGGATGTGCCACCTATTTCCTTTCTTTGAACCTTTGGCTGAGCTTCACTGTCAGGAACACCGCACTGAGCTTGCTCACTTAGCCAGTGCGCATGTCCTGAGTAAAGCGAACTGTTTTCAAAGATACCTGTGGAGCGGGCAGCAGCCGAATAGGTGTGTACCACAGAACAGCAGGACCTGAAGCATGTGACAGCTGGGGGCGTGGCCTAAACTCCAGAGAGCTAGGACCTGCAAGAGAACTCCTAGCAGAGTAACTGCGAGACAAAGGTACCAAGGGGCATAGACAGGGAGGATAGTCAGGACGTAGCCAATGAGTCATACACAGAGATAGCTGCAAGGTACAAGAGGGGCGAGCAGAGAGTAGTCAGATAACAGGCAACGAGTCATACACAGAGAGGATAGCGCAGTACAGAATCAACAGGCAAACTCACAACGGGGAACAGAACCGGGTCAGACCCATATGAAAAAGCTATAACAACGAACAGGTACAGGCACACAGAGGTCAACACACTCGGCCAAAGGCAAAAGTATAACTGACAGGGATTGGAGCTTCCCAGGGGTTTAAGAAGTTCTCCCAGAACCAAAAAGAGGCCACAATCATTAACCCGAGGTGTGCAGGTCAAAACCTGCACTGAGCTCCAGACATTAACCCCTGATGTGCAGCTCAAAAACCTGCACTGGGATCATGACAGTACCCCCCTCTCAACGGGGGGGCCTCTGGACCCCCAGGCTTCCCCGGGTACTTGGCATGGAAAGCCCGAACCAGGCGATCTGCATGTATAGAGCGAGCAGGGATCCATGAGCGCTCCTCTGGTCCATATCCCTTCCAGTGGACCAGATACTGCAAAGAGCGGCGCACCTGCCGAGAGTCCACAATATGTCCGACCTCATACTCCAATTGACCCTCCATCAGCACTGGAGGAACAACAGGCTCGGAGTCCTCTTTGACAGAACCTACAGATTTCAACAGAGATTTATGGAACACATTGGATATTTTTAAGGAGGTGGGGAGACGCAACCTATATGCCACTGGGTTGACTATCTCCGTAATCTTGTACGGACCAATGAACTTTGGTCACAACTTAGCTGATGGTACCTTTAAGTTGATGTTACGTGTGGAAAGCCAAACTTTCTCTCCCACCTGAAACATGTCTCCCGAGGCTCTCTCTCTTTTTTAACCATTGAACGGACCCCTCTACCCCTGGACAACTGGAATCCACTGGTGAAAACTCCCCAAAATGTAGATTAAACCCATAGTTAATCAGGAATGGGGACATGTTGGTGGACTGACTCACCCGGTTGTTAAAAGCGAATTCCGCCAACGGTAACGCATCACACCAATCCTCCTGTCTGGCGGAGGTCAGACACCTGAGAATTTGTTCCAGGGATTGATTGGTGCGTTCTGTCTGACCATTACTCTCTGGGTGATATGCCGACGAGAAGGAGAGTGAGATGCCCAATTTCATACAGAACGCCCTCCAAAATTTGGCCACAAACTGCACACCTCTGTCAGACACCACATTCAGGGGTACCCCATGCAATCGGACCACATGCTGCACAAACAACCTTGACAATGTTCCTGCTGAGGGTAACGCTGCCAAGGGAATGAAATGGGCCTGTTTAGAAAACCTATCCACCACCACCCAGATCACGGTATTGCCCCTGGAAGGTGGAAGGCCGGAAATAAAATCCATGGAAAGATGAGTCCATGGCCTATCAGGAACCGGTAAAGGTATGAGTTCCCCAGCCTGCCAGTTCTGCGAGCTTTTGGAACGGGCACACACACCACAAGCAGAAACAAATTTCTTGACATCGGACCTTAGTGAAGGCCACCAAAAACCCCTGGCTACTGCCTCTATAGTGGCCGTGATACCTGGATGAGCACTCAGCCTAGACTCATGAAACTCCTGCAGAAGTCTAGGCCGCAATCATTAACCAGAGGTGTGCAGGTCAAAACCTGCACTGAGCTACAGACATTAACCCCTGACGTGCAGCTCAAAAACCTGCACTGGGATCATGACATTCACCAGCAGGACCGGCACCTGACACTCAGATTTCAGCCTCCAATATCGGATGACATGGCGTGGTGAGCTTCAAAAATTCCCTCTTCTCCTTAAGCTGATTTTTTTCTCCATTAAACCCATGAAAAAATTTAAAAATGGAGCGCTGAGGCTGTGTTCACACATAGTGTAAATGCTGCGTTATTTCTACTGTTTTTTTTTCTGCTGGTGTCTGCACCACACAATGCAATAACAATTTTTTCTTATTATTGCTTACTTGCTGTGTTTATTAAGGGGAATCTGTCACCACATTTGGCCTATCTAAACTATTAATATGGGTATACACATTCTAGAATGCTGAAAACAGTCCTCCCTGTGTGTCTTATATCAGAAGCCTTCCTGCTATGAAATCTTTTATCATTTTATGTAAGTTACCTCTTCCAAGCTCCAGGGCAGATGGTGCCTGGAATGTGTTTGCAAGAAGACAAATTTAATTTCTCCTGTTCTGGTTTAGTTACTTGTCTCACACTGGTAAATTTCCTTTCATGTAATGTAAGCTCTGGAGGCAGAGTTCTCTTCCAGGCACCATCCGCCCTAGAGCCTGGAAGAGGTCATTTATATAGTGATAAAAGATGATTTCTCAGCAATAACACATCTAATATGAGGCATACAGGTAGGACTGTTTTCAGCATTTTAAAACCTGCATGCCCATATTAATAGTATAGATAGGTCAAATGTGGTGACAGATTCCCTTTAATGTGATTCTCCACATATTTTATGCATTTTTGCTGCAGACTAGAATAGCTTTGATTCTACACTTAAAAATGCAACAGCATATTTTTCACATGTTTTTTTCAGGCTTCACATAGAAGCCTATAGAGAGAAAATATACCATAATACGAGAGGGTCTTTAGAAGCAAAAAGGACAGAATTTTCAGGAAATCACATCCTCTTTGCTTGGACAGTTAAACTGTGTTCACATGTAGCAAAAATGCTGATTTTTTTTCTGATGCTTTTTTGCGCAGAAATTCTGCTGTGTAAAGCAAAGACAATGTGAATGGATGTGGCTTGAGACGTGGCTAAGGGCGTAGTTAAAATTTGCCACGGGGCTACTAGTGTGTCGCATAGTTTGTTCCTCTTTCAAACCTGTAAAAGTTGGGAGGTATCGAGGAACTGAAAAACAGAGATTGTAGCAGTCTAATAGCAGCCATTGATTGGCTGCAGGGCTCACATGGCATAACAATGCTATGGAAATAGTGGTAGATCTGATGCAGACAACCCCAGAAAAGTGCTGATGTGAAAGGTGAATATTTGTTATTTTTATTTTATAAGGGAGACTACTTATACTGTCTTTAAAAAGAAATTGCCCAGATAGTGGACAATCCGTTTATGAAGTGTTTCAGTGGGGCTGAAAGATGGGAAGTAGCTATGGCACATGACTGTAGATTATTTTGAATTTAAGGGAAACACCCAATAAACTGATTCTGCTCACCTGTAGTTTGAAAAAGCAGCATCAGGCTTGGACTGGCCAAGAGGAGAACAGGAGAATCCTCCGGTGGGCCCCTGAGCAGGAGTGGGTCACCACCCTCTTATACAAGCAGTACTTGGCACAATACACTTGAATTACTATGTACAGACAGAGGCAAAATTTTATTCATTTAACAATCTACCCAGTTCACTGTTATATACATTTGTGATTGAGGATAATGTCACATTTACATGTAGCTGAAAAGTAGGACCCTAGAGTCTGTTACTGGTGAGCCCTTGGCGCTCCAGTCCGACACTCTACCAGCTAATATAGTTTTTCAAGTGCTTGCTGTTGTCTCACTTTTGTTAAAACTGTATAAGATCTCCTGTCACCCTATATTCTCTAGTTCCTACGTGGGCCGCCTTTACAATATGTAAACACCTGTGAATGTGGAGAAGACCAGCTTGGCATCAGCTTAACCATCTTGTAGCTACCTCTGATACATGTGCTGACATGTTTGAAAACCTAGTGTTTCTTATGTTTATTATGTCATGAATAGTTCGCTGGCTGAATCATATAAATGATTGGAATATAAATAAATATGACCTATTTATTCTATTTTTTTTAGAGTGGACACATGACATGATTAATTTAAATGGCATTGTTTGCATCTATAAATATCCTTTATTTAACTAAGGAACTAGTCTGACATCATCTTATTGTCAGCCATTAGTCACGCGTGCTGTGTATATCATGCTCTTGTTAAGGCCTAAAAACATTTAATAAATTCTAAGCAATTAAGCAATATAAAATAATGATTGCAAATTTCTAAACAGTTACCTGATATAGACACATCACAATCTATCTCCCTGCTTCAGTGGCAGACACAGATGGAAAAGGGCCCCTGTGCAAGAACAACATATGGGCCACTCTTTGTGTCTGTGACAGAGCTACCTTGCTGTTTTGAAGGTAGAAGTGGGCCCCTTACCTCTAGGGCCCCTGGGAGGCTGCACAGGTTATGAGAATGGTATGTCCAGTCCCTTCCATGTTTGCAATGTGTAAAGAAAAAAAAAAAGGCTGCTGTTAACCCCTTCATGACATATGACATACAGTGAAGAAAATAATTATTTGATCCCTTGCTGATTTTGTAAGTTTGCCCACTGACAAGACATGAGCAGTCTTTAGTTTTAAGGGTAGGTTAATTTTAACAATGAGAGATAGAATATAAAAAATAAAATCCAGAAAATAACATTGTGTAAATTATCTATTCTATTATTTCTAAACACTCTTTTTCGGAGATTACTTTGTATCTCCGTTCATACTCCACCTACACACACAATTGATACACCATTTGAAAGTTAACTTGCCCCCTTCAGCAAGAAAATAGCCAAACAAACCACACATCCACAATTTGCTCACAAAATACAGTTTAAACATTAATTTTAATAAACCTTCAGTAAGGAAAAATGACCTGCAGGTGGCACCACAGTACCCAAAAGCACACTACCATAAAGCTGCTTAAAGACATCACAAACAAATCCAAACATTTGCCTTGGGGTCTTTCAAGCTTGCTCAAGTGCTTGCCCAGCCTATTTCAGGCACACTGGATGATTGAACACTTCACTGCAGGTGAGTCACATATGCAAACACATTTGTATACATGCACTGCTTTTTCTCTGATTACTTCGCCCCACACACACACAAATGATACACCATTTGAAAGGTAAATTTGCTCCCTTCAGCAAGAAAAGAGCCAAACAAACCACACATTTATGTCTGTATCACTAAATACAGTTTAAACATTAATTTTCATAAACCTGTACAAAGACACAATGACCTGCAGGTGGCACCTCAACCAGAAGACATTTTTTGGCCTCTATTTATCAAACCAATTTATTGCATTCCCAATCTACATATATAAATACCTAAATACCAGGAGGAAAAACAGAGCATGCAGTAAAAGTTATATCAAGTTTTATTTAAGTAAAGTACTACAAACAACGTGTATCTAATAGTGTACATTTTGTGGACAAAAGCAGACAGTATCCACCCACAGTACCCCAAACCTCCATAATGATGGAAAATAATCCCAAGCTATGTCCCCGGAAAATATTTCAACCCCGCAGTCAATACTGATATATAATGCCCAGGCACAATGGCCTAAATATAATTGCAATAAGATAAACAAATAGAGGGATATCCCTCTTGAGAAAGCGGCCTGAGACGCCGCGAAACGCGAGTCGGGGGTGGTACAGCCTGGTTCCCCCTTACCTCCACTCCCGGTAAGTGCCCCTGGGATTTCACTTCCCCACCTTTATACCGCAGCTGCATACTGCGGTTTATTTTTCTATATTGATGCCCTCTATTTGTTTATCTTATTGCAATTATATTTAGGCCATTGTGCCTGGGCATTATATATCAGTATTGACTGCGGGGTTGAAATATTTTCTGGGGACATAGCTTGGGATTATTTTCCATCATTATGGAGGTTTGGGGTACTGTGGGTGGATATTGTCTGCTTTTGTCCACAAAATGTACACTATTAGATACACGTTGTTTGTAGTACTTTACTTAAATAAAACTTGATATAACTTTTACTGCATGGTCTGTTTTTCCTCCTGGTATTTATTTAATTGTTTGAGCTTATGCTTTTTTGGCATTGGAGGTCGAACTTTTCTCCCTTCATTAGCCATATGATGACTATAGGGCTTCTAACTTCATATATAAATACCTGTCTGTGTTGTGTTTTTTGGTCCCTTGTGCACTTCGTAGCCATTCACGTGAGGTATCACGTGACCGTGATGTCATGCAAGGTCCTGCAGGTCCTGTAGCTAATCTGCACCTTGCTGGCTTTCTTAGACGCTGTGCCTGCAATCTCTCCCACGCAGCACACTATAGCTACGGCGTCTGTCTCTGGCCGGGACAGCGCCCTCAGTATATATTAACAGCAAAGTATTCCTCCTTGTTTTTTGGGCTTATAAGGCCTGTTTCACACTTCCGTTTTTGACCATCAGTCAAAATCCGCCGTTTTTGCAAAAAAACGGATCCACCATTTTTTTTGGCGGATCTGTTTTTTTCCCCATTGATTTGCATTACCGGCGGATCTTGACGGATGGCCATCCGTTGGATCCGTTTTTTTGCGGATCCGTCAATTTTTTTGAGTCCGCCGAGATGCCTGGATGGACCATGTAACGTTTTTTGTGCTGAAGGATCCGCATTTTTATAGTGCGCATGCCCGGAGGAATGATGTCAGGTGGAAATTTAACCCTGAAATCATTTCTGGCGGACAGAAAAAATTCTCTCTCTCTCCCTTTCTCTCTCTCTCTCTCTTTTCCCGGGCAGCGGTTCCTTTAAAATTCTTCATTCGGCGGATCCGTCAAAAAAACGGATCCGGTGGCATCCGTTCACATCAGTTAGGAACGGATCCGCTTTCCGCCTTTTTGGCGGATTTTAACTGACACAAAAAACTGAAGTGTGAAACAGGCCTAACAAGGACATCAGAACTTAGACTCAGACATTTATTTCTTCCTAAAGGAAACTGCCTGCTCCTGAAAAGGACCTTCTTCCACTGGAAATACTTTTTCTAAAATTGTCTGCGCCCCCTACGACCAATGTGCAATAATTTCGCACAGGCCAACTAGTTTAAATTTATTTGCATTTTGCATTTTGCATTGAGAAATAAGTATTTGATCTCCTACCAACCATTAAGAGTTCTGGCTCTTACAAACCAGTTGGACACTCCTAATCAACCCGTTACCTGCACTAAAGACAGCTGTCTTACATAGTCACCTTTATAAATGACTCCTGTCCACAGAATCAATTAATTAGCCAGACTCTAACCACTACAACATGGGCAAGACCAAAGAGTTTTATAAGGATGTCAGGGACAAGATCATAGACCTGAACAAAGCTGGAATGAGCTACAAAACCATAAGAAAGACGCTGGGTAAGAAGGGGACAACTGTTGGTGCAATAGTAATAAAATGGAAAAAATACAAAATGACTGTCAATCAACATCAATCTGGGGCATCAATCTGGGGCACCATGCAAAATCTCACCTTGTGGGGTATGCTTGATCATGAGGAAGGTGAGAGATCAGCCTAAATCTACATGGGGGGGACTTTTTTAATGATCTCAAGGCAGGTGGGACCACAGTCACCAAAAAAACCATTGGTAACATATTACACCGTAAAGGTTCAAAATCCTGCATGCCCGCAAGGCCCCCCTGCTCAAAAAGGCACAAGTGCGGGCCCATCTGAAGTTTGCTAATGAACACCTGGATGATTCTGTGAGTGATTGGGAGAATGTGCTGTGGTCAGATGAGACAAAAATTGAGCTGTTTGGCATTAACTCAACTTGACGTGTTTGGAGAAAGAGAAATGCTGCCTATGATCCAAAGAACACCATCCCCACTGTCAAGCATGGAGGTGGAAACATTATGCCTTGAAGTTTTTTTCTCTGCTAAGGGCACAAGACTGCTTCACTGCATCAATGGGAGAATGGATGGAGCCATGTATGGTAAAATCCTGAATGACATCCTCCTTCCGTCCTCCAGGACATTAAAAATGGGTTGTGGCTGGGTCTTCTAGCAAGACAATGACCCAAAACATACAGCCAAGGTAGCAAAGGAGTTGCTAAAAAAGAAGCACATTAAGGTCATGGAGTGGCCTAGCCAGTCTACAGAGCTTAATCCCATAGAAAACTTGTGGAGGGAGTTGAGGCTCCGAGCTGCCAAGCGACAGTCTCAAAATTTTAATAATTTAGAGATGATCTGCAAAGAGAAGTGGACCAAAATTCCTCCTGACATGTTCTCAAAACTCATCATTAGAGTTGAGCGATACCGTCTGATACTTCAAAGTATCGGATCGGAATGGATCGGCCGATCTTAAAAAAAAGTATCGGTATCGCCGATTCCGATACCGGAAGTCCCATTCAAGTCTATGGGAATTCCGGTATCGGAATAAGAAAAACCCTGTTTTTGCCTTGTACAGCCTCTCTGGGGTCTGTACGGGCCTTTCGGGGGGCTGTGCCGGCCTGCCAGGGGGTCTGTGCAGGCTCCGGTGGTCTGTGCCGGCCTGCCGGGGGGCTGTGCCGGCCTGCCGGTGGTCTGTGCAGGCTCCGGTGGGCTGTGCCGGCCTGCCGGGGGGCTGTGCCGGCCTGCCGGTGGTCTGTGCAGGCTCCGGGGGGCTGTGCCAGCCTGCCGGGGGGCTGTGCCGGCCTGCCGGTGGTCTGTGCAGGCTCCGGTGGGCTGTGCCGGCCTGCCGGGGGGCTGTGCCGGCCTGCCAGTGGTCTGTGCAGGCTCCGGTGGGCTGTGCCGGCCTGCAGGGGGGCTGTGCCGGCCTGCCGGTGGTCTGTGCAGGCTTCGGGGGTCTGTGCAGGCATCGTCCGATGGGACTACAAGTCCCATCGGGCGATGCCTGCTACCATGACAGTGATTGACACATTAGCCAATGATGGGACAGTAGTAGTCCCATCATCCGGCTAATGTGTTGAATGTAAAAAAAAAAAAAAAAATTACATGCTACATACATGCTACATACATACAACATGCATACTACATACATGCTACATTCATACTACATACATGCTACATTCATACTACATATATACTACATGCAACATACATACTACATATATACTACATGCATGCAACATGCATACTACATATATACTACATGCAACATACATACTACATATATACTACATGCATGCAACATGCATACTACATATATACTACATGCTACATACATACTACATATATGCTACATACATACTACATATATACTACATGCATGCTACATACATACTGCATGCTACATACATACTACATGCTACATACATACTACATATATGCTACATACATACTACATATATACTACATGCATGCTACATACATACTGCATGCTACATACATACTACATGCTACATACATACCACATATATACTACATACATACTACATGCATGCTACATGCTACATACATACCACATACATACTACATACATACTACATACATACTACATGCATGCTACATGCTACATACATAACACATATATACTACATGCATGCTACATACATACTACATGCTACATACATACCACATACATACTACATACATACTACATACATACTACATGCATGCTACATACATACTACATGCTACATACATACTACATATATACTACAGGCATGCTACATACATACTACATGCTACATACATACTACATATATACTACATGCATGCTACATACATACTACATACATACTACATGCATGCTACATACATACTACATGCTACATACATACCACATACATACTACATATATACTACATGCATGCTACATACATACTACATGCTACATACATACTACATAGAATCATAGAATCATAGAATCGTAGAGTTGGAAGGGACCTCCTGGGCCATCTGGTCCAACCCCCTGCTCAAAGCAGGATTCGCTAAATCATCCCAGTCAGATGTCTGTCCAGCCTCTGTTTGAAGGCTTCCATTGAAGGAGAACTCACCACTTCTCGTGGCAGCCTGTTCCACTCATTGATCACTCTAACTGTCAAAAAGTTTTTTCTAATATCTAATCTGTGTCTCCTCCCATTCAGTTTCATCCCATTGCTTCTAGTCTTTCCTTGTGCAAATGAGAATAAAGTTGATCCTTCTACAATGTGACAGCCCTTTAGATATTTGTAGACAGCTATTAAGTCTCCTCTCAGTCTTCTCTTTTGCAAACTAAACATTCCCAAATCCTGCAACCTTTCCTCATAAGACAGGGTTTGCAGACCGGTCACCATTCTGGTCGCTCTTTTCTGAACTTGCTCCAGTTTGTTGATGTCTTTTTTAAAATGTGGTGCCCAAAACTGGACACAATATTCCAGATGAGGTCTGACCAAAGAGGAGTAGAGGGAAATAATGACTTCACGTGATCTAGACTGTATGCTTCTGTTAATACATCCTAGAATTGCATTTGCCTTTTTTGCTGCTGCATCACACTGTTGACTCATATTCAGTCTGTGATCTATTAGTATACCCAAGTCTTTTTCACATGTGCTGTTGCTTAGCCCTATTCCTCCCATTCTATATATGCTTTTTTCATTTTTATTGCCCAGATGTAGTACTTTGCATTTCTCCCTGTTAAAAACCATTCTGTTAGTTGCTGCCCACTTCTCCAGTTTATTTAAATCTTTTTGAATCCTCTCTCTCTCTTCTCTAGTATTAGCTATCCCTCCTAGCTTTGTGTCATCAGCAAATTTAATCAGTTTACCCTCAATTCCTTCATCTAAATCGTTGATAAAGATGTTGAACAATACAGGGCCCAGGACAGAGCCCTGTGGTACCCCACTTGAGACATTCTTCCAACTGGATGTGCAGCCATTTACGACCACTCTTTGGGTCCGATCACTAAGCCAGTTATGAATCCACCTAACAGTTGCCTTGTCCATTCCATACTTAGTCATTTTTTCAATAAGGATTGTATGAGAGACTTTGTCAAATGCTTTGCTGAAGTCAAGATATACTATATCTACAGCATTTCCTTGATCCACCCAATCAGTGATACCGTCATAGAAGGAAATTAAGTTAGTCTGACATGACTTATTAGTTACAAACCCATGCTGACTCTGTTTGATCACTTCATTCTTATCCAGGTATTGACATACATGTTGTTTAATAATTTGTTCAAAGATCTTTCCTGGTATAGAAGTCAGACTCACCGGCCTATAGTTGCCTGGGTCCACCTTCTTCCCCTTTTTGAAGATAGGAACAACATTTGCTCTTCTCCAGTCTTCTGGCACTTCTCCTGTTCTCCAAGAATTTTCAAAGATTATGGAGAGGGGTTCAAAAATTTCTTCTGCTATCTCCTTCAGTACTCTGGGGTGTAATTCATCTGGACCTGGAGACTTGAATTCATTTAGGTTAGCTAAGTGTTTCCTCACTATCTTTCTGTTTATAGATATTCTGGATTCTTCTATTCCCTTAATAGGACAGTGAATAACAGTTGGTGTTACATTTCCTTTCTGAGAGAAAACAGATGCAAAATAGGAATTTAAAAGTTCAGCCTTCTCAACATCCTGTCTATATATACTACTGTATATATATACATATATACTACATGCATGCTACATACATACTACATACATACTACATGCATGCTACATACATACTACATGCTACATACATACCACATACATACTACATATATACTACATGCATGCTACATTTAAGGGTATGTGTTATGTGTTATGTATGTAGCATGCATGTAGTATGTATGTAGTATGTATGTAGTATGTATGTGGTATGTATGTGGCATGCATGTAATATGTATGTAGTATATATGTGGTATGTATGTAGTATGTATGTAGTATGTATGTAGTATGTATGTAGCATGCAGTATGTATGTAGCATGTATGTAGTATGTATGTAGTATGTATGTAGTATATATGTAGTATGTATGTAGCATGTAGTATGTATGTAGCATGCATGTAGTATATATGTAGTATGTATGTAGCATGTAGTATGTATGTAGCATGCATGTAGTATATATGTAGTATGTATGTAGCATGTAGTATGTATGTAGCATGCATGTAGTATGTATGTAGTATGTATGTAGTATTTTTTTTTTTTTTTTTAACATTTAACACATTAGCCGGATGATGGGACTACTACTGTCCCATCATTGGCTAATGTGTCAATCACTGTCATGGTAGCAGGCATCGCCACATGGGACTTATAGTCCCATCGGACGATGCTTGCACAGACCCCCGGACATCAGCACAGCCCCCCGGCAGGCCGATACAGACCCCCACAGGGTGCACAGACCACCGGCAGGCCGGCACAGCCCCCGGCAGGCCGGTACAGACCCCCACAGGGTGCACAGACCACCGGCAGGCCGGCACAGCCCCCCGGCAGGCCGGTACAGACCCCGGGCAGTCCACACATCCCCCCGGCAGGCCGGCAGAGACCCCCGGAAGGCCCGAAATGATGGCGCATCATGATGCGCACACACCGCGCATCATGATGACGTCATTTCGGCTGTCAATCAACTTTGAACTTCCGATTCCGATGCCGACTTCCGATATTGAAAAAATATCGGAAGTCGGTATCGGAATTCCGATACAGCAAGTATCGGCCAATACCCGATACTTGCGGTATCGGAATGCTCAACACTACTCATCATCAACTACAAAAAACGTCTGACTGCTGTGCTTGCCAACAAGGGTTTTGCCACAAAGTATTAAGTCTTATTTGCCTGAGGGATCAAATACTTATTTCTCACTGCAGAACGCAAATAAATTTATATAATTTATACAATGTGATTTTCTGGATTTTATTTTTGATATTCTATCTCTCAGTGTTAAAATTAACCTACCCTTAAAATTATAGACTGTTCATGTCTTTGTCAGTGAGCAAACTTACAAAATCAGCAAGGGATCAAATAATTATTTTCTTCACTGTATATTTATATCATATTTACATCATATATCATGTCCCAGCCTTTGATGTAGTCTCCAATGCTGCGTACTTGTAATAACATGGGAAATAATATTGCTAGGTCAGTTTTACCATACAGTAAACTTTATAGATAAAAAAGGAATTGTGGAATTGAACTTTTTTTGCATTTTCACCGCACTTGGAATTCTTTTCCCCTTTTACAGTATACTAAATGGTAAAATCATTGCTGCCAATCAAAAGTACTTGACCCTCAAAACATAAGCCCTTATATGGTTCTATTGAACGAAATATGAAAAAGTTATGGCTCTTGGGAGAAGGGAAGGAGAGAAAGAAAAAAAGTAAATAGCCATGGTGTAAAGGGGTTAAGGTGCTGTTACTCAAGTGTGTCTCAGATCAATCAATTTAGTCACATTGACTAGACATCTACAGCACTTTCTTATATATATCACTTTGGAATACTATTCACAGATTGAAACTAGTACTCCCATTTGCAATCCACTGAAGCACTGAAAAACAGTACATCACAATTATATTAGTGATCAGACCTAAAGAGTGGTTGTAAATGGCTGCACATCCAGTTGGAAGAATGTCTCAAGTGGGGTACCATAGGGCTCTGTCCTGGGCCCTGTATTGTTCAACATCTTTATTAACGATTTAAATGAAGGAATTAAGAGTAAACTGATTAAATTTGCTGATGACACAAAGCTAGGAGGGATAGATAATACTAGAGAAGAGAGAGAGAAGATTCAAAAAGATATAAATAAACTGGAGCAGTGGGCATCAACTAACAGAATGGTTTTTAACAGGGAAAAATGCAAAGTACTACATCTGGGCAATAAAATATGAAAAAATCATATACAGAATGGGAGGAATAGGGCTAAGCAACAGCACATGTGAAAAAGACTTGGGTATACTAATAGATCACAGACTGAATGTGAGTCAACAGTGTGATGCAGCAGCAAAAAAGGCAAATGCAATTCTAGGATGTATTAACAGAAGCATACAGTCTAGATCACGTGAAGTCATTATTGCCCTCTACTCCTCTTTGGTCAGACCTCATCTGGAAGACTGTGTCCAGTTTTGGGCGCCACATTTTAAAAAAGACATCAACAAACTGGAGCAAGTTCAGAAAAGAGCGACCAGAATGGTGACCAGTCTGCAAACCCTGTCTTATGAGGAAAGGTTGCAGGATTTGGGAATGTTTAGCTTGCAAAAGAGAAGACTGAGAGGAGACTTAATAACTGTCTACAAATATCTCAAGGGCTGTCACATTGCAGAAGGATCATCTTTATTCTCATTTGCACAAGGAAAGACTAAAAGCAATGGGATGAAACTGAATGGGAGGAGACACAGATTAGATGTTAGAAAAAACTTTTTGACAGTTAGAGTGATCAATGAGTGGAACAGGCTGCCTTGAGAGGCAGACATCTGTCTGGGATAATATAGCGAATCCTGCTTTGAGCAGGGGGTTGGACCAGATGGCCCAGGAGGTCCCTTCCAACTCTACGATTCTATGATTCTATGATAAAATGGTGCTTCTTGACCAGCCTGCATCTTTTATATTGGCTGTGATAGCCCCCTTTATTGGCAGCACTAGTCTATTGATATGATAATTTGATAGCTGCAGGGCATTATAGAAAAACCCTTCAATTAAATGTGGTTTATCACATCTTTGGGAAGCTGAGTTGAAATTCCCTAGCCACACCCAGGTCTGATTACTGCCACACCTGTTTTCAACCAAGAAATCACTTAATTAGGACCTGCCTGACAAAGTGAAGTAGATCGAAAGATTCTCCAACACTAGACACCATGCTGTGATCCCAAAAAATTCTGGAACAAATGAGAAGCAAAGTAACGGAGGTCTATCAGTCCAAAAAAGGTTATAAATATATTTCTAAAGCTTTGGAACACTAACAAACAACAGTGAGAGCCATTATCCACAAATGGCAAAAACACGGAACAGTGGTGAACCTTTCTGGGAGTGGCCGGCTGATCGAAACTACTCCAAGAGCGCAGTGATAACTAATCCAAGAGGTCACAAAAGATCGCACAACAACATCCAAAGAACTGCATGCTTCACTATCTTCTGTTCAGGTCAGTGTTCATGACTCCACCATAAGAAAGAGACTGAGCAAAACTGCATAGCAGAGTTCCAAGATGAAAGCCTGAGCAATAAGAACATAAAAGCTCATCTCAGTTTTCATTCACATTTTGGGTATCTGTCTACTCAGGACAAGTTTAGCAACAAATTATATGGTGCAATTTCTCCTGTTACCATTGCGAAAATGGAAAATTTGCGGGCTAAAAACATTTTTGTGGGAAAAATGTGATTTTTTTTATTTGCACGGATCAATGTTATAAACTTCTGTGAAGCACCTGTGGGTTTAAGGTGCTCACCACACATATAGATAAGTTCCTGGCAGGGTCTAGTATCCAAAATGGGGTCACTTGTGGTGGGTTTCCACTGTTTAGGCACATCAGGGTCTCTCCAAATGCAGCATAGCGTACGGTAATTATACCAGCAAATTTTACATTCAAAAAGTCAAATGACACTCTTTATCGTGTGCCCAAACAGTAGTTTCTTCCCAAATATGGGGAAACTGCATTGTTTGATATCTATTTTTTCCTATTATCCTAGCAAAAATACCAAAAATTTGGTCTAATGTACATTTTTTGTGAAAAAGTCAAATGTTCATGTTTTCCTTCCAAATTACATTAATGCCTTTAAAGCACCTGAAGGGTTTATAAACTCATTGAATGTTGTTTTGAACACCTTGAGGGATGCAGTTTTTAAGAATGGTGTCACTTTTGGGTATTTTCTGTCATCTAGGCCCTTCAAAATCACTTTAATTACAAATGATTTTTTAAATTTAGTTGGAATAATCAGAAATTGCTGGTCATCTTTCAACGCTTACAATTTCCTTACAAAAAAATATATTTCAAAAATTGTGCTGATGTAAAGTACATATGTGGGAAATGCTATTTATTAACTATTATGTGTGACATAACTCTCAGATTTAAGTTCGTAAAAAGTAAAAGTTTGCAAATTTTACCATTTTTAAAATTTTTGCCAAATTTCTATTTTTTTTAAATAAACCTGTCGTATAGAAGAAATGTTACCACTATCATGAGGTACAATATGTCACAAGCAAACACTCTCAGAATCAATGAGATCCTTTAAAGCATTTCTGAGTTATTACCACATAAAGTGAGACTCGTCAGAATTGCAAAACTTGTCCTGATCAGGAAGGTTGAATACTGGTTTTCGGGGTGAAGGGATTAAAGAGAATCTGCCAGTATGATCAACCCTCCTAAGCTGTCTATATAGGCATGTAGGTAATAGGAAGTTGATTAAAATGATATTTTCATATCTCTGATTCGAAGTCTTATTCTTGAGAAATCCTCATTTTTCCCTTAAAATAAGCCCTGTAGGCAGATTTTCAGGTAGATCTATGCCCGGCCCAGAGATCTTTATAGCTCATATATGTATTAATAAAAACATGGATTTCTACGGAATAAGACATGATCACAGATATCAAGGTATCATTTTATTCAGCTTCCTATGGCCTACATGCCCATATAGATGGCAATAGTTTATTGTAGTATAGTAAATTAAAATATGCATTAATGTACAGATGTATACATACTTTTTATTGGTTTTGCCTTCTAGGTTTTTTTTAATCATAATATAGAGGAGTTATGTAAGAAATTTTTTTTGAGTGACAAAAAAAGCATTTATTTTACATACGTATTTTTTTAAGAAATTGCTAAGTCTTAATATGGGGACAAAAGTTGTTTTTTTATGTTACTTTGTTTTATATAATTTACCCCAGGAATAGTATTATCTAAGTAACTTACACATTTTTAGTTATGGACAGAGGGATATGTCTATTTTTCTGGTCTATTCTAAGGATTTTTTTTAAATATTACAATATTTAATGCCTTGAGCTAAAAATGTGTTCTATATAGATAGAGGTAAGACGATTGATTTTGAGTCTAAATACTTCAAATTCACATTTTCACAGTTGAACAGTTTGAGATTTCAATCATAGTTCACAAAAAAAACTTGTCTCCATTATATCCCACCGTGCTAAGGCATGACAGAAGGGGCTAATGTCTTTCATGTTGCCATGCAATCTTCCCCAGGACCATTACAGATCAGACTGCAGAGACCTGTGTATCTTAAGCAGTGCCTTCCCGCCTCCCACCAATCCCGTAATAACAAAACACTGATAAGCATGGATGGGTTGAACAGGTCGGTCACAGTTTATTGATAAGCAGAGAGAGGCAAGTACAATTCGCAACGGTCTCATAGCTGGAAGTCCCATCACTGACCGCTGGGCAAGGCAGCAGATGAGAGGTTACAAACCTTGCCCCCCCCTACACTACCGCTGTGACATAATAACAAGATAACATGAATAATAAATTTGCACAAAACAAATATATATATATATTTTTTTAAAGATGTAAATTTTAAACAACAGTTGCACCGCACATCCGCTAATCTATAAGGGAGAGAACGTGGGTCAAAAGCTTCTAGCGATCCAGCCGGGGAAGAAGAGGAAGACCCCCACCCCAGCACCTGAATTTAACCCCTGAGGGTGTGGCTGGACGCCCCTTCCTCTCTCTTCTCGTTGGTCAGTGGGGCGTCCTAATTATGGCATCACCTGGGTGGGAATAGTGGGAGGGGGTGGCACTGCACAGAGTTCCCTTCTAATTTAAGTCTATGGGGGCTCTACAGTCAGATGCACGTTCCTTAAGCAGTACCGTGCCTGCCAGACTGCAGAGACCTGTGTGTCGTAAGCAGTGCCCTCCCGCCTCCCACCAATCCCGTAATAACAAAACACTGACAAGCATGGATGGGTTGAACAGGTCGGTCACAGTTTATTAATAAGCAGAGAGAGGCAAGTACAATTCACAACGGTCTCATAGCTGGAAGTCCCATCACTGACCGCTGGGCAAGGCAGCAGATGAGAGGTTATGAACCTTGCCCCCTCTACACTACCGCCACGGAGGATCATGTGTATGACCTACACAGGACTCCGACCCCAACACAACATCAATAAGAAAACATATAAAATACACACCAGCAAAAATAATTTTTATTAGAATATAATATTTGTGGTAATAAATAATGTAATAATGACCACTAATCACTGATGTGTCAGATTGAATGGCAACACCATTCTAATAATTATACCAAAAGAAAACAACCTCTGGACCAGAACAAAATTAACAGTTTTATCATCCACAGTAGACGTCACTCTGGCTCGGCACCAGATGTTGTGTCTAAGGCATAATAGTGCGAGAACCGGTGCGATGATGAAGACATACTGTTCAAGCATTTGGCGCTTCCTGGGTTTTTGATTAAGAATCTGATGGTTTTTTTTTTAATTTATCACCCTATAGTTTGACAGATGTTACTATAGCAAATTTCTCCAACAAAACAGGGTTGCAGCTACTATTGCACCATTGGTTCTTGTAGATTGCGACAAATCCACACCTGTATGCCCATTGTAGGATTCCAAGAATGTTTTCCATACCGACAAATATGCTTTCAGTGAGCGATTAAGGCAGATTCTGTGGCCCAGCTGGGCGATGCCCTTTGTTGCTAATGATTATCAGCATGAAAAGACCTGCACACTGGCATTACGTAAAACAAGCATAGTTGAGTGGACCTAGTAAGGACTGCATCTGCTGAAGGGAAACTTTATCTTCATCGAGGAGACTTTTAATCGTTTGGAGTGCTTTCTGTAGACGAAGAATCATTTGATTGGTATCAATTTTAATGCCGAGGAAAGGGAGAATGTTCCTTGGCCCGATTGTTTTTCCCGGCAATAGTGGAACGTTGAAACGCCGAGAAATAAACTTTAACTTTTGGAAAAGGAAAGAACAGAGTTTATATTCACTAGGTCCGATGAGCAAACAATCTTCGAGGTAGTGAATTATTGAATTGTTGCTTGTTTCGTGACGCACTACCCGGTCTAAAAAGGTACTGAAAAGCTCGAAATAGTGACAGGAAATGGAGCAGCCCATTGGTAGGCACATGTCAAAATAAAAAAGCTGGCCCACCTTACAGCCCAACAAATGGAAGCATTCAGGGTGAACGGGTAAAATACGGAAAGCTGACTATGTCGGCTTTTGCCAGCAGGGCGCCGGGTTGACGGGCCCCACCGCGCACACAAGTTCAATTGCTCTGTCAAACAAAGCGTAGGTTACAGACGAATCTTTCGGGGGTATTGCGTCATTAACCGAATCGCCTTTTGGGTAATAAAGGTGATGTATTAGCTGATATCTACCAGTTTCTTTTTCGGGCACAATACCTAAAGACGAGATTGTGAAATTTTTGAAAGGCAATGATTTAACTGATTTTTCATGCAAAATCTCAGGGAATTTGCGTGTTCTACTTGATGTAAAAATTTGGGGAATTCGCGTGCCAATTTTAGATTTTTTGATTTTAGATTATTTGCCGATGTTGACTAAATTTGTAGGGGATAAAAAGCCGTATTTAAAACCGTGATGTGGCTGCTGGGCAGCTCCTTTATCAGGGTAAAGGCTTAGCCAGGGGCCTATGGCGGTTACGCCCGCCGGGATTATGCCTCGCAATTGCTCCATTTGCTTTGAGTGTACACCTTGATGCAGGATGTCCTTGAATGTAACGGTGGTAGCTGCGCAATTCATTTTGCTTCAGTAATAGATGTGTCGTTAGGCATTGTAATTTTTTTTTTTTTTTTTTTTTTTTTTTAATAGTAGCTCTTTCTCAGTATTGATTCATTATCGATTTATCAACATTCACCAATATGCGTCACAGAAAGAATATCTGAGCTGGTGTACTCCGACTCCTGGATCCATATTCCACTTTTTTATGTGAGATACATACAGTCCTCCGCTGAGTCCACACCAGGGACCCTTACTCAATTTAACAGGGCAAAACCTGTAATCAAATCCATAATATATCTGCTGAGCAGCTTGTAAGCTCTCCATTTGCTTGGTGGGTACACCATGATGTAGGGTGTCCGCGTCCGCAGGATGAGCATTTGTGTTTATATTTACCACGTAAATCAGCAGTATCCTTCGTTAAATAGTAAGCGAGCCCCTGGTCCACGTGCGACCGTTGAGTAATTAGTGGTCGTGTTTAAAAAAAAAAAAAAGAAGCGGTGGGGCTGCTTTTGCGCCATCATCAATTGTAGCCAAACATCTGTAGCTTTAACTCCCCAGCCTAGATTGGGCTGTAGGGCCAAACGCATGCGGAACTGCTCATCATAGTGCCAACAGGCGGAACACCATCATTATTTTCTGAGTGATTTATAACATGTAGATTACTGGGATGGAGGAACTCCGGCTCCCGCTG